>NW_021703779.1:113060731-113224512 GCF_005190385.1 Monodon monoceros
CCCCATCTCCATTTCTTACCGTAAAACCCTCAGAGAACTGGGAAGAAGCCACCAGGGGTCTTCAGCAGGCTTCAGAGAGCAGCCCTTCACCCCCTTCCCCCCCTCACCCCAGACTTCTCCTAGACACACAGGCTAGTAATGTTAATATCACCTAAACAGCATGGTAAAGCACTAATCAAAAAGCAGCCTTTAAAAACAACCTGCTTCTCAAGAGCAGTGAACTTGTACAGTTTGTCAACAATCTGGCCAACAGAGCTAGTCTGACTTGACACAGGAGAGAAGGTCCTGAGAAAAGACTGGTGCAAGAGGTTCTCAGGCAAGTCTGAAGTTCTCCAAATCTCAGTTTCCTTGCTCGGTATAGGGAGGACAGTAAAAATACCTACCACCCACAGTTAAATGAGATAATTTATATAAAATGCTGGGCACACTGCCTGGCACACAGCAATCATTCTATCAATGTCAGTAAATTTTTTCTGTGCCCTCCCCCCAAATAATTATCTACCAACTGTCCAGAATCCTGGTTAAAGGCAAACATTTTGCCTCACTCCTTAAGCCTGATTCTTTATACGGAATCATAGCCAAATAATCCCAGTTTAGTGAAAACCTCTAACAAACGTTGAGGAAAGGCTGCTTCAAAGGACAGGCAAGTTGAGAACTCCACACCTCAAAGAAAGCCGTTCAAGATCACAAGGACAATTAGCAGTTCTTCTAGTTCATCTCAGCGATCAGGTGTTAACTAATAAAACTCCCCTCGATTTCAGCCCTGGAGTCCCGAAGCCCCACATGGAGACAGAAGCACTGGGCTTTCGCGCGTAACGGGGAGACAGGCCGTGCTCAAGAAGTCTGCAGGCTCCGGAGGCAACTCTAGCTCGGGACAGCATACGCCTCCAATGAAGGGAGTGTCCGAGTTCTCTAAGGAATGGCCGAACGTGAACCACCTTCTCTAGTCCCTGTATTTTATTAATTTTCCTTTGTAAGTTAAATACTAAAGACTCCTATTTAATTGCCTCTCAATCTTTTCAAACTGCAAAAATTTTGTCAAAATAAGATGTTAAATGTTATAAAACTTAACATAAAGTCACCTTTTCCTTAAATACTGAAATAGATTTGATGGCTTTTCAGGTGTAATTTATTATTATTCAACTTTACAGAACACCATCCTCCACATTTCACTACCATAGACTCCTTTACCCCAATTTTTCTGGCTCAAAGCAGCCCCTTTGCTGTCAGTGAAGGACAGTGTTGATCAGTCCTAGCCCCCATGCTAACCGGCTGTGTGACCTGGGGAATCACACCTTCTCAGCCTCCCCTCCTCCTCCACACAATGATGGTTATTTAACTCCAGTACGAAGATCTCAACGCACATGACAATGGAATATTTTTTTAATTCAATGGTTAACATGAGTACAAAAACGGTAGGAAATCTATCATACAAAACTGGATATGTTACTTTTTTTCCCTGAAATGGGTATTTTCTAAATCCTTTAAATCTGAAGTTACAACAAATCATTTTATCTCCTAAATTGCAACTATGTTGGGTATACACTGTCCAATTCCCCCACAGTACCCTGAAATGCCTTGCTTCTACCCAACCAACAACAACTGCATGCTGTTCTCATTTCTACAGACTTCTACAACTTCCAGGCAAGTTTTCTGCAAGATAATAAACATCAGTAAGTAAAGACTTAATTATGAAATATTTTGAGTACCTAACCTTTACCAGTTATGCTAGATATAGGGGATAAGTGATTAAGACACTTTTTTCCTAAACCCAAGGATTCACAATCCTGTAAAGACATAGCACTGTGCCATCACTCCCATCCCTCTCCCAGGCAGACATCACTAATCTATCATGGGCCTCTCCCTTGAACTGGACACAGCTTTGGCTCCGCGATTCCATGTAGCCATTACCAATCAAATAGGCTTATTTTAATAGACTTCATCACATTTCACGAAATCTCTATCTACACAAGTGATGATTCTGATGCCAATACTGGAATGCAGAAATTTGCGGGACACCAAATATGGATTAGAAAGTAAAACCAGAAGATGTAATATCCCCGTCATCTATTATGATCCCATTGAAGCATTATTTAAAAGGGATAAGGAAAACTGTGGAAAGAATGGTACTTCCTGCCAATTCTCAATTACCATTTTCCAGCATCTTAAATGAAGAAGATAAAGCCTGTGAGAGCCACCTAAGTCTAGGGAATCTGGGTATCTGTTTTAAACATGCTCTCTTTAAAGGCTATGGTTGTCTGATGGCAGCTAGAACATGCTCAAAAGAAAATAATTAAATTAGTGAAAATAAAAAATAAGGCCATAAAAATAAAATTCTGAAACAAAATATTACAGCTTAAATAATCTGCCTGACAGCTCAAAGGGTCCATCTCTTTCCTCTACTCAAGACTTGGTAAAAATGTGTTGTCTGCCAACAGCAGACAAGTTAACTCCTCTTGACCAGGACTAACTTTCCAACCATTTAAAGATAAACACTTTGCCTTCCATGTGTCATGGCGCAGAACTCTGGACTTGGTGTTTGCTTAGATGTCTGACCACATCTAAAGCGCTTCCTAAGGAAAACCTAGGCTACTTGCAGGTGTGGAGGACCTCAACGTGTCAGTTCTTCCATACTTAAAACACCAATATTAATTTCGTACCAAGGACACCTGACAAGGTAATCTACAGTTCCAACTTGCCTATGCTCCTGGCAGAGACTAGCTTGACATAACAGATATCAGAAAGGGAAAAATCCACAAACGCTGACCATTCAGTTCTCTAAAGTCTCCACCTACCGAAAAATGTGCTCCCACAGTCCGTCTGGGTAACAAGAGCGTCCTGAGGAGATGACTCTATCGAGCTCATTGTGCATCATGTTGTTCTGTGTCCCCCTGAGAGTTCAGTACTAACAAAGTTCCACGTGCCCACCCACTCTGCCTCGACGGTCAGGAAGCTCAAAGCTGAATTTCATGCCCACCTGGCAGCTGTCCTCAGTGCTGGGGACACTACCTCCATCTTTCTACAGCCTTCACTGCAGACTCCTATTTTTTTCATTCTTCTTAGGATGGTCCAACGCTGTGTTTTTTTTTTATTGAAGTCACCTCAGAATCTTTTTGGAAATAAGCAAGGGGTACAAAATGTAATAAATTCTCTTTCCTCCCATTATTACTATGTTTGGTCCTCATGGCCCCCCAAACTCTCCCCTCTCTGCACTCCTGTACACGCTGTTCTCCCCAAACACAGCCCCTGCTACTGCCAGCATTCGGTGAGGTTGGATGAACCAGGCATGCGGCCCCTAACATATTTGTAAAATACGGACTTTGACATGTGCATTAAGTCCCTCAAAAACTGTGAGATCCTGGAGGGCAGAGAGTACAGCTTACATAGGCTCTGGCTCCCAGCAGCCACAAAGCAAGCCTTGCACCCTGCAGGCACACAGTAGAGACAAGTTCTGTTCATGGGAAGAGTAAGTCAACATTTTGGAAGCCCACTAGGTGAAGCCACATGGGAGGTAGTAAGCTCAAAAGAAGGTTTCTACCCTAAAGGAGTTAAGAAACCAAAGAACTAAGCTATGTAAACTATCTATGTAGCCAACGTGGATTGCACATCTGTAAATACAAAGAATTGAAAATACAAAGCCTGGAATGATTGCATTTGGCTGAGGCTTTTAGCTGAGTTAAAAGGAGTAAGACTTGTGAGGGCATTCAGGTGCAAAATAATGACCCCACGGAGGTACAAGGCAGCAAAATTCAGGGACCAGCAATAACATTTCCCCGGGTGTAGCAAAGAGCAAGCATAATTAGACCATCAGGTGAGCCCTGGGGATGGCTGGCAGAGGGCCTTGAAGCGGCAATGCAGAGCACAGCCTGGTTTTCTTCGAGGTGATTTAATAAGGTAAAAAAAACTCCAAGAATGATTCACAACTACTGTCAGGAAGAGACAGGAGGAAGAAAGCTGGAGTGACTGCTGGCAGTGAGCACTAGAGATGCACAGCAGACAGGCACCCTGGCCACCTGCATGCACTCTCAAGGGCGAACGTGGGACAACCCATGCAAGAGCCCATCTTAGCACAAAGGCCACGACAGCCCTAAGGGCCAGAGCAGCGGTTTCAACCTCACCTTGAATCTGAGACCTCTTCTTAGAGTAAAACAGTCCCTCTCTCTCCCCTACTCCCCCGTCTCTGTCTCTGTCTCTCTCTGTCTCTCTCTCACTCACACACACACACACACACACACACACAGGGCTGTAACTTAATGTGGGTGGCTTACCACAGAGGCAGTATAACAAAATGGCTAGAGCAACTCTTGGGTTCAGATCTCAGCCCTGACACTCATGAGGTGTGCGCCTTCAGGGAACATACTTAACCTTACTTACTAAGCCAGGTGTAAAATGGGGACAAAAACTGTACCTGCCTCTTACATAGGAATATATAAAATGTTCAGCAGAGTGAGTAGCTCAACAAGCTCTCACCCAACACGACTAAGAAACTGGACAGCAGGTATGGCTCTCCAGACCCTTTGCATTAACCTCACAGCACTCCGAGACCCACGGCGGGAGTCACTGTCCTGGGAGATAAATGCGAAGCAGAGCAGTAAACTCCACCAGCAGGGATTTACGTGGCAACCAGAGTTCAGCACTGTGCCAGGGGCTGCAGAAGCCAGCACAACACCCAACAAATGAGGGGACAATGCACAGGGTGGAGTTGGAGGGAAGTGGGAGATACTGGTGCAGAGGTTAGAAGGAGCCTGACCCTCAAGCAGGGGTTTTAAGGTGGAAATGAAGTGGGGAGCCAAAACTGTCTGGCCAGGGAGTAGCTCAGGAAGACAGCCTGGAGGAGGCCACTCAGCACCAACCCAACCACTGCACTCCCGGCTCTAAATAAGGCTTCCCTTCTAACCTGCATGGATTCACGCTGCTGGCACTTCCGTAGGCATAAGCCATACCAACAGAGTTACACGAACAGCTTAACTAATTTCTCCATAATATTGAAAGTATGCAGGCCCTTGACTGACTTTGAGGGTTCTCTTAGCCTCAGATCCCTGTCCCTCCCCCACACCCCTCCCACCAGTTTTCAAAACGGGGTTTACTGTAATTACCTTAAACACAGCACGATGCATGAGTAACTAAGAAGTAATCAGGTACCCAGCAGTTACAACTGTCTAATGCCCTTTGGCTGTACATCTAGACAGTTTCTACCTCTTTTCTCCTGCCAGAGTCTGAGAGCAGTGTGAATCCCAACTGGACACTTCCTAGCGCTTTGACCGCGGGCCTCGGTTTCCCAATCTGTGAAGTGGAGATCGTAAGAGCACCGCCTCAAAGAGCAGCTGGGAAAACTAAATGAGGTCCTATCAGCCAAGTGACTGCGTGTAATAAGCACAGCCTGCGTGCGCATTAGGATTATCACCTTTATTCACCCCATCACTTCCTGGGTGTCGGCACCGCCACCGCCCGGGGGGACCCGAGATGCCCAGCCCGCCGCCGCCCGCCGCTCGCGGGCCGGGCTCCGGACACTCCTGAGGGTCTGGGGCAGGGAGGGGACCTGGCCCGAGCCCAGACCAGCCTGCCCCACGTGCGGCCTTGGTCTCGGAAGTTCCTGCGAGGTGGGCTTTTAACGTGTAAGAAAACACAAAACAAGAAAACATTTTCTGGTCTGCGACTGCACAGCACCGCTCCGTCTTACTTCCTCCGCGACCTGGGATCCGGGTGAAGGGACCGGGCAGCAAGGGAACTCCGCGCGCTGGCACCGGCCTCCTCGCGGCCCGAGCTCCCGGCGCCCCCGCGGCCGCCCCCCCCGGCGCCCCGAGCGCACACGTGCCCACGTCCCCCGCCCCTGCTCACCTGGCCCGTGATGCCCGTGATGAGCGCCACCTTCCTGGGCTTGCCAGTCTCGCCGTCCCCGGAGCCGCGGGCGCTGGGGCAGCACGCCGCTGCCTGGGCCATGTCCGCGCGCGCTGAAGCGAGGCGCCGACCGACGGGGGTGTGCCGCAGGAGCCTCCTCGCCGGCTCCAAGGACCAGCCCCGCGCCGCCCGCCGCCGCACTCTGACAGGGCCGCCTGGGAGGCCGGCGGGGCGGGCCGGGGGCGGGGCGGCCGGACTGCGGCCTGGCGGGCGCAGCGTCAGCTGCATAACCACACAACGCACCGCCGCGCCGGCGGCAGGCCCCGCCCCCACGCCGACAGGCCCCGCCCACTTCCGGCAGCGCGCGCTTCAGGCGGGGCGTCGGGCGCGCCTGCGCGGGCTTATCCAGATCCTCAGAGGCTGGGATGCTGCTTGCAAGGGCTGGCAGTGGACGGGGCGGGCCGTCGGCGGCCTGACTTCACCATCTCACGCTGCACGTCCTCCCCTCCACCCTCCTGAATCTCCCAGGAATCGTCACACTATCCGAGGATGCTGGGAAGAAGTAGGGGCAGACCTTTCCCTTAGGAGAAAGCCCTGAATCCCGTCCGAATCTAGGGGTCACGGCCCTGGGTCATCGGCTTTGATAAGTAATTCCTGGAAACCTGCTGCAATGCCCTTTGAGGAGTCTGGTTCTCTGTTTCCTGAAGGGCACTAGCGTTACAAGGGCCCTGAATGGGGTCACGGATAGGGGCAATGACCGGCCTCACGCCTAACCTGCTTTCTGGATCTTCTCGCGTTTTTCTGAGGCTTGGAACCAGGCACGAGATTCCAAGTAACTCGATTCAAAATGCTGTAGTCAGAGGACTGGCAGAGCAAGACGAAAGTTTCTGACGCCAACCATGTGCAGCAGAAGGAAATGTTGAAAAGACTGCACAGGTCAGTAAACCTGGACATGCCGAATTTCTAAAAGTAATTCAGATGCAAGGTGGCGTCCTAGCTTGACGTCTGTCGAATTTGGCTTCCGTGTGGCAGTTGCACATAGGGCAGGGAGAGGAGAGGAGCTGACTCAGACGCTGGTAGGGTAGCAGGTGTGTGTACCTAAGCATTGGCCGGAACCAGGGAGGAGAGAGGAACTTCCTTGTGCCCACTGCTCTGCTTCTCTGCACTGTACATATTCCTCTCCCCAACGGATCAGCACAGACCAGCGCTTGAAATCACAAACTGAGTGACTAGGAGGTGCCCAACCTAACCTGCAAGACCCTTACAGACTTGGGATTTCCCTGGCGGTCCAGTGGTCAAGACTCTAAGGTTCCACTGCAGGCGGGGGCGCGGGTTCGATCCCTGGTCGGGGAACTAGGATCCCGCATGCTGGCAGGGCCCGTACAAAAAATGGGGGTGGGGGTGGGGGTAAAGACCCTTACACCCTTCAAATCCCAAAACAGAAGAGCTCAGGATTTCATTAAAAATCTCTCTGTCCCCTAAGCATGTCAGCAATATGCCTTAACTTTATGGATAGACTTGTCTCTGGATTCACTTGCCTCTCCCCTGTCCGTTCCATTCAGAGAATGACTAAAGGAAGGTCTGTTACTAGCCCCAGCAGAGGGCTGCATCACTGGTGAACAGAGGCAGAGGAGAGGAAACCCTCTCACTAGGGCAACTCGCTATAAGCAAGAAATGTCTTTGAAATCTACTAGATTCTATTAAAAACTTATGTTTGTTTTACTATAAATATGCTTTGAATTAATTTGCAGATAAATTATTTAACATTCCCCCAAATTGCTGAAAAAGTGGATCCTTAGGGAGGACGTGCCAAGTTTATCTGGCAGCCGAGACCTCCGATCACACTGCTGGCCTGTCCTGGTAAGAAGCATGACAGTGGAAGACCCATGGAAAGAAAATCAATTATATTTTAGGGCCTGCAAATAAAATAATTACAAAATATTGAGGGAAATGATAGTTCAGAAATACAGTGGGAGGTTTAAAAAGAAGGAAATTTCTCTAAAAAAATTCTCTGAAGAAAGGTGATGAGACAGGAAGACAGGAGTACAGCCGTTTTGGAAAAGGACTGGGGAATGGCCTTGAGTTAGTGGGCTTGACAGGCCCAGTAAAACAAAGCACCTAAAGGCTTGGCCTTCTGAGACAATAACCAGAGACCCACAGGAGTAGAAGATTATCTCTGTTCCACTGGTGAATGTACATAGTTTCCAAAGAACAAAAGCAGGACTGTAAAACAGCCACCTAGCAGAACCACTGAACTGCCGGTTCCCTGAAAGATATAGATAAAGGCGTGACACACATTCCTAAGTTGTTTTTGCAGGAAGCAGACGAAAACTGCTGACTACAAGCATGTGGACCCCAGACCTACTGAAACCAGATGGTTGATGATGCTCTAAACTTCACCTTGACGCCAGCGAATTGGAGACCTGAGCACAGGCTCCTGCATCCCCTCCCTCACATGGCCTTTAAAACCCCTTCCCTGAAAGTCCTCGGGGAGCTGGCATTCTTTCATACCTTCTCCCTCGTGCACCAGCTCTCCTTCCAATAAAAAGCTTTGCTCGCCTAGGAGTCTTGTGGGAGCGACACTCATTTCTATGGTCTTGCTGTCCCAGAATCTGAAGAGGGCCCGAGAACAGTGGTAGAGCAGTATATTGGTTTGCTGAGGCTGCTACAGATTGAGAGCTTAAACAACAGAATTTTGTTTCCTCACAGTTCTGGAGGCTGGAAGAACAAGATCAGGTGTTAGCAGGGTTGGTTCCTTCTGTAGCCTCTCTCCTTGGCTTAGAGGCGGCTACCTCCTGGTAACAAGTGTCAGAATTGAGTTACGCTGGGACTTCCCTGGCGGTCCAGTGGTTAAGACACCACGCTTCCACTGCAGGGGGCGTGGGGTCAATCCCTGGCCAAAAAAAAAAAATGAGTTGCGTTGTTAGGACACACCCAGCTGATGTTCCTTGGTGGTATGGGAAACCCTCCCCAAAACACGTTGGAATTGTGTCCAGAACCTTATATAACATGTCATCTAAGAATGGTGATTGCAATTTGTAAAAAGCGTTGCCGAGGTCACATAGCTAGTAGCTGGTTAGGGTAAAAACCATGATTGGCTCTTCCAACTCCATTCCATATTCTATTTGGAAAAACTGAAGTGCTAAAGCCCACATTTCCCAGGTTATGTTGCATCCAGGGTTTTGGAAATTGAGTTCCACCAGTCAGACTATGACAGGTGGAAGGGAAACAGGCACCATCTTTCTCCTGCTGGTCACATAGTAGAAAAGTTTTCGGCAGCTAGGTTCCAAGTTTAGGTCTGTCACAAGTTGCATGAGTAGCGGAGCCGGTCAGGGTGGTGGCGGCAGCAGCTTCCTAAATTCTGGCTTGGAGCTCTGGGGGTGTGCCCTTGACATCAGCAGCCCAGTGATAGCCCTCTAGCCTCTGTTCCTCCACTCCTTACAAAGTTTTTTTTTCTAAACCAAGGTTTTTATTGGAATCATTGTAGATTAAAATGTATTTGTAAGAAATAATGCAGTGACATGCCATGCACCCTTTGCCCAATTTCCCCCATGGTCACATGCTCAAAAACTACAGTGCAACATCACAAGCAGGATATTGACATTGATACAATTTGCTTCTATTATGCAGATTTCCCCAGTTTTACCTGTACTCATTTGTGCATACGTGTGTTTAGCTTTATGCCATTTTATCACATGTACAGGTTCGTTTATCTACCACCAAGATCAAAATACAGAATATCTGGCAACACAAGGATGCCTCCTGCTGCCCTTTTACAGCCCCATCTCTCATCCCTGGAAACCACTAATCTGCCCTTTACTTCTCAAGTTTTGTCACTTCAAAAAGTATTATAAATGAACTCATACAGCTTGCAGTCTTTGGGAACTGGCTTTTTTCACTGAGCCTAGGTTTCCTGGGGGTCCATCCCAGTTGTGTGAATCAGCAGCCCATCCCTTTTTATTGTTGAGTAGCAATCCATGGTGTGGATGCCCCAGGTTTGTGCAGCCATTCACCCATTGAAGGGTATTTGGGCTGCTTCTAGTCTGGGGCTGCTACAGATAAAGCTGTTATGAACATTCACGTACAGGTTTTTGTGTGACTATAGTTTTCACTTAGCCCAAGAGTGTAATTGCTTGGCCATATAGTAATTGCATGTTTAGTTGGGGTTTTCTATTTGTTTGTTTTGTTTTAAACTTCCAAATTGTTTTCTTGCAAAGAGTTTGTTAACAGAATATCTTGCCTTAAATCCCTTTCTACGTGAATTGCCTTCGGTGGTTTCTGTGCCCCACTCTAAACTCTGATGGACACAGCAGTACGGACGAGACAGAAACTCCAGACAGGTACCCTTCACCTCCATAGAAAGGCCAGCGAAATGGTTGTGTGTGTGTGTGTGTGTGTGTGTGTGTGTGTGTGTGTGTAATTGAGAGAGAAGGGCTGTAGCAGGGAAAATATCCAGTGGGAAAGAACAGACCATTTCCTTTTTATTTTCCCTCTATTTCAGGATTTATACCAGTTTTCCAGTAAATAAAGCAGGATAGAAGTAGCGAATCTTTTTTTTTTTTTTTTTTTGCGGTACGCGGGCCTCTCACTGTTGCGGCCTTTCCCGTTGCGGAGCACAGGCTCCGGACGCGCAGGCTCAGCGGCCATGGCTCACGGGCCCAGGTACTCCGTGGCATGTGGGATCTTCCCAGACCCATGTCCCCTGCATCGGCAGGCGGACTCTCAACCACTGAGCCACCAGGGAAGCCCCGAAGTAGCAAATTTTTAAGTAAAATCTTATCAGCTCCAACTCCACTGGAGATGAGACAACTCAGACCTCTGTCTTCCACTGTGTTTCTCTTCAGAATAAAATTAACTTGTGTGAGTCTCCTGTCTTAGGATTTGTGGCAGAAGCAGCAGAGTTTTAGAAACAGAATTGGAAGGTTTGTGAGGACTTCCTGAAATCCGTCACCTCCACTTTGGGGTTTCCCACTTGACAAATGAAATCACAATATTGCAAGATTTTTAGACCATGATTTTAGAAAAGGGAAAATGTATCCAAAACAATCGAAGACGTGCTTCTCACGTCCTCACTCATACAATTTCCCATCAGATAGCTCTCTGTCTTCAGGCAAACGTGTATTAGAAGGATGCTCTCTAGGCCCTGTTATACACACTCTATCTCTAGTGGAGCATGTGTGCCTGATGTCACCCTGCCCCTACCTCCTTTGTTTTTAAAATTTCAGTTTTTAGTTGGACTAATAGTTTTCAAGCTAGAAGAGCTATCCACTGGGAAAGTTTTCCCCTCTGGTAGTCTTAGTTTCTTAATTCACAAAAATCCCAGGGAGAACAGCCTCGGGGTCACTGCTGTACCGTCTCATTAGAATCTCCACTCAAGGCACACAACGCTGTTTTTCCGTTATTGGCATCAAACTCAGGGGGAAAGCATGTGAAGCTTTAAGTGTCCCTTGGCTCTGATTTTTAGCATTCTCCTCTCTGGATTTTGGGACGCATACGTGCTCACTCCCCCTTTGTGATATTTCCTAAAGCTGTGACCAATAAAAAGTGAATCTCCCATAACGCAAAATAGTCACTAGAGTAGGGGTAATACATCATTCTTTAAATTAGATGAGGTAATAAAACACCCTTGACTGCCTAGGGAAACCTTCCAGTTCCTGGCTACTACTCTGACCCTTATAATATGTCAAAATTGCCTCAAGGTTAAGATACAGGTGTCTTTTTTTTTTTTTTTTTTTTGCGGTACGCAGGCCTCTCACTGTTGTGGCCTCTCCCGTTGAGGAGCACAGGCTCTGGACGCACAGGCCCAGCAGCCATGGCTCACGGGCCCAGCCGCTCCGCGGCATGTGGGATCTTCCCGGACCGGGGCATGAACCCGTGTCCCCTGCATCGGCAGGCGGACTCCCAACCACTGCGCCACCAGGGAAGCCCCAGGTGTCATTTTTAATTGTAAGAATTCTAATTCCAGAAAACTTTACCCTTCTGTACTAACATATTGAACATATTCAGGATGCTGTCATAAATTTCCGGTTTCTCCAGGCTGAGTCCACTTTGGCTTCCAATCTTCTCTCCAATACCTGTGTGCCCAGGAAGGTCTGGGCTAGGGGCCCAATGTGTGTAGGTAACAGAGGAACATTAGGATTATAAAGGCATGCACCACAAAGCCTATGCATTAGAGAATTTGCTAGACCTGCTGGGAGACATGGTAAGAATTTTGATGCTAATGAATTTTTTTAATGGCTCCTTCTTCCCCCACTGAGAAAGCTTCCTTTGACCTCTGGGAGGCAAGTCTTAAGGAATCTTCTCTAGGACTAGAAATGAGGTAGGCTGGGACCTGGGCCCCTTTGCTGCAGGGCTGCAGAGCTTGCACCTGGACAGATGTCTCCAGGAGCAACAAAATACAACGAAACTACATGGGACTAAAAATCACTGCACGCATGCGCAGTGGGGGCAGATTACGGACAAAAAGCTACAAAAAAGCCAAAAAAAACCAGCTGCCACTTCTGAAGAGCTGAAGCAAAAACAGGGTACTGCACACGCCCCCGGCACTCGACACCACCTAAGCCAAACCCCTGGACACACCCCTACCCTCCCCATATAAGGAACCAGCTCGCCTGCCCTCCAGGAGTGAGTGAGGGAACCCGCTACTTGTTCTCGCTCCCCCCTGCTGTAGCAGGGGCCCCACTGAAGCCTTGCCTGAATTTCATGTCTGGCCTCTAGTCAATTTCTATTGATTGGGGAAGGCCAAGAACCCTGGTCGGTAACAGGAGGAGGGCTGAAGTGTACCTGGGCTCTGTCCTTGATTGTGTCCTAATCATTCATAAAAAGATTCACTTTTGGTGTGAAGGTGGGTGGAGCCACCAAGTAATCCTCAGGTGCAGCTCTGCCGTAATTCATCCCAAGTTCTTAAAGCTAACAGTAAGCCCCAAGAAAGCAAGCTGCCCCTCCAGGAACCTCACTGAAGAGCAGTGAGGATGGTGGGGACAGAAGCTTCAGCTGCCACTGAGCAGCACAGAGAGCTGGGGCCTAATCAGAGGCAGTGGCGGTGCCGGCACCATGGCTGGCAGGAGACGGTCATCCAGCAGACACTGAGGCTTGAGTCCCAACACGAGGACCTGTAGCAAGTGTTCAAGGAACGCAGCACCTGTGTGAGTGTCAGTTATTCTGAACTCATCATGATAATTCCGTTCCCCTTGTCAGGGCAAGACTGACACGTATCTGGGATGCGACCCTGTGCCGTGAGACATGATGGTGAAGTTGTTCTGCTGTCGTGTCCCTGTCCCCCGTGGGAGACATCCTCCCCACTAGGCAGCATAGCAGAAAAGAACCTGGCAGCCCCAGAAGCACCTGAACGGACACTAAGAACATACCACCCTCTGGCACGCTGCCAGGGAAATGTGGGGCTTTGGGGCTCCCTGGTGGGGAATCTACCCCTGAAACCATCTTTCCTGAGGCCAGGCAGCCTGAGAGAACTAGGTTGTTGCTTTGTTTCCTTAGAATTTTTTTTAACCCATCTCATCCTTAAATATTCTCCCCTTTTCTAAGCCTGGCTTCATGTTGGAAAACCAAGATTATATTTTAGCGGATTTATCCAGAATTATCAAAACCTGGTGCTGCCTCCATCTGATCCACAGATTATTACTAAGCCAAAAATCGGAGTCAAATGACCTTTTGGGGGCAGTGTGTTAGTCTCGTAGGGCTGTCTCACCAAAGTACCACAGACTCAGTAGAAGGAATTTAATCTCTCACAGTTTGGAACCTGGAAGTCTGGGACAAAGGTGTCAGCAGGCCTGTGTTCCCTCTGAGAGCTCTAGGAGAGGCTACTTCCTTGCCTCTTCCTGGCTCGTGGTGGTTACCAGCCGTCCTTGGGATCCTTTGGCTTGGAAGCACCTCGCTCCACCCTCGGCCTCTATCATCACGTTGCGCTCGCCCAGCGTGCACCTGTGCCCGAATTTCCTCTTTTTATAAGGACACCAAGTCACGTTGGGTCAGGGCCTGCTTTACTCCATCTTGACCTCGTCTTAACTTGATTCCATCTGCAAAGAACTTATTTCCAAATAAGGTGACATTCCCAGGAGGCAGGGGTTAGGACTTGAACATATCTTTTTGGGGGACACAATTCAACCCACAAAAGGCAATGTTGGTGAGTCTATTAAAAGGCTGATGTGATGGTGGAAAATCATCCTTCATTGGAAGATTTGAATGAACTCTTGGCAGCATGAAAGAGAAGAATCAAAGGGCAGATTTAGGATGGCTGGATTTAAACAGCGAGGTGCTTGGATGACCAGGAAGGAGAATGTGAAAAGAGGCTGGGTAAACTTTTCTGAGGATATGGAATTCTCTTGGGTAGCCAGGGAAATCTTTGGGAGAGAATAGTGTCTTCCATTTTTCCGGCACATAAACTTGGCAGCCATAAGATGAAACCCTGTGTACGTTGTTTCATTATTTGTCACAATTCTAATAGGAAGTAGCTCCATTTTCTAGAAAAGGAAGTTGGAGCATAAAGAAGTAAATTGCTTCAAGTTTACTTAGTAAATAAATGGCGGGGCCAGGAATAAAATTCAACTCTGTCTGATAGCAAAGTCCATGCTCTTTCCATTCACAAAAGTAATCTTGCATTAAGTCAACGGATAATTATCACATGCCTACCATATGCCACGTACCGGACCAGAGGGTCCACACTGCCTTCCACAAAGGTAATCATTGCTTACATTTCCACTAGCAGTGCTTAAAAGTACCTGATTGTCCAGCCCATTCACCAAACTGTGTATTCAATCTAGAATTCTTCAAAATCTGATGGTATAAGTGGTGTCTTGTTTTAATTTACACGTTTTTGATTATTAATGAAGTTGACCATCTCTTCAAATGGTTATTTTACCATTTTAATTTATTTTTCTCTAAACTACTGTGTCATGCATTTTGACCCTTTTCTGTTGGATTGTTTGTCTTCTTACAGATTTGCTGAAGCTTTTTATGTATTGTATGTATCCAGTATGTATCCAACATGATGGATAGTAACACTGTTATTTTATATCTTACAAATATTACTCCCTTTAAGTTGCTTTTCATTTCCCTTTCTTTCTAGTACTTACTTAGAATGATATTCCCACCGCAAGACTGTAGAACTGTTACCTATTTTTTTCTGTATTTGTATTTTTATGTAAAATGTCATAAAATATGTTTTGTTCTCAAATGATAGCCATTATCTCAAAGCCATCTACTGATTACTCTACTTGTCTTCTTTGTATCTTAAATTACAGTTTACATATGAGTCATACTGGAATCTCATTTGTTTCAATTGATTTAATTATCTATTCCTTTTTCAATACCAAACTCTTTTAATATACCTTTATTAAAAACACATTTGTTATATCATTTTCCTCTTTATGTCTTCTTTTTCAGAATTTCTTTTCTACTTCTGTATTTTTCTCTTCTTGAAAAATATCAGAATCATCTTGTCAAATTCTTTCCACTGGGATTTTTAGAGGGGAATAACATTAAATGTACAGGTTAATATAAAATAATTATGGGACTTCCCTGGTGGAGCAGTGGTTAAGACTCCACACTCCCAATGCAGGGAGCCCCGTCTTGATCCCTGGTACGGGAACTAGATCCCACATGCATGCCACAACTAAGAGTTTGTGTGCCACAACTAAGGAGCCCATAAGCCACAACTAAGGAGCCCGACTGCCGCAACTAAGACCCGATGCAACCAAATAAATAAATAAACATTTTTTTTAAATTATGTTTTTATAGAATTGTTTTCCACCCTTTAATTTAGGACTTTAAAGTTTTATAGTTTTTTGTCATGTAGCTCAAGCAATTTTCTTATTAGATTCATGCCAAGGTTAGTTGGTGTCTGAGAGTTGCTCAGTGGTGTGGGGACGCCCTCCACACGTTGGACACAGTGACCAGAACCCTTAGTCGGTGTCAGAGAAAAGGGGTTTGCTAGAGTGGCCCTGGCTCACACAAACACGTGGTTTGTTAAGAGAAAGGATAAAGGGTGAGGGATGAAGGACGTTTAACCCCTGGAATGGCTACCTGGTCACGCATGGTATGAAGCTGCCATCAGTTACTAATCCAGTAAGTAAGTGGGTTCCCTGAGCTCTGGGAGCTGCTCTAGCAAGTTAGTGGAACCCACAGAGAGAATGTCCGTGTCCAATCTGTAGCCAGTCAGTCAGAAGCACAGTTAAAAACCTGGGCTTGTGCTTGCCGTCTGAAGTGGAGGGCAGTCTCGTGGGTCTGAGCCCCGACCTGTGGGATCTGATGCCGTCTCCAGGTGGATAGTGTCAGAGTTGAGCTGAATTGTAGGACACCCAGCTGCTCCTTGGTGGTGTGGGAACTTCCCCCAAAAAACACACATTGGAATTGGGTCCAAAACTTTATAATGTGTTATCTAAGAATGGTTAATGCAACTTGTAAAAAGCTGTTGCCTGTCTTTTTTTAAATCCCTGGAAAAAAATTTCACATAAAGGGCTAATTCACAGAGTTGTAAAGGGCATTGAGAATAAATAGAAGGAAAAGTTATTTACTCACAATAACACGCATTCCACTCTGCTATGCTGGGAATTCCATTTACATATGCAAAGTTTACATGAACTTCTTTGGGATGCAGCAAAAACCTTTGATTGTATTTAGAAAAAAGAAGAAAAAAACACCATGAAATAGCAAAAAGGAAAGAGAGGATTCAAAGATTCAAAGTGAATGGAAACTCTTGGCCAACTAAAAAATTTCACACACACCCCAACTCTTTCTCTGCCTCCTGAGGCAAAGCTCTAAGGCATGTAAACACTAGAAATTAGTGTTTCATGCAAAAGCCTTCTCAGAGTATATAAAACCAGAACAGAGTTCTTAATGAATTAAGAAACTATTGAGAGAGCCCAGCACCTTTGGAGTTACTAGCTCCTCAAAAGAAGGACTGTGTATTTTATTTCTTTCAACCTGCCCAGAGCACAATGGAAAGATATTCAATAAATGCTAACTGAATTGAATCTTGATAAGAAGCAGACGACGCCATTCTTCGAACTATTAGTTCTATTTTATGGGGCTAGCTTAAAAATTAATCCATGTAGATGGTGACATTAAGGTCAAGAATATTCTCCTTCCTCTTCCTCACTCGATTTGTGATGCCTTCGCAGCTTATTGTGTTCACTGTTCTTCCCTAAAATACAGAGACTGGTTATCCGAATTATCATAAAAAATTACAAACAAAATTGCAAAATTACAAAGTGCTCCTATTAAAAGTTTTAAAAAGTCATTTCATCAAGAGAAAAGACTTTGGTGTTCTCTTCAAGTCCAATAAAGGGCTTTGAGAAAAATACTGAGCAGTTTTCTTTGCTAAGGTCCAAGAAAGACAAAAGGGACCTAAAGTGAAACTCAGCTTGAACATTTTACTTATTCAACCTTCATCAGAAAATATTTCTAAGTGCCGACTGCATACCAGGCGATGTGACAACTAATTGTTCACACTGGGTTATCTGGGAAGTAGTATAATGTGAATCATTACAGATCTTTGATCTGCAGAAGCAAGATAGCTCTCTATCTTGGGGGGCTAACTGGAAAATAGCACATGGAAGTAGGAAAAACTCAAGGTGCCTCTGTCACTCTAACTCTCACTCCATGTTTATCATAAACCAAGAGGGAAAAATCTCAGACATTCTGACTTAGGAGGTGTTAACAGATCACAGTCTGATAGGGTGAAACAAGCCTTGGCACAGCTCTGTTACCTGAACTTCCAGTAATGAAATTAAGTGAAATGAAACTAAGCATTAGTGAATAACTTAATTCGGTTCAGTGAATCAGCTATTACAGTTACTCCAAAATCATAATGAACCAAATGGCGAAATTTTTCTGTCACTTGAAAACCCGTGATGTACAAAACTAGATCAAGTGCATTGCATTCTTAAGCAACACTGAAAGTCTGGATGAAAGACATTTCTAGACCCACTGGCTTCCCTAAGGATCTCTAGATGTTTAGACTCTTTCAGAGCTGCCGTGTGGGCCACCAGGGCAGACCTGGAGGACCATATTCTCAGGAATGAATCTAGGAGTTATACTAGGTAGGTGTAAATGGTTCCTTATCCTTTTTGCTACTCTGAATTTAATCTGGAATGACAGAATTAGGATCTAAAAGCAAACAGGCAAAATGGCATCCAAAGGTTAAACAAGGGATTGAACCTAACAAGGCAAGTTTGAAATGAGATTGGAGAAGAAAGCTGAAAATAGGCAGAAATGGGTCTTATTCGCTCCTATAAGGAGCCAGACAGTTACTGACATTTTGGGAGGGACAGTTCATCATTAGGGCATTCAGGTTAGGGTTTTTAATGACAGTGTTAGGGATGAAGGCCGCAGGGGGCCCGATAAGCTTGTGGACCTTCTTCTGATTGGCTGGTGGAGGGGTAACAGGGTGATGTCTCAGGAATCTCAGTCATCAACCTTCTGGTTCCAACCAGTCTGGGGTCTAGATGCTCGTGGTCAGCATGTGGTCACCATCCTCCACTAGGTGGGAATGGTGGGAGGGTCTTAGTTTCTAAAGAACAACCCAAGATCTGCGTCAGATTACTATCTCTATCCCTTCAGGAGGCACTAGGGGTCCTGTGACTCTACTGTTCCATTCACTAGTGGAGTCTGCTCTTTGGAACTGGGGAACACCTAGGATATGAAAGCCTTTCTTCTACAAGCAAGAAACGGGGGGACACAGAGGGGCATTTGTACCCAGGAAGACCCCTCAGTGTCCTGCTTGGTTTCAAGCCAAGTTCAATTTTCTCTTTAAAATTTTTAATCAGATTTTTTTTGGGAATTTTAAACAGATTCAATATTTAACATTTTCCTGAATACTTATCATTTTATTTTTCTTTTAATTGTCCAATGCAGAGAAAATGCAGTGGTGTTTTCACCAAGTCCATCCGGACGCCGTCTCCTCGTCCCCTGCAGGTGACCCGTGTGTAGATGACTATGCTACTTTCCATGACCACCGACCGGGACGTGAAAGGGCTGAGGAGCACAGATTTCCTTTGGTTGCTAGATAGAAACTTGACTGACGCATTCTGCTCCCAACCCTTCCATAAGGCAGGCCCCAGCTCTACGCTGGAGATGCAACATGTGGATGTCTTCTGCTCATGTATTTTTCAAGGGTTGATGGTTATTTTTGCCTGCAGACCCTTTACCCCTGCCCTCCTGGTCACTTCCCATGTGACTGAGCTGCCTCACCCCAGGGCCCCTCCCTGGGACAGCCTGAAGCAATGGGGTTTTGTATGAACCTCACTGTGGACGTGATCCCTGCCTGGAAGCTGCTGACCTGCTCTTCTTCCAGCCCTGAAAGCAAGGGCCCAGGTTTCTGAGAACCTGCAGCTGTTGGGAAAATTAACTCCTCTTTTCCATGGTGCACACATGCCCTTACTGTGCCAGGAGTGGTAAAAAACTAATTCCCCTAATTCTCCTCTTTGGCTAGGAATTTTCTCTTTCCTTTCCCACTGGGTCTCTGAAGGGAGGGGAGGTGGCAATGAATTTGCTTGTGTATTTATCACCAGTTGCAAGGCTGAGCTCTGTGAACCATTCATCTGGCAGGATGACTACACGTTAGGATCACCTGGAGAGCTTTAAAACCTTACCAATGCCTGGGCCAAACCCCAGACAAATGGGACTGGAATCGCTGAGGGTGGAGTTGGGGCATCGGGAGATTTTAACAGCTCTCCTGGTGTTTCTAGTTTTCAGCCAAGGTTGAGATCCCCTGCTCTTGGGGGATCTCAAGAACTAACTTAGAAAGATCTAAATTTCAATCTCCATATCAGTGGCGTAAGATTACACTTTAGAACCCTTGTCAAAAATGTTTACAGAGGGACTTCCCTGGTGGCGTAGTGGTTGAGAGTCCGCCTGCCGATGCAGGGGACACGGTTCGTGCCCCGGTCTGGGAAGATCCCACATGCCGCAGAGTGGCTGGGCCTGTGAGCCATGGCTGCTGGGCCTGCACGTCCGGAGCCTGTGCTCCGCAACGGGAGAGGCCACAACAGTGAGAGGCCCGGTGTACTGCAAAAAAAAAAAAAAAAATGTTTAGAGAATTCCCCTTCTTGAGCACCGTGTCTTTTTTTTAAATTAATTACTTAATTAATATTTATTTTTTGGCTGTGTTGGATCTCCATTGCTGCATGCGGGCTTTCTCTAGTTGCGGTGAGCGGGGGCTACTCTTCGCTGCAGTGCGCGGGCTTCTCGTTGCGGTGGCTTCTCTTGTTGCAGAGCACGGGCTCTAGGTGCACAGGCTTCAGTAGTTGCGGCTCGTGGGCTCTAGAGTGCAGGCTCAGTACTTGTGGCACATGGGCTTAGTTGCTCTGCGGCATGTGGGATCTTCCCAGACCAGGGCTCGAACCCGTGTCCCCTGCATTGGCAGGAGGATTCATTAACCGCTGCATCACCAGGGAAGTCCTAACTGTGTCTTTTTCTTGTCTCTAAACCTTGTAGGGGATTTTTGCACGCCTCCCTTACCTTGCAGGCCTAGTCTTCTGAGATAGACACAAGGAGTATAACTAACCTAAGTTAATGCCAGGGCAGTGTCAGACGGGTAAGACATTCCCTTTTTCAATTCATTCATTCCCTTTTCCAATTTCACTCATTCCCCTTTTCAAATTTGTTATCAGTTTATTCCACGAATATCAAATTATGTGCAAGGAAGTATTCTCATCTAGTGTGGGATAAAAAAGATCCTTGGGACACTTCTGTGGTCTTCAAGGGTGCTTTTGGTCCAGCTTTCTACAACTAGCTAAACCCACAGCGGTGTGTGATGGCTTGAGTGAGGTTCAAAAATTTTCTACTTTAGGAGTGGTGGAGTGAAGATAATAAGTAGAATTATGACTGATAACATTATACGAGGACATCAAAATTTCAGGAATTTTATAGTTTCTAGAAAATTTATATTAAAAAAGTCACCCTTATACTATGACCTAAGAAGGTTTATCATTATTTATTTTACAATACTTCCCATGTAATTCAATATACCAAGTAAGCTAGTTTAACATCTCTTCCCCTCCCCCCTCCTTTTTTTTTTTTTTTTAAATAAGGCAGGAGAACAAATCCTTTAAGATGTTCCAAGGGCCTTCTGGAAATCTCAAATTAGTTCAAGGGCAGAAAGACTTCATTTAGAATTTGAATTTGGGGAATTTTATCAAAAATATCAAAAAGGTTTGCACACTTGACTAAATAGGATCACAGACTATTATGAAACAATAATTACCCATTTAACCAAACTGACAATAAAAGATTTCAAAGGCAAATGCAGAAGGTTACCTAATTATGAGTAAAACCAATCAAAGACCTGATAAAGCACAGAAAATAATTTTGATAAGACACAAAATCTTTGCTTTCTAGGCAGATCACTTAAGAGGTAAAGAAAAACTTTTAATAATCTCTTATCAGGATCAGACCAATAATCTAAAAAAACTTTGTCCTTTTACAGAGAAAGAAACTAATTTTAATTTTGTACCACCTTACTTTTGATATTAAACTCATTTTTTAACTTAAATACATTAATTCCAATCTTAGCCAGCTTGACCACACATAAAATTCCTATCCCAAGATTTCAAAAAATAAGCCTTCTGTAATTTTCTATGTCTATTTTAGTTTGTTCTTCATTTTCTTCCTTCTCATTCTGAAATAACTGGCTTTTAGGACAAAATCACTTTTATTTCCTCAACAAAAATACGTCTCCATTCCTTACACATTTTCTTGCCGAAAACACGTACCCTACTTTTCTTGCATACAGAGATATTTCCCTTATTATTTCTAGTAGTTTTGATTACATATATTAATTAGAATTTTTAACCCTTAGAAACCTTAATTTCTAGTGAAAACTAAGAAGTAAGCAATTGTGTACTGTCTGTTATACCAGCATTCTTTAGGTGGACAAATTTATAAATATCTTTCATAATTTCTAGAAACATATGCCTTTTCATGCTGTGGGCTTTCAGTGTAGCACAAGACATGTTTACTAATAAACCCATATATCTTTAGTTCCTCTGTAATAAGACAAGAGCAGGTAATTAATGCTTCATTATTTTATCTTATTTGGAAATGATCTAGATATTTAATTACTATTCATCATTTACTCTAAATTAGCAAAAATTCTAAGGTTTCAAATTACCAAAGAGATGTGGAAAACTATTAAGTACGCGTACCGTAAAACATAATTACTATTAAAAACTTCACCTAAAAACTCTTATCCCACTTACATTTATCTAAATTATTTGCTCCCAGCAGTTATGTTTAAACTACTCATGAAAACTTCATGAGTCATTAGAAAGAGTCATCTATCATCCTAAGCTATTTTTCCTGCAGACAAATTTTTGCAACGGAAATAACGTGAACTTATTTGCCTAACAAACCCAGGTAGACTGTAAGTTGTTTATCTGCATTATATTGAATGCTGATAACTTTGAAAACATGTTTAATTAAACCAACAAACTTAAACTAGCTTTTACTTACCAAAGATTACTAGGGTTAAGTTGTTTCTGTTTTTTTAATTTAATTTTTATTTTTTTGGCTGCGTTGGGTCTTTGTTGCTCTGTGTGGGCTTTCTCTAGTTGTGGAAGGACCTGGGGGTGGTTTCCAGCTTTTGGCTATTAGAAGTAAGCCCGTGTGAACATTTAATTGTTTGCTGAATTATTTTTATGGTCGATGCTTTACAATCATGGTCAGATCATTCTGACACCTAATTCACTTTGGAGTTAGTGTCACTTGATTGTCTTTTCTCATTCAGGCTGTGAATTTCCTGGTTCTTTGTATGAAGGATGATCTTCCATTCTGTCCTGGACATTTTGGTGTCGTGTCAGGAGACACTGGGTTCTGTTGGAGCTGGGTACTGTAGCACAGGGGTCCCCAAACCCCAGGCCGAGGACCGATCCTGGTCGGAGGCCTGTTAGGAACCGGGCCGCACAGCAGGAGGTGAGGGGCGGGCGAGGGAGCGAAGCTTTGTCTGCGGCTTCCCACGGCTCCCATTACCGCCTGGACCACCCCCGCTCCCCCGTCCGTGGGAAAATTGTCTTCCATGGAAACCGGACCCTGGAGCCAAGAAGGTTGGGGACCGCTGCTCTAGCTTGCAGTCCCCCTGTTGAGGTTTGGCGAGCAGGCCCTGGCCTCCTGCCGTGGGCTGTGCTTGGGAGGACAGCATGAATTTCCAAGCCTCTGCGGTGCTGTTTCGGTTTGCTTGGTTTACCGCAGGCTGCTGGGGATGCTGCCTGGGGAAATGGAAGGAGCTTCCCCAGGCCGGGCCACCTTGGGATTCTAGGCGGGGGAAGGGATTCCACCTGCTGCCTCCGAGAAAGGGATGCTTCTGGAGGCAGGAGCCCCCGCCAGTGGGCAATGGGGGATGTTTCCTGGGCCTGGGCTCTTTGTGGCCGGTGCCTCCCAGCAGTAGAGTGTCTCTTGGGGTCGGAGAGGGCAGTTTCAGGGCCAGCAGAGAAGCAGTGTGCTTGCTTGGCAGGCACTTTATTGTGGTCCAATCCCCCCTTTGTGTGTCTTTGCACGGAGGAATGGAGTCTCAGCTGTGAAGGAAAGAATTTCCCAGGTTGGGTGCTCCTTTTGGTGACCCGTCCCTTGCCAGTGCCCCCAGTTACAAGATTTCTCTGTGTGAGGGAGGGGAGCCTCAGACCGGGTGGGGAGGGGAGTCCTGTTCAATGTGGAGGGAGGGCCCCTGGATGACAGGAGCCCTACAGCCAGCAGGGAAGGATGGCCGCTATTCCTTTACTGTGACCTCACCATTTGGGATATTATTAAGCCCCAGCTGCCTTCTCTTTTTAGAGTGTTTAGTCCTAAGGAGCAGGGACTGGGTTTGGGCAATGCTGTTGTCATTGTGATTTCCGTCGCCTTCAGCATTTTCTGTCCCCAGACTTCCTCTCCTTCCTCCTGAGGGAACCATGGAAGACAAAGTCATGATGGCCGCGGGTGGTGTGACAGATGCTACTGTCTCCCCGCAGTGCCCTTCCCCCTCCTGAGTGCTCCTCTTGGGGGGCCCTTCCTGCCACTTGCAGAGGGTCCTTCTTCTGTCACCCACACGTGTCACCCCACCCTCCTTGTTTGTCTCCCCCCATCTCAAATGCAGGCCTGCTCCCCTTCTCCCCCCATGAAACCTGTTCTCGGCCCGACCATTTTGTCCCTTTACCCCCTGCCTCTTTTATAGAACTGTTCTTGATGGATCTGGAGCTGAAGGGGACCTTGTGCTCTTTCCGGTGACTATGTACTTCTCCCAGGAGCCATGGGGTGTCAGGGTCCCAGCAATAGGGTCCTCTCCAGGGACACGGTACAGGAGATTAATGGGAATGTGGACTCAGTGGGTGAGGACTTCTTTTCCAGGGATGAAGACTGGGCTGTTTCTGACCAGGATCCTGTCCCTTAGACACCCACCTCCTGACATCAGCTCTGAGTTGGGCCAAGAAAGCTCCACAGGAGGTGTCCCTTGATGTGATGTCCCCTTGACTAGGATCAGTTCAGCATCAGCTAAGCAGCACAGTAGCCTCAGACTCAAGCCCCAGCCACCAGAGCTTCCAGAAGGGAGGTTGCACCATAGTGGACGTCCTAGGGCAGAACAAGGAGACTCCAGTGACGCCCTCACCCCACACACACTCACGGTGTCTCAGGGTACTGCGCCTGCTTGAAGTTTTTGACTCCTTGCAATTTCAAGGAACTTGTGCTTCTGAATCTCTCGTACTTTCTATTCTCCATTGGTATATTTAGGGTCCTTCCCAAAGACAAATATTTCAGGGGCACTCACTCAGTGTTTCAGTTTATCAGCTGTCAAGGGCCTTAAAAATTCAGGAAGGAGGATCTGTGTGCTCAGAGATTTTCAGCAAGCAGTACTTATAATTGTGGAAATTTGGAACCAAGGATTATGTCCAAAATAAGAGGCTGTCTAAATAAATAATATGCATGGATATGATGAACTATTACACAGAAATGTACAATGATGCCCATAAAGCATGACAAAAAGCTAATCATTGGATTTTGCTGGAGGGTATAGAGGTGTTCATGGTCCAATTTTTCCAACTCTTCTATACGTAGGAAAATCCTCATGGGAGGAAATTTGGGAAAGCCTTAAAAAACAACATTGTGGTTCATGCCCACCCAGGGACCTCAAAAAAGAAAAGAAGAACATAAAACAAGATCCATATACATTATGATGACCACCACGATGAGGCACACACCAGGCAGTATTCTAGGAGTAGGGAACTGCGATGCCAGGAAAGTATCTCAGGATATGGCTCTGAAGGAAGACACCTAACAACTATTATTTGGGAGAAAGAGCAGGTGAGAAAATTCTACTGGCAACAGGCCATCCAAAATAGCAATTCAAGTGATGGAAACACCCTTGCTTCCCTTTCCTTAACAGCCTTGTCTTAGCCCTGCCCCAGTTTAGTATGAGTTTTTCCTTGGTTTTCTTAGCCAATTAAGAAAACGAATGTTGGGCTTCCCTGGTGGCGCAGTGGTTGAGAGTCCGCCTGCCGATGCA
Organism: Monodon monoceros; assembly: GCF_005190385.1. Taxonomy (NCBI): domain Eukaryota; kingdom Metazoa; phylum Chordata; class Mammalia; order Artiodactyla; family Monodontidae; genus Monodon; species Monodon monoceros. The sequence goes on from NW_021703779.1 coordinate 113,086,056, forward strand.
GGGGACACGGGTTCGTGCCCCGGTCTGGGAGGATCCCACATGCCGCGGAGCTGGTGGGCCTATGAGCCATGGCGTCCGGAGCCTGTGCTCCGCAACAGGAGAGGCCACAACAGTGAGGCCTGCATACTGCAAAAAAACCCAACCAAACAAACAAACAAAATAAAACACGAATGTTCTCTTACTTTCTCCCTTTCTTTGATCCATATTGTTCACAGGAGGAAATCAGTGTGGGGGACAGGGAGGCAGGGATTAGGAAGATTAGGAAGGGCAAGGGGAGGGGTATTAGAGAGAGATTGATATATGATCACCAATGGCGGGACCAGGGCCAAAGTCAAATACAGCAGGGCAGGGCTGGTATATGTGTTGAAGACATGAAATGTGTTGGGGGGAGTAAAGTTGACGTTATTACTAAGCATTCTCTCTGGTTAAGATGGCAATTTATGTGGATGGTAAACCTCATAAGGATGTAGCCTCTCCTCACCACCATGGCCACTGTAATAGCCCCCATGCAGATCTTATGATGTCACCAAACTGCTGTTGCTCCTACTTAGAGCATTGTGCCTGGAGCTGGAGCAACGAGAAGGCCCAGATAATTGCCCTTAGGCACTAGAGAAAGGTATTCCAATAGGGGTCTTCACCCAGTCCCTAATTTAGTTCCCCTTCTGGCAAACTTTACAGGCACTGCTGTTCTCTGTTTTGTTTTAATGAGATGATGTTATACAAAATATTACGTGTAAAACACTTAGCACAGTGCCTGGTGCACACATGTATTTGTGTCAACTGTGGGCAGATAAAACTAGCAGATTTCCTTTCTTCTAAGTCCCTGGCACTGGGGTCAATGTAAGACAACGTTGGAAGGAATTTCAAAGAGTAATCTGCTGTTGATCAGCAGGACTAATGACCTTCTATCCACTTGTAGTCATATTTCAAACAGCAGTATCAGTGCTTTACTGGAGGCTCCTATGAGGTCACTACAAAGGATGGCTAAGTTCATACTTTTTACATTCACATTTGTACATCACATGCCTACTTTTACGTTTATACTTTTACTCTCAAGTCCTCTCATAAAAGAAGCCAGAACAGATTTCACTGTCTTTTATATCAAAGGAAGACTAAAAGTGGGGTCATAAGGATCCCTGGCCCCCAAATCCAAGTGGGTACAAAAGGAGACCTGGGAAATGTGGACTTACCTTGAGCAAGAACCACAACTCCCTGTAACAAAGGTAGCACGTGAGACTGGCAGAAGTCTCGTGGGTGGAGCTTCAGTACCACGCTAAATCAAAGTGAAAGGCTCGGCAGAGCCACGTTCAAAGGTAAAATGAGATGCCCAGCCTAACAGTGAAAACAAAGCCTGTGGTACCAGGGGTGGCGGGGGGAGCGGACAGGGAGTATGGAAGAAGTTTTATAGCAATGACAACAGAATCACTATATTGTTTTCACTTTTTTTTTTTTTCGGGAAAATCCCTTAGAAATCACTTTATCTAAAGTTTTTTTTACTGAAGTCATAAAGGAACTTATGGGTCTAAACATCATAATCAGAAATTTGAGGTTTTATACTCAGCACCTTTTTAAGAAGAATTTAGAAGCTTACTGTTGAATCACTCCAACCGCTTATATAATTTTGGAATGTGCAAAATCACCACCACTACTTAACAGCTGGAATTTATCTAAATGTTTTACAAGTGGTTGAAACAGTTGAGTCTTCATATGTGTTATAAGAAAACCAACTAGCACTAAGAGAATTTCTAACTTTTCTTTCTCCCCAAGAGCTCAGGAATATGAAGATCAGTGAAAGGAAAAATGGGTTTGTTTTGAAACATTTTCTTTTACCCTTCAAGCTATCTTACAAGCACTTTTGAATAAAAATTGACTTCCATTCTTGAAAAGAAAACTCATTTCATTATGGTCATATAATTTCTTACAAAGAAGGGATTATGTGTGTTTCTTCTACAGGAGGAAATGTTTAAGAGTGCCTCTTGCTTGCAGTAGGTACAAAGAAAAGAGGCAGTAGGAATGACCCAGGAAAATCTTAAAATATTAGACAATGTCTATTGATATCACACCCTCAAAGTGTTTGATAAATCTTGCAGTTGATATTAATATCCTTATACAAATGGCCAATAAGCACATGAAAATATGCTCAATATCATTAACTATCAAGGAAAGGCAAATCAAAACCACAATGAGATACCATGTCACATGTACTATGATGGAGATAACAAAAGAGACAGATCATAACAAGTGTTAACAAGAATGTGGAGTAATTAGAACCCTTATACACTTCTGGTGGGACTATAAAGTGGTGTAGCTTATTTGGAAAATAGTCTGGCAGTTCCTCAAACAGTTAAACATAGAGTTACCATATGATCCAGCAATTACACCTCTAGGTATATATGCAAAAGAAATGAAAACATATGTCCACACAAAGATGTGTACATGAATATTCATAGCAGCATTAGTCATAATAGCCAAACAACCCTAATATCCATTAACTGATCCATCTTGTTTATCCATACGACGGTAATATACGTTTATCCATACAATGGTAAAAATGTAATCCATACATTTTGAAACACTAAGAATAGAAACTATGTAAAATCTAAAAGGCATATTTTGGGCTTTCCTGGTGGCGCAGTGGTTAAGAATCCACCTGCCAATGCAAGAGACATGGGTTCGAGCCCTGGTCCGGGAAGATCCCACCTGCCGCGGACCAACTAAGCCCGAGCACCACAACTACTGAGCCTGCGACCTAGAGCCCGTGCTCTAGAGCCCGCGAGCCACAGCTACTGAGCCTGCGTGCCACAACTACTGAAGCCTGCGCGCCTAGAGCCCATGCTCCGCAACAAGAGAAGCCACCGCAATGAGAAGCCCACACACCCCAACAAAGAGTAGTCCCACTCGCTGCAACTAGAGGAAACCCTGCACGCAGCAACGAAGACCCAACGCAGCCAATAAATAAAAATAAAAGCCATATTTTTCCCCTAAACACTTCAATATGTATATCCATACAAAACAAAATGTGGTCTATCCATACAATGGAAAATTATTCAGCAGTAAAATAGAAATGAAGTACCGATACATGCTACAACATAGATGAAGCTTGAAAACATCAGGCTTAATAAAAGAAACCAGACACAAAAGATCACATATTGTATGATTCCATTTATATGATATGTCCTGAATAGGCAAATGTATAGAGAAGAAAGTAGATCAGTGGTTGCTTAGGGTTGATGGGGGGAATTATAGGAAATGAGGAGTTACAGCTAAAGGGTTTGGTGTTTGTTTTGGGGGTGATGTGAAAATTTTATAATGGATTGCCATAATAGTAGTACAACTCTACATATATACTAAAAACTACTGACTTTTGGCATTCTACAAATGGGTGAATTGTATGATTTGTGAGTTATATCACAATAAAGCTGTTTTAAAAATCTGATTACTAGAACCAGAAGTCAAAGTCATGTTTAACAACTCCTTAATATTATGAGGCCTCAGTTTCAAAAGCTACCACTTTTACAATGGAATCTGCACTGGAACTGTTCTTTGATTACTACCTGTTGCATCTCCTTCAGCACGAAATAAAACTTTTAAAATTCCTTTGTAGCATCAACAGAATCATGGAGGGAGTCCAAACTCTGTCTTACAGCAGAGATAATTTCAATTCAGCAGCCTGCTGTTATTCTCCACCCGTCTTTCCTCTTTTCCAAACGACTCCCTTTGTCATCACAACTTTGGTTTTTGGAGGCAATCCTTTTCTTTCTCATTCTCATTTAACCACATCCTTTCTCTTCCAAGTTGGTTTCCAATTCTCTGTATTTCTCAAGAATTTATCTACAATTGCCCTCTGCTAAGCCTTCCAGAACATCTTCAGATTCCTTTCTGTAAAGGTTTCCTATGCAGTTGCTAAACAAATTCCTCTATCCCAACTCTTGGCCCAGTTAGAAATTACAACATTTTTGTGTTGTAGGTTTTAATTTTAGAAATTCCTTCTCCTTCTTTGTCCTGCTCATATGACCTTATTCAAAAATTGGAGATCTTCTTCAAGTTGCTTCCACCTATAAAGTTGTTTGCTGCCCAGGATCACATCTTGATTCCTTGGGTGAATCGAGGTTGAAGTGTTTAGGGGAAAGAAAATGCCCTTTAGATTTTACATAGTTTCTCTTCTTTATTTTGTGTTTCAAACATATTAGCCAAGACATTACTGTGGATGGGATCTGGGTGTTATGGGTTTAAATTATAAACCTTTAATTTTGTAGAGTTTTATAAAAGAAAACATGACTCAGTGCATGCTTTTACCACTAACCATATTAATATGTGATGAAATTTGTTTTAAGTGAATTACAACTTGTCTTCCTGGAACCTCTAGTCCTTTTCAAGAATTTTCTCTTTTCTTTGAAGCGTAAAAGCCATAGTAGGCTATAAGAAAAATTGAAGAGATCGTTATATTTATGTCCATATTCGTTCTAAATGGCTAACTATATAATCTATAGATAATTTCTATTGAAGACAATTACAAGGGATAACTGGCAGATTAATATTAAACTCCACACGGTTTAAAAACCTTACTATTTCAAATAAAAAGGAAAAAGAAAAGAAAAAGAAAATGCCTTTATCCCACCGTCCTCATTGGTTAGTGACTCAGCTGAAAGGTAAGCCTGGGAATTGTCCAGAAGCAACAGTGCTCTGACTTCCCCTTCATTGTCCTAAAACATTCGGTTGACAATGCCTGACCTCAGGAACAGAGCTTTGAAGGAATCATTCTGAAAATGATTCTCTGGTGAAGCAAACATCTTTACTAGGTTTACAATCACAGACAACGCAGTGTCCTCTCGCACACTTCTGGGCAGCTTTACTTTGCAAATATGGATTGACCTTATCTTCTGAGAGTAATCTTCATTTGCATGTAAAAAGGTGGACAGGTGATCCTTGTTTATTTTCCTCCCAGGCATGCAGAGCTCTGGTTCCCTAGCCTGAGTGGTTTCTCACACTGACTTACAAAAGACGTCAATTTCATCCCCACTGTACAATTGAGCTACATACAGTTTCTCCTCTTTGATTCATATGGATAACTTCTGTCCAAATGGCACTGACAACCCGAGATATTCGGGTTCTTAGAAAGAGGCCTTCTCCAGAGGACTATGCTAAGCATTACAGAAGATATAAGACGAAACAAGGTTCCTCTCCTTCAGGGAAGCATAATGTAGTAGCAGAAACACGGGGTATGCCAACAGGAGACCAAAATTGGTCTAAAATCTGCCACCGGTAATCCAAGTGACCCTGCGGACGTCGCGTCCTACATCTCAATTTTTTTATATGTCAAGGAGAAATATAAGTGGAACCCACACCATACGGTTAAAACCTACCTAACAAGAATAAAATAATAATAGCTGGGAAGGAAGTGCCAGCGAACCAGACAAGGGTTTTAAAAATATAAGGGACTGTTATTCCTGATCTAGCGAGGGGTCTGACCAGGAGGACCAAAGGCCTCTTAACTTAAGGAGTCCCGGGACGAGCCTAGGGATGATTTTCGGGGTTGGTGGCCCTAACCAGGCGAACTTCCCGGTAGAAAGGGACACCGACTGCCAGAACGCGACGCAGGAGTAATCTGGACGCCACCCCGCAAGTCGGGGGTCCGAGATCACGGCGTCGCGCGTCAGCAGGCTGCGTCGTTCCCAAGAGACGAGACGCCTTTGTGGCATAGCTAGGCCTCCCGCGGGCCCGAGACGCGGTGACCAGAACTCTTTTTTTTGCATCTGGGGCTAAACCCGGGATGGGAAGGACCCGCAGGCCGCTCCGGACTCGCTAGGCTGCGACTCCCCAGACTGAGGGAGGGCGAGGTTGGGCGTGGCTGTCACGGAGCCACCGGAAACGCATTCTTCCTTTTCCGGTTGGGGCCAGTCCACAGCCCGCGACCCCAAAATGGCGGGTTGCGGAATGTTCTCGGGCCGCTAGTGGGATTGGGCTGGGGACTGAGCTGCCAAGGCCCCGCGCTCCCGGACCCCGGCGTCTTGGCGCGCCGCTCGCGGGGCCTCGCGCTTTCCCGACATCGCCCCCGGGAGCGCGGGAACCCGGACCTTCCTTCCTCCCCGCGGGGGCGAGAGGCGTGGCGACTTCATAGCCGAGCCCAGAAAGAGGGAAGTGGCGTCCACGGAAGCCGGAGCTGGGTGGAGGTAATTTGATTTTTCTTCTGGGTTTGGTCAGGAGGGCCCCCGAGAGATGCCGGCCGCACGCATCAGCTGCGTGGTGGCGAGCTGGGGTGCGGGCGCGCAGCCTTTTCCTTTTCGCGGTGGCGTCGCTGCCGGGCGGCGGGTCGGCCTGAGAGCCGGCGGGACCTGTTCTCAGCGAGGCCGGCACTCAGTCTCCTACAGCCACATCTAATCTCTGGAAGCAACCTCTTTGTACCCTGTGTGCAGATATAACCCAGGGCTGCTGCTGAAGCACGCTCGGAGGCTGCCGGTGTGCTGAGTGCACGCGGGCGCCCTCGCGGTCGGTCCCCACATGTAGGTGTAGATGGGGGATGGGACGTAAGGCCTACCAATGAGCCCAGCGAAACTTGCCCGTTTCCGCTGGCTTATGAGCATATCCCTGGAGAAAGGGTCATTTCAGCCTCCTAGACATTAGTTTTGGCTGACAAAGAAAAACAGGACGTGTCCCTGTACCTCCTGAGCCTGTACAGGCATCAAGGAACCAGCCAAATTATTTCTTTGAATACCGGTGGCATCCTTGAAAGAACTTTGTTGTTGTTTCTGCTGGATCACCTCCGAGAAAATCAGACTCTCAAGGCCGTCCTCAGCCTTGCTTAAAGATCTCTATGACCCTGAGGAAGTGTAAAGTCAAGAGGAGGCTTACGTTTACAAGGACCCTTCCTGTCTCTGAAGAACCTTAATCGTCACCGTTTCTCCTTTCCTTTTTTATAGTTTGACGTTTGGGTATCTTGTAAACAAAGCGAACTGTCAGTTTTAACAGTAAAGTAAGCAAAAAATTTCAGACACAGGTACAAAGCCGCTCAGTGCCCTTTATAAGTCTTCCCCCCAAAAAACAATGTTGACGCCATCTGATTGCTTAGTGGGGGGATACTTGCTGAGAGAAATAAGGTTACTTTTTCTCTAATTACTTCTTTTCTGATCTGGCCACCTCAGTTTCCTTTCCAATATTAATATGATGGAAAAGAGAATATCAAATGTTCCATGAAGCAAAGGCATCAGTCTCCATAATAGGATGAAGGGGCAGAGAAGTTGTTTTCACCCTGACTAAAGACAAAAAACTGGGGTGATCTATTACAATTTAGAGAAAGTCAGATGTGCCCCGTTTGTAAAGGTGGGACAGGAAGCACACAGATTAAGTATTGGATAATATCAAAGCTCGTTTTAGTGAATGGGTGCCAGTTTTTTCACCCATCAACCTTAAAAAATAAAAAGTGATCAACTGACTTTTGTCTTCCCTGAGCTGTGCTTTGTTTCAGAGTTGGGTAACAAAGGAAAGGGGAAAAACATGTCCAGAAGTAGTCTTGAGTCATCCTGAATGGCAGTTGATTTTAAAGACGAGGCAGGACAGGAACTTTTCTGTTCTTTCTTCTCTGATAACTATAAATAGCAAGTAAATATGTGTCATGTGGCTTTCTTCTTGACGTGTACTTTTTTTTTCTGCCCTCCCTCAGTGACCTTGGGGAGAAGATCCACTCATTGGTTTTGTACCAAGCCTGACAAGGCCTCAGTTGTCAAAGGTGGCACCAGGAGGATGTCACACATAGGAGTAAAACTATTCCTAGAGCAAATGATGATGAGACATCTGAAGGTGAATGCATGCTTGTACCCACACGTGGAGGCTTTGTGGGAGACTAAGGGGTCTGTGAAAGAGAGCTCCAGTCAGAGTAAGAAATCCAGCCCACAGATGGACAGTCTTGGTCCTGAGAGCGCTCGCCAGCACTTCCGGAGCTTCTATTATCATGAAGCACCTGGACCGCTTGAGGCTGTCAGCCAACTGCAGGAATTATGCCATCAGTGGCTGAGGCCAGAGATCCACTCAAAAGAGCAGATCTTGGAATTGCTGGTGCTAGAGCAGTTCCTGACCATTCTGCCCAGGGATATCCAGAACTGGGTGCAGAAGTATCATCCACAGAGCATCAGAGAGGCTGTGGCCCTGGTAGACCGTTTTCAGAAAGAACATGGTGGAATAAGTAATGAGGTGAGCAGAAAGATTCCTTACGTGTACACTGAAATAGGGTAAAGGTCCGGGGCGGGGGCTGCTAATTGGATAATGGGATGAATTAGGTCACTCTTCTGTTGTTGCTTTAGAACAGCTAAGTGCGATCTGAAATCACAGACTGGCAGCGACAGTCAGCCTCCAGGTTTCGGAGTTCCTGGGAGTCTTTCCTGGCCTTCGAGAAAAGAAATGCATTTCGCCCTCTTCAGGGCCAGGGTGAATTGAGGGTGATGGGCCTGGTCTAGCATGGCCGAGGAGACAGGACTTAGCAACAGAGAAATAAAAGGCAAGAAAGACTTGGGGAAGGAGAAAAAAACCTGAAAGCATGGACAGCAGTTAGAGGTCAAAGGCAAGAGAGGGTAGCAACCGAAGTATAAATCAAACATCTCTGGGGAGACTGCAAAGGAAGAGATAGAAAGAAAAAAGGGAAACAGGGATATGGAAAGAAGAAAAGTGCCAACAGAAAAATAGAAAGTGCTGAGGGGTGGTGCCCTCTGTGGTGGGAACACACATCTCAGGGCCAGGGGGAAAGAGCCCTGTGGCCTCCCTTAGTGCTCGGCCTTGGCCTTGCTGGTGAGTGGGGAACCAAGGTCTGTCCTTGGGAGATGGCAGCACACTTCCTTTCCTCGAGAGTCCACCTTGAGGAACACAGGTGTCTTATTACAACTGAAGCATATGGAGGAAAGTTAGAGTCCCAACTCTTCCCTCATTTTTTCCCTCCACTGCATCCCCTTTCTCCATGAAATCGTTCCCTGGACATGGGAGGATTGGAAAATCTGACTGACAGGAAAACCTTTTTTCTTTGCATCCTTATTGTTTTAGAGAAAACTAGAAGATACAAATCCACTAGGTCAAGGATCCAAGTCTAGAAAGCAAGAGAGTGGAGGCAGCGAAAGGACAGGCATCCTACCCCACCCTGCTCGTGGCCTGAGCTGTGACCATCTGTTGAGGGGTGGAGGCCAGCAGCAGTCACAGCTTCTCTCATTTTATCCTAATCTTCCCAGATCACGTGTATAGTTCCTTGTGAGGAAGCCATGGTGCAGTATCTCTTTTAAAAAATGACTTCCTGGGCTTCCCTGGTGGCGCAGTGGTTGAGAATCTGCCTGCTAATGCAGGGGACATGGGTCGAGCCCTGGTCTGGGAGGATCCCACATGCCGCAGAGCGACTAGGCCCGTGAGCCACAACTACTGAGCCTGCGCGTCTGGAGCCTGTGCTCCGCAACAAGAGAGGCCGCGATGGTGAGAGGCCCGCGCACCGCGATGAAGAGTGGCCCCCGCTTGCCACAACTAGAGAAAGCCCTCGCACAGAAACAAAGACCCAACACAGCAAAAATAAATAAATTAATTAAAAAATGACTTCCTTTAACGTTACATGCTCCCCAAACCTGGGCTCTAGTCTTGTTTGTTCCTCCACCACCACCCCAAGACCAAAAGTTCTTTGCTAATGAGGATGGGGATTATTTCTAGGTCACAGCCCATGAGCTGGGAAAGGAGGCATTGCTCTTGGGAGGAACAGCAGTGGCCCCAGGCTTTAAGTGGAAGCCAGCAGAGCCCCAACCAATGGGTGTGTTCCAGAAAGAATGTTGGAATACATACCGGGTACTGCAAGAACAGCTGGGCTGGAATACTCAGAAAGAAACCCAGCCTTTATATGGAAGAGGTGAGGAGCTTCATAATAATTCTCTTCTCCTGGGAGCTGTGATAGTAATTGGTTCAGCTAGAATGTCACGGGAATTTTCCAGCTGCCCAGCCCTGCTGGCACTTAGGATGTCTCTCTGGTGGGAGTATAGTAGGCCAGTGGTGGGTGAAGGTGAGGGTCATTCTGTGGTACAGAAACATCGCAACCACAGAACCCTGGTATTTACAATGTGGACCTTGCTCCTTAGAAATCTGAGAGGAGAGAGGAAGATACAGCAGGGACAGGCGGGGTCATCTCACCCTTACAAGTTAAAGGAGAAATTGGGATCAGAAATGGGCTGTCATTGGCAGAATGGGAAGATAATTGTACACCAGGAAAAAAGTAATAAATCTCCCACATTTCCTACCGTACACTGGAGGACCTGAGGCTTTCATTTTCAAACACCTCTAATTCTTGCCCAGCTCACCGAACAATTTATTTTATGAGAGGAAAACATAATGGATTTCCTTTTATTTCATGAAATCTGTGGAAAGAGTCAACTGGGAACCAATTCTGCGGAGTGGTGGATATTTGGTTCTTGTTTGCAAGGAGAAGGCCACTTCTGGCACAGCACATCACACACGCACGCACACACACGTGCGCGAAGATGAGCCATCTTTACCGAAGGAGTCCTATATTGTAGAAATTGCCTCAGGGTATTCATAAATAGAAAAGAGAAAGTTTTTCTGGCTCTTTTCCCCCCACAGCTGTGCCTGCTCAACAGATTCTAGCCTTTTCTGAGCAGGAAAGCACCCCAAGCTGGAAGATGGCATCTGAGCTCATCCTGCCTGAGTCCCAGGTGAGCTGTACTTTCCAGCTTTTCCAGGCAGCCTGAACGTGGCCTTGCCTGCTTTTCTCTGCTACCCATGACCCACCGTACCTGGCAGGTGCTCTGAGGTGCGTTAGCCCCAGGTGTTCGCTAGGCAACGAGGCTTGGCCCTGTGGGAATTGGGCACCTCCCAAGCTGTGTACTGATCTCTTTGGTGCCTTCCTTTTCTGCCATCTCACTTCTTTTCCCTTAAATATTATACTCTTAAGGTCTTCAGTGACTGGCCTCCCGTGTCATTCGGAGATGAGTGATAGGATGGCTTTTGTCGTGGCAAGTACTGAACTACAACTTATTCTCTTCTTTAGAGTCTGTTGACATTTGAAGATGTGGCCTTGTTTTTTACCGAGGAAGAATGGCAATTACTGGACCCTGCTCAGAAGATCCTCTACAATAATGTAATGCAGGAGAACTATGAGACTGTCATCTCTCTAGGTAAAGATTCTTCCTTTCCTTTGTGTAGAACTTGTGTAATCTGTCCCATCCTCAGTTCATGAAAAATGAACTCCTGTGAGAAAGTCCCAGTGTTCCAGTGGCGGGTTGGTTCTCAGCTTGATGGTGTGGGGAAAAGGAAAGGCATATCCAGACCACCCGGAGAGCTTTTTACGAATACACATCTCACTTCTTTATTCTAGGTAGAGTTCTTGATCTCTCATACTCCTGCCCCACCCTGCAAACCCACTCTTCCCATATCTTTTCCATGTCAGTAGCAGGCACCACGACTTACCCAGTTGCTCAGGCCCAAAACCTCTCAGTTATCCTTCTTTCTGGTCTTTTTGTTACACCCCCCAGCCGATCCGTCAGCAAGTGCCCTGAGCTCTGTCTTCAAAATAGGTCCTGCAACACCGTTAATCAACTATACTCCAGTATAAGATAAAAAAGTTTTTAACAAAAGGTGCTGAATACAACCATGTCTCAACCTCTTCTGCTCTCACCATCTGGTCTAAGCCACCTCATCTCTAAGCAGGTCTGCTGGAATACCACTGGACTCCCCGCCCCCTCCACGTCGTTTCCATCTGTCCTCCTTATAGGTTTAGTTCTTCGCTTCCTCATTGCATATCCACCTACAACCACAGCAGAGTATAAAGAAGATGTGGAATCTAAGATTCTGCCCGTTTAAATGTTGGGAGTAAATAAAAGTATAAAAGAGTCATTCACTTTTCCTGAAAATAGTCTGGAATTAAGATGGCAGTCCATGACCTCAAAGTTTTATTCTCAGAACATTATCATTGCACCCTAAACTTAAAGCGATCTGTTTAGCACAAGGGCAAGAACCATAGACCCGAGGTCCCCAAGAGTTCAAGGACAGTCTTAGAGAGTCTCCTTGAGGTAAGTGTATACATAGGAAGAGGAGAAGATTCCTTGATAGGAACCTTTATAGGAGCTTAACATTTTTAAGGTTCTGTTCCTGTATTTTTTTAATTAAACTTTTAATTGAGTTAATTGTAGATTCATATGCATATTTAAAATGTAATACAAAGAGAACCCATGTACACTTTACCCATTTTCCCTCGATAACTTTTGCAAAAGTATATAATATCACAACCAGGATATTAATACTGATATAGTCCACTGACCTTATTCATGTTTCCGTTTTCCCTTGTATGTGTGTGTGTTTAGATCTATAAAGTTTTATCACATGTTGAGGTTTGTGTATTCACCCCCACAATCAAGATACTGGACAGTTACATAACCACAAGGAGCCCTCCTGTTGCCCTTTTATAACCACACACACTTCCCTCCCACATCCCACCCCATCACCAACCTATGCCAACCACTGATCTGTTCTACAGTTTTTTAATTTTGCCATTTCAAAAATGTTATACGAATAGAGTCATGCAGTATGTAGCTTTGGGGGATTAACTTTTCTCATTCAGAATAAGTCCCTGGAAATTCATCTTAGCTATTGCGTGTATCGGTAGTTCAGATGAACTGCTGAGAAGCATTCCATGATATTGATATACCACAATTTGTTTAACCATTCACCCATCGAAAGGTATTTTTGCTGTCTTCAGTTTTTGGCTATTGCGAATAAAGCTGCCGTGAACATTCACGTACAGGATTTTGTGTAGAGATAAGTTTTGGTTTCTCTGGGATAAATGCCTTTAAGGGTGCAATTGCTGGTTCATATGGTAATTACGTGTTTAATGCCAAACTGTTTTTCAAAGTTGCTGTACCATTTTACATTCTCAGCCAGCAATGGATGTGATCCAGTTTTTCTACATTCTTGCCGTTGCTTAGTAGTATCACCATTTTTAAAAAATACTTTTTTGCCTTTCTGCTAAGTATGTAGTGTTATCTCATTGTGGTTTGGATTTGCATTTCCCTAATAGCTAATGATGTTTTGTAGCTTTTCATGTGCTTATTTGCTATCTCTACGTTCAGTGAAATGGCTTTTGCCCATATTTTAATTAAGTTGTTTTTTAACTGTTGAGTTTTGAGAGTTCTTTATAGATTCTAGATTCTAGTGCTTTCATGGATATGTGGTTTGCAAGGAGTTTCCCCAAGGCTGTGTATTTTTCTTTTTATCCTCTTCCCATGGGCTTCCACAGAGTAAAAGTTTTGAATTGTGATAACCAATTTTTTATTTTTTCCTTTTACAGATTGTATTTTTGTTATCAAGGCTAGCAGTCTGACTAGCTATAGATCCCTAAAATTTTCTATGTTTTTCCTAAAAGTTTTATAATTTTACATTTAAGTCCACGATTCTTATTGAGTTGATTATTATATAAGGTATGAAGTTTAGGTTGAAGTTCATTTTTTTTGCCTATGGAGGTCCAATTGCTTCAGCCTCGTTTGTTGAAGAGACTGGCCTTCCTCCACTGAAATGCTTTTGCACTTTTGTCAAAGATCAGTTGGGCATATTTGTGTACATCTATTTTGTTCCATCGAGCTATGTGTCTATCCTTCTGCCAGTATTGCACTGTCTTGATTACTGTAGCTATACAATTTAGGAAGCCTTAATATCTATCAGGTAGAGTGATTCTTCCCACTTTATTCTTTTGTCAAGATAAAATTTTATTTTAGCTATTCTAGGGCCTGTTCCTTTCCATGTAAATTGTAGAATAAGCTTATCTATGTCTACAATAAACTTTGTTGGAATTTTGCTAGAAATTACATTAAACCTATATGTTAATTTGAGGGGGAGTGATATCTTTACTATGTTGATCTTTCTAATCAGTGAACACAGTATGTCTATTTATTCGGGTCTTCTTTGACTTCTTTGATCAGCTTTTTGTAATTTTCAGTGTACAGATCTTTTGCATGTTTGTTACGTGTATGTAGAAGCTAATTTTCATTGGAGCAATTGTAAATGGTATTATTTTAAATTTGGTTTCTGCATGTTTATTGTTTTTGTATAGGTGTGCCACTAATTTTGTTTTGTTCTCTTATCCTGTGACCCTACTGAATTCACTTATTAGTTCTAAGAAGTTTTTTAAGTCTTTCACTATTACCTGTGATGTTAGTACAGGTTTTTTTGTTGATACTCTTATCAGGTCGATATAATTCCTTATTTTCTGAGTGTTTTTTTATCGTGAATGGATGTGGGGGTTGTCAAATACTTTTCTGTGTCAGTTAATGGGATTATGCTCTTTCAAAGCTCGTTGATATGGTGGGTTATGTTGATTGATTTCAAATGTTGAACCAGCTTTGCATACCTGCAGTAAATCCTACTTGACCATGGTATATAATTCTTAATTATTGTTACATTCAGTTTGCCAGTATTTTGTTGAGCATTGTTGTATTTAAGTTCATGGGAGATGTTAGTCTGTAGTTTTCTTTTTTAGTACTGTCTTTGTATGATTTTGCTATCAGGGTAATTACTGGCCTTATAAAATGACTTGGGTAGTATTTCTTCCTCTTGTCTTTTCTGGAAGAGATTATATAAAAGTGGTGTTAATTCTATAAATATTTGGTAGAATTCTCCAGTAACACTATATGAACCTGGAGATGTCTTTTTTAGCAGCTTTTAAATTATGAATTCAGTTTCTCTAATGGTCAGAGTGCTATTCAGATTATCTATTTCATATTGGTTGAATTATGGTAGTTTGTGGATTTTGAGAAATTGGCCCATTTTTCCTAACTTTTAAAATCCATGAACATAAGTTGTCTATAGTATTCCCTTATTATCTTTTTTTTTTTTTTTTTTTTTTTTTTTTTGGTTCCCGGGCCTCTCTCTCTGTTTTGGCCTCTCCCGCTGCGGAGCACAGGCTCTGGACGAGCAGGCTCAGCGGCCATGGCTCACGGGCCCAGCCGCTCCGCGGCATGTGGGATCTTCCTGGACCGGGGCACGAACCCGCGTCCCCTGCATCGGCAGGCGGGCTCTCAACCACTGCGCCACCAGGGAAGCCCCCTTATTATCTTTTTAATTGCTTCAGAATGTGTAGAGATATACCCAATTTCCTTCTTGACACTGATGGTTTATATCTTCTCTCCTATTATTTTTGTCAGTGTTGATATAGGTTTATCAATTTTATTTTCTTTAAGAATAAGCTTTTTGTTTGATTGTGATTTCTTTTGTGATCTTTATTATTCCTTTCTTCAACTTTTTAAAATTTTATTTTGCTTTTTTTCTAGTTTCTTGAGTTAGGAACTTAGATTATTTGAGACCTTTCCTCTTTTTTATTGTAAGCATTTAGGGCTATACATTTTCCTCTGAGCATTCCCTTAGCTGCATTCCACATACTTTGATATATTTTCATTTAACTATGTATTTTTAAATTACCCTTGAGACTTTCTGTTTGAATCATGGATTATTTAGAAGTATACTGTTTCATTTCCATATATTTTTAGATTTTTCTGTTGTCTTTCTGGTTTTGACTTCCAGTCTGATTCCATTTTTGTCAGATTGCCTTTTCTCACTCAAGCTGTGATTTTTTTTTTTTGGTTCTAGGTGTGATGTGTTATTTTCTTTATTGCATCCTGATCATTTTGTCTATTATGTTAGGAGAGTCTGGGTCCTATTTAAATATTTTATTTTAATGGGCAGTCACTCTGTTTTAATTTAGCACACAGGTTCTTTCCTACTTTTGTGGAGTATGTGTCTAGTGACAGTTTAGTTTTCAGAGCCTTTATAGTGTTATTGTGGTCTCCTTGGTTTATATGGTACTGCTAGGGTTCCCTTGCATCCCCGCTTGTGCTGCCTGATGGTGAGGAAGATATTTACCTAGGCCAGAGTGTCTCTCAGTGGGAATCTCTGACCTGTAGGGATGAAGAGGCTTCCTGGGCCCGGCCACTTGTGGCTAGGTCCCTCTTGCTAGTTCTGCATGCCTAATTTGGTGTCTCCTCACTGGAGTTCTAGTGTTGTCAGAAGGTTTCCCATTCAGATTTGGGAAGGAATAAGCCTATCCAGATAGCCTTCTGTTGCTAGGTTGCGGTTTGGAAAACACTAGATCTGGTTTGCCGCCTTTTTTGGGTGTGGGGATGTAAGACACCTGCTGTGTTACTCTTGTAGTTCTGGGGTCCCAAACCATTTTGCCTTCTTTTTACCACTTTTTAGAATTCTCTGTTCATTGTGTCTTGCATTCTTGAATGGGTTTGTTGTTGTGCCTAGCAAGGAGGATCAGGGAAAAATGGGTCTATGCCATTTTGTCCAGATTGGACCAGAAATCACTTGTTCTTGTATTTTTTAAAAGCTGTCATCGTTGATTTTTCTTTTCATTCCTGTAGTTTTCTTGTTCTGGGATCAGATGTCTGATTCTTCTGTTTATTTCAACAGGGTTAAAGCTCAAAAATGACACTGGAAATGACCAACCTATGTCTCTTTCTACATTAGAAATACAAGCATCAGGATGCAAAGTATTAAGAAAGGCCAGAATGAAAGTTGTCCAGAAAACAACGGGCAAAGAAAATCATGGTGGTACACACAGGGTACGGAAACGGCATCGAGCTTTTCCAGGGAAGAAAAGAAAGAAACTTACAACTTGCAGACAAGAGCTTCCAAAACGTATGGATCTTCATGGGAAAGGCCATGCAGGAGAGAAACCTTTTAAATGTCAGGAATGTGGGAAAAGCTTCAGGGTTAGCTCTGACCTAATTAAGCACCAGAGAATTCACACTGAAGAGAAACCCTATAAATGTCAACAATGTGATAAGAGGTTTAGGTGGAGTTCAGATCTTAATAAGCACTTACTGGCACACCAAGGAATAAAACCATATAGATGCTCATGGTGTGGGAAAAGCTTCAGTCATAACACAAATCTACACACCCACCTAAGAATTCACACAGGAGAAAAACCCTTTAAATGTTATGAATGTGGGAAAAGATTCATTCAGAACTCCCACCTTATTAAACACCAGAGAACCCACACAGGTGAGCAGCCTTATACTTGTAGCATATGCAGGAGAAATTTTAGCAGGCGGTCAAGCCTTCTTAGACACCAGAAACTCCACAGGAGAAGGGAATCGTGTCCAGTGTCTCCAGTCTGAAGAAAGCCAGCAGCTAGAGCTTGACCCTAGAGGTGATAAAAGAATACAAAATGATGAGGCACCCAGTGATAGGAATCTATCATCAACAAAATTTGGGAGGGGCACATGTCATGTTTCATAAAAAGGAATCTAAACTCTCTTTTATTCAGCATTGTATCCTCAGTGCCTCCTAGCACAAGACTGATCCATAATGACTTCTTTATAAATAAAAGAGTGAAATAGTTCTCATATATCTAAAGTTACCTATCTATCTATTTCTAACTATCTGTATCTGTCTGGTTACTCAGCTTCCCCACCCTCCGTGATCTAAATTCTTCAGGTATCAGGTGCTCAGCAAATATGTGATGGCCATGAGTCCTACTCCCATTCTTTCTCAGGAGAGACGGAAAATAAGTATTCAGGTCCTCTGAAGGGAGCTCAGAGAGAATTACTAAGTTTGAGGCAGTTTCTGTGGCTACCATTCTGGCTACATGAACAACCAAACCAGGGTTCAGGGAACTTCATTCTGGAATAGGAAGAGAGGGTTCAGTGTTTGCCCTGGGAGAAGTACCCCCATTCTAGTTGCCTCTCTCCTGAGCAGCCACTACTGCTGCAGTGTTTTCTGTCAAAGGAATTCCAAGCAGCATGCAGAGGCCTGAATGCCAGCACAGACCTAGGGACCCTGGAAGCACTTGATATCGTTCTTCCTGCTGGTCCTCTCAACACTGAGGTATTCAGAATGAAATGATGAAGGAGGTAATCGGGGCCCTCATCCAGGTATCTGTAGAAGGCAGAGGGCAGTGGTGAATGGCCTTTTTTTGACTTTCACTATGTGGACTGGAAGGCTTTCAAGTTGATGCCACCCTGCTCCAGGACCTAACAGGAGGCCCATTTTTATGGCTGTTCAGCCACAGCCCCATATACATGGATGCTTTGCAGGAAGGTCTGGAGATTTTGCAAACTGATTTACTAGAGTGGTAAGGAGAGCCACGTGGCCTCATGGCCTCGTAGCCTCGGTGAACATTGGATATGAGGAGGGAGTGTCCAGTCAGAGCAGGGTGAGGCCTGTGACTTAGAGTGATGGCTCAGTGAGAGCCAGGTCAGACAGAAACTGGTTTGTTCATGGTTCCTCTTCCTTCCCCATTGGCCTGAGGTTGCGCAGTTGGCCCTCTATATCCACAGGTTCCATGTGCACAGATTCAACCAACCGCGGATCAAAAAAATTCCAGAGCTTAGGAAAGGTAAAACATGAATTTGCTGCATGCTGGCAACTGTTTACGTAGCATTTACATTGTACTAGGTATTGTAAGTAATCTAGAGGTGACTTAAAGTATATGGGAAGATGTGTGTAGGTTATATGTAAATACTGCACCATTTTACATAAGGGACTTAAGCATCCTCAGATTTTGGTAGCTGCAGGGGGTCCTAGAACCAATCCCCTGCGGGAGAGACAACTATCTCCTGAGAAGACGACGTGATGTCAAGGGAAGGGCAGGGAAGTTGGAAGACATGGGTTTATACCTGTGTCAGATCCTAGTTTAGGATGTTGGTCAAGCCTTCTATATACTTATTATTTCATAAAATTTTACTTTTTAAATGAAAACGGCATTTTGTTTCATATGAGATTTAAACATCAGACAAAATTCCATTGTTTCCATATTACCCAGAGATGACCAACGTTCACTTTTTTAGAATAGGTGTCTTCAGATAATTTTTCTTTTTTTCTTCTTTTTTTTTTTTGGCCACACCGCACGGCATGCGTGATCTTAGTTCCCCAACCAGGGGTGGAACCCGGGCCCCGGCAGTGAGAGCGCTGAGTCTTAACCACTGGACCACCAGGGAATTCCCCAGATAATTTTTCCATGAAGAGTCCTTTCTAAGCTTGTTTACATGTTTATAAAATGGAGATAGTGATTCCTTCCTATCAGGGCTGCTGTGAGAATTAAGAGAGACTGGTGAGCATGCCTAACATTGATTGGTTACAGAAGATGGTCCATAAACATTTGGAACAGTCTATGTTCATGGTCCATAAACCATGTTACAGAAGATGGTCCATAAACATTTGGAACATGTTTCATCTTGTTTTAAAAAATCAACTCTGTCTACTTATTCAGCTTTTAAGCATCCTTACTGAGTTTTCCATCATTTCCAGCTGTTTCTTTTTTTATAAATTTATTTATTTATTTTTGCTGTATGCGGGTCTCTCACTGTTGTGGCCTCTCCCGTTGCGGAGCACAGGCTCCAGACGCGCAGGCTCAGCGGCCATGGCTCACAGGCCCAGCCGCTCTGGGGCATGTGGGATCCTCCCAGACCGGGGCATGAACCCGTGTCCCCTGCATCGGCAGGCGGACTCTCAACCACTGCGCCACCAGGGAAGCCCTGTTTGTTTATTTTTGCCTGTGTTTGGGTCTTCGTTTCTGTGCGAGGGCTTTCTCCAGTTGCGGTGAGTGGGGGCCACTCTTCATCACAGTGCGCGGGCTTCTCACTGTCGCGGCCTCTCCCGCTGCAGAGCACAGGCTCCAGACGCGCAGGCTCAGTAGTTGTGGTGCACGGGCCTAGACGCTCCGCGGCACGTGGGATCTTCCCGGACCGGGGCTCGAACCCGTGTCCCCTGCATTGGCAGGCGGATTCTTAACCACTGCGCCAGCAGGGAAGCCCCTCCAGCTCTTTTTAAAGCTGGCTCATGATGGTCAGAAGGGTAGCCTTCTGGTGTGACATTCCTTTCTAGAGATGCTCCTCTCTAGTCAGTGGTAAACAATAAGCTAATGTCCCCATTCAGCTAGATACACTGCTAATGAGTAACAACCACAATATATTAGATTCCTTAAACTTGAGATGCTTGAAAAAGGAGGGCAAGTGATGGCTAGGGGTGGAAATTTTGTGGACAGTATTTACACTATTAGGTGTATCCTCAAACTCATGAGAGGTGACTGTAGAACGGCCACTAAAAAGAATGAAAGAGTTAATCTCACAGGAGGAAGTGACCCGGAAGGAAAGGAGACCATTATACTGCAAAAGGCTTGGAGAAGGACTGCCCCACCATCCCTTCCAGGTCTCTCTGTGATTGTGCCCTTGGAACTAAGGGGAAGTTCAGCTTCCTGCAGAGGGCACTTTCTGTGTGAATCCATGTTTGGTAGCACCCTAGATAGCTGGTATCATGCTGCCACGCAAAGGACATTTATTTGTGTAGCTTTTTTTTTTTTTTTTAGCCGCGACACGTGGCTTGCGGGATCTTAATTCCCCGACCAGGGATCGAACCTGCGTCCCCCTGCAGTGGAAGCACGGAGTCCTAACAACTGGACCGCCAGGGAATTCCCTGTTTAGCATTTAGAAAGAAGAGATGGATTCAAAAGTTGAAGGAAGTACCGCGTGGATGGAGCCCGCAGATACTGCCCCTTCATGAGATTCAGCAAAGTTCCTGAAAACGGGTCAGCAAAAGGGCACTCTTTTCCCAAAGCTGCCATCCCGTTACAACACCTTTTAGCTTCAGAGCTCATCTTCCAGGTCCTCGTCTATGCTGACCTTCCCAGGAGAGGTCAGAAGCATGGAACATGGGTCCTGTTTTAGAGATTTTTTTTTTAAGGCAAGTGGCAGGAAGACCTTTAGATGTGAATGGGCAGAAACAGGAAAAGAATCGAGGATTCCTGGTTCCAAGTTCAGATACTCCAGCACCCTTTGAACACAGGGGCTCCAGGAAGAATGGACATTCTTGTCCCAGCTGTTGTGGCACAGGATGTAGAAGTTGGGGCTCCTAGCTGACTCATTAGTACCTCTTCTTCCCTATCAACCCTCTGCCACAGCCTCGCAGGGGCGCCTTGCTCATGCATCCTGACCACTCACATCAGCCCTCATCATCTCAGACAAAGAAGAGACGTGGGCACTAAGGAAGGAAATGGCAGGAGGGAATGGAGGGGAGATGTCATTCTGCTTCATACTCACCTGCCACCTCCCCAGCGTGTGGCTGAAAGACGAGAACTCTGATGCTTTTCTGAGGACACAACAGGAAGACATCACACAAAAGCCCGGGGGCTGGAGACACAGGCCGGATATTCACTCGGGATAGAATGGAGAGGCAGAACACTCCAACTTCAGATCCCACAGGCGGAGATGGCACTGAGGAGACGAAAGCTGACCTGAGCCAGGTGTGAGGGGTGTGGGCTCCTATCCCCACCCCTGTGCTCCGGCCCTCAGCAACTGAGGGACATCAGGGAAAAGATGGGCTGAGCAAAGAGGATGAGAAAGGAGCCAGGAGAGCAGAGGCCAGCGGTCCTCTTGCACTCTGATCGGTCTGCATTTGTGATGCCTGAGGTTGGGAGTCAAGGAGTCGGGGAGCAGGGGACCGCTGCCCGCTGTGGCCGAAACGCTAGGGCGTGTCCGCGTGTCCAGGCCAGATCTGTCCAGCTGCGTGCAGGGCCTGGCTCTTCAGCTTCTCCCTCCCAGAAAACAGCGAGGTGACTGCTACTCAAGAGCCTGTTGTGTGTGTGGGGGGGTCCGTTCCAGCCCTTCCCCCACTCCAGCGGCTTCTTCCTCCTTCATTGCCTGGCTCCCTCTGCCATGGCCACTGCCAATAGTGAGTGTAAACTGTCCCACTGTTCCCAGAGGAACGGCCACGGTGACTGAGAATGGGCAGGCAGGGCGGGAGAGAGAAGAAAAAAGGAATCATGGTCTCATCTTTGTCAGGAGATTTAAATGCTCTCCTTGCTACCTTCTCTCTGTGTCCTTTGAAAATCATTAAATGTTAGGTTGTCGGTCACGTAAAGGAGGGGACTCCCTGCCAAAGTCTGTCCCAGGCTCGGCAGCCGGACGTAGTCGCTTCTAAGCCCTTCCATTCCCGTGGCCGTCTTCGCCTCTCTTCCCTCCCTCTGTGCCCCCTGCTTCTTACTACCATCGTGGTGCCAGGCAAGGGATGCAGCTGTGGACAAAGTGACAGGGAGTCAGGGAAGCCCTCCCGAGGGTCGACAATCATGAGCGTGTGAGGGGGAGAGGGCGGGAGGCGAGGTGAGAGGAGTGGTGGTGAGCACCCTTCACCCTCAGATCTGGACAACCCGGGGGAAGGAGGGAGGGAGGTGGCCAGGCCAGCTTCCGGAGGGAGCTCTGCTCCAGGGTTGGGATTTAGGGGGGAAGTGGAGAGGAAGAGCCACGAAACACCAAGAAACATTTCCCTCGTCCCTCCTTAGGCTCTGGTATGGCCGTGTGCGACTTGGGGTGACAAGAAGGAACTGACTCCGACCCAAGGGCTGCAGACACCTCAGAGGAACTCGAGTTTGGTAGCAGAAGATGTCATGGCTGAGAGCATTCTCTCTTCAGGTAGTACCCATATATCTGCCATCCCCAGGCCTCCCTTGGGGAGGCTCTCAGCTTTCCTAAAGGGTGTTATTCTGGGTTTTCTTCTTCACCTTGTGCCCCATTCACTGGAGTGTCAGCACCTTATTTTTTGGGCATTCCCCCTGTTGGAGCTGGTGCAGGATCTCACACAGAGTAGAGGTAGTATGGGCGTAAGCTGTCTGCAGATTTTTGTGTGTGAGAGAAATAAACCTAAAGGGATAAATGTAACCCCCTGCCAAGATTGAAAAATAATCATCTCAACTCTATACATTGTTTGCTTTTAAAATCCTTGCTACAACAGGGAAGCGGGAATGTGAGCTGAGAAAAATACAGCAGCATAGGGCAGTCTATATGGATTATACTCTGCTTTGTCCAGTCCCCACTCCCACAGATCCTGACACAGTGGGTGAAATCTTCCTGAAAATTCTCAAGTATGGAGAAAATTCTCAAGTCTTCAGGCTCAGTGGACATAGGCCTACCCAGGGCCAGGCTCCTAATGGTCCTTGTGCAAAGACTCTCCCCCTCCCCTGCCAAAGGGATCCAAAGCCTTTTCCACCCATTTTGCTGGCAAGGGCCCCTCTGGGAGCTGGGCATACCCACGGGATAGATCAGCACACAAAAAAACATTGGATTGGCCAAAAAGTTCGTTCGGGTTTTTCGTAGCATCCTATGGAAAACCCGAACGAACTTTTGGGCCAACCCAGTATATCAGTATCTTTCCTTCAGTGGTCTTTGACCAACCTGGGAAGCAAGGCTTCCTCATCTGGGGGTCCGTGGATGACTTCAAAGGGCCTTCAAAGTTTTGAGTATGCGGGCAATTGTCCAAAAAGCTAGCCCATACCTTTTTGGGATTATCAAAAGTCTTCGTGACCCCCAAACATTTAGGCACAATTACAGCTGCAGTTACTTAAAGCTGTATCCCCGACTCCCTCAAGTCTTGTAGTGCATTAGGGTTGAAAGAGCCCTTGGAGAAGCCGTGGAGACCATGCCCCTGGTTTTACAGAAGAGGCAACTGGAGCTTAGGGGGTTTCCTTTCCAGGACCTTGAGGCAGAGGGGGGATTGGAATAGAGTCTCCCAAGCCCCAGGCCTGGAGACTAAGGTCCCTCTTTCTACACATCACAATACCTTCACCTCCTGGCAGTGGCATCTCAGGAAATGTTATCACTCTCAAATTATGATCTCTTGCCTGTCTCTCAGGGGCTAGGAATTCCTTTTTAGTGATGGTCTGTTCTGTTCTAGGAGGGCTCCAAACTCTATTCTTTCAGGATAACCACTCAGGCAGGGATTCCACTCCTGAGCTCTTTAAGAAAGGGCTTCCCTGTTAACGGGTTACTGTGTCCTTCAAAAGTACGTCTTGTCCCTGTACACAGACTGTGACCAGATAATCATCCCCATTCTAACGCCCGAAGGGGTCTGGGACTTGTGGGAGAGTCACAGGAAAAGCTGGACAAGAGGGGCATGTCCCTGGAGAGGCAGACTCTCCTCCAAATACCCCCTCCTCATTTTTTTTTTTGGCTGTGCCACGCGGCATGTGGGATCTTAGCTCCCCGATCAGGGATCGAACCCGTGCCCCCTGCAATGGAAGTGTGGAGTGTTAACCACTGGACCGCCAGGGAAGTCCCCCACCTCCTCGTTTCTGTGCTACATATTCATTAATTGTCCTCAAGCACCATGGTCACCAAGTCAACTCTTCCACTCAATTTTCAACAGCTCCCATATCGTTTAAGTCCCACTCCCTGCTTTGGCTCAGTAGATCACGTGGCTTCACATGATCGCCAACCCTCTCTCCTCTCTCCCAGCTCACATATTGTTGCTGCTGAACCAGGCTGTTAGTCTGTCTTCAATTATTCTTTGCATTTAGTCCCCAGTGTTGCCTCCTGGCCTGTCCAAATCCTTCTTTCAACATCGCATCCCCCCTTCCTCCTTCTACCTCCGCCCCAAACTCACTCCATACTGACTGTCCTTTCCACTAGAACAGTATTTAAAACCCAGATTTTGCTAAAACACTGATTGCTGGGCCTCACCCCCAGAGTTTATGCTCCAGTTAGCTGGGGGTAGGGCCAGAAAACTGGCATTTCCAGCAAGTTCCCCCGTAATGCTGATGTGCCAGCAACCCCACTTTGAGAACCTCTGCCTTAGAACCTGTCTCATGTACTTTCTCCTGAGGGCAGAGGTTGTCTTAGAAGCTTAGTAACTCTATCAGAGGCTGGCCCAGGGCTGCATAGCAATCGAAACTCCCTGAACATATGGGCCTGACCACTTTAGGGTTAAATGTGATCTTAATCTGCGCTTTATTTCTTTCTTTTATAAATTTATTTATTTTTATTTATTTATTTTTGGCTGTGTTGGGTCTTCGTTGCTGTGCATGGGCTTTCTCTAGTTGCAGCGAGTGAGGGCTACTCTTCGTTGCAGTGCACGGGCTTCTCATTGCGGTGGCTTCTCTTGTTGCGGAGCACAGGCTCTAGGCGCGCGGCCTTCAGTAGTTGTCGTGCGTGGGCCCAGTAGTTGTTATGCATGGGCTTAGTTGCTCTGTGGCATGTGGGATCTTCCCAGACCAGGGCTCGAACCTGTGTCCCCTGCATTGGCAGGTGGATTCTTAACCGCTGAGCCACCAGGGAAGCCCTGTATTTTTAAAAGTTATTTTCTAAGTGTTTACCCTGGGGACTACACTTGACATATTAAACTTTTAACAATCTAGTTTGAATTAATAGCAACCTAGTCTCAATAGTATACAAAAGCTTTGTTCCTATACAGCTCAGTCCCCACTCTTGTCGTTATTATTACAAGTTAAATTTCTATTTATTGTTTCCATTAACATAGATTTATAAGTATTGTTTTATGTGTTTGCATCTTAAATAATGTAGGAGAAACAGAGGTATTACAAACCGTAAATATGATAAAAGTGGCTTTTATATTTACCTGTATTGTTATCTTTACCACTGTTCTTTATTTCTTCATATGACTTACATTTACTGCCTAGTATCCTTTCATTTCAGCTGGAAGAATTAACTTTAGCATTTCTTCTAGGGTAGGTCTACTAGCGATGACTTTTCTCAGCTTTTTTAAAATATGGGGATGTCTTAATTTCTCTTTCCATTTTTTTTTTTCGGTACGGGGGACTCTCACTGTTGTGGCCTCTCCCGTTGCGGAGCACAGGCTCCGGACGTGCAGGCTCAGCGGCCATGGCTCACGGGCCCAGCCGCTCTACGGCATGTGGGATCCTCCCGGACCGGGGCACGAACCCGTGTCCCCTGCATCGGCAGGCAGACTCTCAACCACTGCACCACCAGGGAAGCCCTCTCTTTCCATTTTGAAGCATAGTTTTGCCAGATATAGAATTCTTGGTTGAGAGATTGACAGATTTTTTTTTCTGTCAGCACTTTAAATATGTTATCCCATTACCTTCTGGTCTCCATGGTTTCTTCTGAGAAATTGACTGCTAATCTTATTGAAGATTCCTTTCACTTGATGAGTCACTTCTTTCTTGCTGCTTTCAAGATTCTGTCTTTGTCTTTTTACAGCCACTGTGTCACCATGAGAGAGTTCTGAGTTGGGTGAGAAAAAACCTGCACCTTGTATCTGTCCTCAGGGAAACCCTAGACGGGTCAAAATAGACAAATATAATTCCTTGGGAACAAGGTCTACGCTGTTCCTCCAGAACAAGATACCTACACCAGGAATGAGGGCTACTGTCTTCAAGACTATCACCATGGAGGGGAGGGGAAGGGGGCAAGGCTCAGTTAAAACACCACAAAGCCCTCCTGTCGAAGGCTTCTTTTTGTTGATTCAGCATTCATTTGGTTGCTTCAAACCTTTATTTCCTAGAGTCTGACCAATTTAGTTCTGACAGTGTTTGCTCATTTTGGTGTTTCTGTGGAAGGACAGGCCCTTCAAATTCCCTACTCTACTACTTTTGTTGATGCCACTCCTCTGTATTCTACCTGTCTATTCTTGCCTGTTGTCTATTTTTTTTCCATTATAGCCCTTAACATATTAATCATAGCCATTTTTTTATTTTTAAAATTTTTTACTTTATTTTTTTATTTTTGCTGTACGCGGGCCTCTCACTGTTGTGGCCTCTCCCGTTGGGGAGCGCAGGCTCCGGACGCGCAGGCTCAGTGGCCAAGGCTCACGGGCATAGCCGCTCCGCGGCATGTGGGATCTTCCTGGACCGGGGCACGAACCCGTGTCCCCTAGCATCGGCAGGTGGACTCTCAACCACTGCGCCACCAGGGAAGCCCAATCATAGCCATTTTTTTTTCCTTTTGCAGTATGTGGACCTCTCACTGTTGTGGCCTCTCCCGTTTTGGAGCACAGGCTCCGGACGCGCAGGCTCAGCGGCCATGGTTCACGGGCCCAGCCGCTCCGCGGCATGTGGGATCTTCCCGGACCAGGGCACGAACCCACGTCCCCTGCATCGGCAGGCGGACTCTCAACCACTGCGCCACCAGGGAAGCCCGATAGCCATTTTTAATTCCCTGTTTGACCATTCTAAACTCTGTGCCATATCTGAATGTTGTTCTGATGTTTGCTTTGTCTCTTCAGACTCTGAATATTATTTCATTCTAACATGGATTGTAATTCTTTGTTGAAAGCTGTAATGATATATTAGATAACAGGAACTAAGGTAAATAGGCCTTCAGAGTGAGGTTTTATGTTAATCTGCCTAGGAGTTGGGCTTTGTTTAGTGCTTGCTCTAGCTGTAAGTGTCAGACACATCAATTTCCTCTAGCATCCTTATTTTTATCTCCCTTGTTGGCTTGGTTGTCCCTAAAAACTCCTTCTTAGAGTCTGGACCTTGCAGCCTTTTCCACTGCAGTGTAACAGTATAATAATCCCCTGTTCTTATACTAGATCCTGTTACTGTGGTGTCATTATGTGGGGGGAAGCGAAGTATTATGTTATCAATCACCAGATCCTATGGATTCTGCTTCCTTATGTTTTCCTTATCTCTTTTCCCTCTTCATCTGCTGTAGCACTATTTTCTTTTTTTTTGTGGTACGCGGGCCTCTCACTGTCGCGGCCTCTCCCGTTGTGGAGCACAGGCTCCGGACGCGCAGGCCCAGTGGCCATGGCTCACGGGCCCAGCCGCTCCACGGCATGTGGGATCTTCCCGGACTGGGGTACGAACTCGTGTCCCCTGCATCGGGAGGCGGACTCTCAACCACTGCGCCACCAGGGAAGCCCTGCAGCACTATTTTAATTCAGGCTTTCACTCTATTTTCTGTCTAGATTAATGTAGTGGACCTTATCTTAATCAGAACTCCATGCTTTTAGTCTAAGAAATCAGACTGTGCATATTAGTGCACAGAAATCAACCACCTTGTTTTCAATGGCTGCAGTGTAGTTCATGGAATGAACTCACCATGACTCATTCAGACAGGCCCCTATCGAGAGACATTGTATCAATCCCAATTTATATCTCGCTGGCAAGAGGGACAGGCAGGTTCCAGGAGGATGGCAAGAATGAAAAAAGAGAAAGTGAACACAGTCTAGTTTTTTCATTGAAGAAAGTAAACAAGGAAAAAGCATCTCGAAGGGTAGAATTCTTACTAATGTTTTGTTGAAAGAGATAACACAGAGAGATCCTCTAACTTGGTGTTTCTAAACTATTTTCTGGGAGAGTGGGGCCCACAACACACTTGGATCAAATAAAATCTTTCTTGAAGGTCCAATATGCAAAAATAGTGGACAATAGGAGCTGCTCTGGCAGAAGGATAGGCTAAGCTTAGAGCCACCCCTACCAGCTTCCTGCAGATAGACTTCAGGTAATCTATGAAACCTAAGAGAGAGATAGGAAGTTATTGGTGCATGTGCTTTTTCACTAAGGAAATCCATAATCCCCATGGCCTATAATTTTCATTTGATTTTAACAAGGAACACTGATATGCTAAAGTTTAAGAATCTGTTCTCTAGGGGTTCAAGGGGCATATTTTGAAAACCAATACTCTAGTCCAAATCTCTACCCATTTATAAATTAGAAGGCTAATAATGCTTGCATTTGGGTTGAATGGCTTATTTCGTTCATAGCTCTTGCTGTAATTGGAAATTGCTGTCTCTTTATGTATGGTGTGTGACCCCCCGCCTCGCCCTAGCCTGTGTGTTAAGCTCACTGGAGCAGGGATCTTGCCTATCATGTTCACTGTTAAACTCATGGAACATACAACTGGCAGTGTGAGGGGTACATAGGAGACTTTCAATAAATATTTGAGGTAAACGTGAATGAATAAAGGGCATTATCAAGAAAGTGAAAGAGCAACCCACAGAATGAGAGAATATATTTGCAAATCATATCTATTAATAGAAGCAAGGGTCTAGTATTCATAGCATTATTATTTGACGAGATTGGGGTGTTCCCTGGAAGGTTCCATTTGCAAACCTGATTTTATTTGTCCTGACTTGGAGTTAACCCAGGGTGAAAAGCCTTTCCTGAGGCCATTTGTCGAAAAGAAAGTTACTGGCAATTGGCTAATTTTATGGCTGCCTGAGGCTATGGTACACTTGAGAAGGCTGATGCTTTTGCTCTGGCTGATCTTGAGTTTCTGTGTAAGCAAGAATTGAGACTAAAGTAGACTTGTAACCTGTCTACATGTGCATTGAAGGTATGACCTAACATGAACACAAAAGTTGGGAGACTTATTGATTCAAGATATTTAATAAAATCTATTTCCAGTTGTTGGTTCACCACAAAGGTAACTGAGAAGAAACTTCAGTGACCGCAAGTGACAAAGAATACAAACAGTAAAAATTCATTCGGGAAAGTCACTAAACAAACAGCAACAACAAAAACGATAAAACAAACAAACTCCCAACAACAACAAACCTGGAAGAAGGGGAAAATGTGACTTCCAGAGTTGGCACATTATAGTATTTGAAATGTATAATTTAAGCAAAATGATCGAGGCATGCAAAGAAGCAGAAATGTGTAACCAATACAGAGGGGAGCAAAGCAGTTCATGGGAACTGTCCCTGACAAGGCCCAGATGTTGCCTTACTAGATAAAGCCTTTCAAGAGCTGTATTGAATGTGTCCAAAGGTATAAATTAAAACATGCTTAAAAATGAAAGGAAAGTAGGAGAGCAATATCTCACCAAACAGAGAATATTAATGAAGACGGGGAAATTATAAAAAAAAAAAAGAACCGAGTGAAAATTCTGAAGTTGAACAATACAGTATTGGAAATGAAAAGTCCCTAGAGAATCTCAAAAGCAGATTTTTGCAGGCTGAAGAGAGAATCAGCAAGTGTGAAGACAGCCTAATGGAGACTATCCGGTTTGAGGAATGGAAAGAAGAAAGGATGAAGAAAAATGAATAGACCCTCAGAGCACAGCAGAAGTGATGCTTTATGAATTCCAAGGTGAGGTCATGTAAGACCATGGAGTGTGCATTTTATTTTTCACTAGGTATACAGTGGAGAGATTTTGTGCCCCAATTAAAGAGTCTGTGGCTACATTAACTTAATGCTTGTTCTTAATCTGTATGTTTATATTTACTTTGGAGGTAGAACCACACTGTTTTGATTACTGTAGCTTCGTAGTAAGTTCTGAAATCAGAAAGTGTGAGCCCTCCAACTTTTCTTCTTTTCAAGATTGCTTTGGCTATTCAGGGTCCCTTGAGATTCTATAGGAATCTTAGGATGACTTTTTCTATTTCTGCCAAAAAAAAATGTATTTAGGGTTTTGATAGGGAGTGCCTTGAACGTGTAGATCACTTTGGGGAGTACTGACATCTGAACAATATTAAGTCATCCAGCCCATTTACATGGAATGTCCTTCCATTTATTTCTTTAATTTCAGCAATGTTTTATAGCTTTCTGTGTACAAGTCCTTTGCCTTCTTGGTTCAGTTTATTCCTAAGTATTTTATTCTTTCTGATGATGTTGTAAGTGGAATTGTTTTCCTGATTTCCTTTCGGACTGTCCATTGTTAGTGTATAGAAACACAATAGACTTTTGTGCTTTGGTTTTGTATCCCGCAACTTGGTGAACTCAGTTATTTGTTCTAACTGTTTTGTGGGGGAATCGTTAGAGGCCTCTGCTTTTTAACTGTCTTCATATACTATACCTTCAAGAGAGATTTCTTTGACCCAAGTGAACTGCAGCCTTTACCCATCCAAAAAGTAGCTTAGAAATACCCACCTAGATATATACCCACCTATCCGTCTCTACTTATAGTTCCAACATTCCATTTGTGAAACTCCTATGCAGCAAGATATTTTCTCTATTTACTTTCTTCTTTAAAAAAAAAAGATTGTGTTCACCTGCACTTTTTCAATGGCCTAATGGCAGTCTCACTGGCACTATTTCTCTCAGATCACTCATCCTGCTAGAACATGCAGCTGCCCACCACCCTGGCCAATGTGTTACAAATTGGAAACACTTAAGTGAATATCAACAGAGGCCTCCCTGAATAAACTATAGTGAATCCATTCCACAGACTACACTGAAGACACTGCAAACAATGTGATGGATTTCTGTGCACTAATGTGCAAAGATGGCCATATATATTAATGAATGAGAAAGCAAGTTTGGAAGACAATGTACATAAAATAATACCATTTTTCTTATGCTGGAAAAATATTTTTATGTTGAAATATCTGCATGGATACCCAAGATATAAAAAGGGCCCCTCTAGAGAGTAGAATTGGCGGGGGTGGGGTTCAGCTTGTACTTTTCACTCTGTTCGCTGCACATTTGATATTTTTCAGAGCTACTAAAAGTTTTATGTCATGCTAAACATAGCCCATGAATATACATATATTCAGTGTGAACCAAAAAATATAGTCAACTAAATGTCAGAGGGGACCTTTGATGTTTTTCTCTGTAGCTCATATAGCCTTAACTTGTTAAAATCTCATTACTGAGATATTTGCTGCACTGGGATGCAGAGGATTCAGAAAGTGATTGTGAAAAGCAGACAGTGCCCATTGAGAAACAAATTTGTGAAGTTTTCAAACTAGGATGGAACTGCGTCTCAAGCTCAAATAAGTGACTTTGAGCCATATGGAAGTAAACAGAGCACAGACCTACCTCCAGATTGTCAAAGACTCTCCTGTGTCTTTCCGTTGGTAAAAAGGGAGGGTGGCAATTCGTGGACGCTGCAGTGAGAGATGTCAGCTAACAGCTCCGCAGCAGCCTCGCGTCGCAAACTTCACTAAGCCTCAGCCACCTCTGCGGGGCTCCAACTCCTCGAGCTCTGCTGGCAGAGAAGCTGCAGGGAGATTCCGGCACCTGGAAGCCGGGGCCCTGCTGAGGGAATAATGCTGCTCAAAAGCCGTCTCTGGGGGCTTCCCTGGTGGCGGAGTGGTTGAGAGTCCGTCTGCCGATGCAGGGGACACGGGTTCGTGCCCCGGTCCGGGAAGATCCCACATGCCGTGGAGCGGCTGGGCCCGTGAACCATGGCCGCTGAGCCTGCGCGTCTGGAGCCTGTGCTCCACAACGGGAGAGGCCACAACAGTGAGAGGCCCGCGTACCGCAAAAAAAAAAAAAAAGCCGTCTCTGGCAAACTGCCATCCTGAGCAAACGCCCGGCGCACGGACTCCCGCGCAGTAGGCGCCCGGGGCGAAGCGCAGAGGTCAGGAAGCGGCCGTGGGGCTTCGGGGCCGCGTGAGACTGGCCTGTGCCTGCCCTTCCCTGCCTGCGTCTCCCGACCCCGCCGCCGAATGGACTCGGAAACACTGCGACTTGTCTCCGGGAGTTGCTTGAGGGTTAAAGGACGTGGATGCCTCTCAGGCTCTGAGCCCAGTGGTTGGCACAGACGAGCGCTCAGCACCCACGGAATCAATGCAACCAGAGCACGGACGCCACCCTCCCTAGCAAACCTCAATTTAACAGATGCCCGCCAAGAAAATGACGTCTTCTCAGTGTCCCCCGAGTCATCCCCTCGGTGCCAGACTCTGGGGCAGGTTTCTAGGGCACAAAGGTGAGCAAGTTAAACACGGCCCCTGCCCTCCGATGGGGACAGATATATGATTCCTCCACTTGGCTTCAAATACGCGCGCGTTTGTCAAGTAAAATCAGGGTCACCCTCAGATGGGGCCGATGCACCGTAGGGGAAATCTGGAAAGTCATCTGCTGCAGGAGCAGCTGGGGAAATGCAGGGTCGGGAAGCGCCCCCATGGGCCTTCTCTGCGAGGGTGCTGTGGGGGGACAAGGGGACTGAGAGGTACCTGGTGGGAGCGCTGGCTGCCCTGGGCATTCCCCCTCCGCGGGGTCCCCCTCCTCCGGAAAACGGGCACCGCCCTGGTCAGAGGCCTGAGCCTGGTCACCACAGCCTGGGCACGCGCCACACGAGATGATGCACGAGGCTGACGCCGCTGCCTCGCGGATGCCCTCTGGCCACAGCGACCTCTCGGGGCCTGAGCCTCCTGCTGTCTGTCCTCAGCCTCGGTGCCCCCAAGGGACCCAGCTTCCACCCTAGTAGGTGACACGGGCCCCATGCTCCAGTGTGTGGGTTCATCACATGCAAGGCCCACCCCTGTGGCCGTCCAGCCAATGAGGGTGCAGCTGGCGGGCTCCTGTGGCAGCTCTCTGGAGCTATCCAGATGCGGGAGCAGCCTGTGCAAAGCTTCTGAGGCCAGAGTGTGCCTGATGTATTCAAGGAAAAGCCAAGTGCTTGGAGCAGTGTAGGTGAGAGATAGAATAGTAGGAAGTGTGATCAGAAAGAGAATAAGGATTCAGGCTTCTACTGTACATGAGATCTGAAGTCCCTGGAGGGTTTGGATCCTTAGAGAGGATTCTGTCTTATGTTTTGGAAGGACGCCTGTGGCTGCTTGACTGTGAACATGTTATAATGGGCTGAAGAGTGAAGCAGGAAGGCCAAGTAGAAAGGTACTGCTTCATGCCTGGGCACTGTGGCGGAAACTGTGCGCCCTTCATGCCCTGCAGAGGGAGACGGCAGAAGAGCTGCAAAGAGGATCATCTGATGGAGGAGATGGAAAGGGAGATGCCCGAGAACCAGGGGAGAGCAGTGTTCGGACAACGAGGGGAGGTCTATAGGGCGTGGGGGGCATGGTGTTGAGTGCAGGGGGCTAGAAATGTCTACTGGGCTTAGGTGATCACCAGTGGCTGTGGGATGGATTTGGGCAGCAACAAGTCACAAGGGGAGAATAGAGAGTGTGGTCTGTCCTTTCAGCAAGTGGCAGCATGAAAAAAAATGAGAGAGATGGGGAAGAATAAAGGCAAGGTTTTTCCTTAACGTACTCGTCATGGTTGAGCCTTTAGAGCGTGTGCTCTGTGCTGGTACTGTGCTGAGCGCTTGACTTGCGGCAACTGATTTCATCCGCCAAGTTTTTCATGGTAGGTGTTATTATTATTATCCCCACTTTATAGATGAGGGTCCTGAGGCTAAAGGAAGTGGAACAACTTGCCTGACGGTGCCAGCCAGGGGGAAATGGGATGTGGGCCTGAGCAGTCTGGCTCCATCATTGGTGCCCGTGAGCACAGGGTCACGCTCAGCGGCCAGAGCCTGGAGACACCCATCCTTCTACTCCTTCCCCCTTCGTTCCAGAAACACCCCCCAAGAGAGTGGTGAAGACCCAGCGGAGAGGGGTTGGTTGACAGATCAGGAGGAGGTCTGGGGTGTGTGCTAGCATCTTTCCCTGGCTTTCTGATCCTTGTAAGCTGTGAGTCGGTGTATTTGCTTCTTGCTCCAACTTTAGGGGCAGTGGTTTTCCTAAATTTAACACCTGATGTATCTGAAAAGAGTTGTTGATTTTCAATTTGTTCATCTTTTTTCTTGTTATGAGGATGAGAGTCATGACTTCCAAGCTCCTTACTTGCTGGGCAGGAAACCTGGTTTTATTTTTATGTCGGAGAATGTTCTGGTTTTTAGGATATATGTGCTAAAAAAAATTTAGGAATGAGGTGTCATGAGATTAGAAAATGTCTTTGAAAAGGTTCAGCATGTTGGGGAGGAAGAGATTTTCCTCTACCCTTCTAGCTTTTTCTGGCTGGTCTAAGAATTAAACTTTTTAAAATTTTAATTTTATTGGAGTATAGTTGATTTACAATGTTGTGTTAGTTTCAGAAGTAATAAGACTTAAATTGACATGAGACTGATTAACAGGAGAAAATCACAGAAAAGTTTAATAATGTGTATACATGGGAGAGACCCCAGGAGAACTGAGTAATTCCCCCAAATGGACAAAACCTTCATCTTAAATACCAACTTCAGCTAAAGATAGGAAAGGATGTTGGCGGTAGGGGTTTGGAATGTAAAAGGGGAGGAAGGCATTCCACATGAAGATGGAAAAGCAAATGTTCGGTAAACAAATGTTTGCTGGGCCCTGCAGAGACAATGGGACCCGGGGTGGACTCTGATCTCTAAGAGTTGCCCCCCCCCAGACCTAGCCCATATTCTTACAGATGTCTCTGGTGATAGTTCTATTCTGAGAACAAGCCCTGTATCTAAATTCTTTAGGTGGTTAGGGGGAAAGTCAAAGTTTCTTCTTGAGTCTTTTGGACCTAAGAGACATTTTGGAGTGGCAAATTTTGCTCTCCTATGTGCACAGTGTTCATGGCAAGAATGTTAATGATAGTTGTGTTTAGATGGTGAGTATTTGGGTGTTCATGGTGCTATTCTTTCAATTTCTCTGTATATTTAAAATTTTACATATCATTTTGAATTTAAAAATCAAAAGGAAAATAGGAATCTAATCATGTGAAGGAGCATGGAAGTGACTATTTCCCTAAGGGAAATTGTCAGCCTGGTGAGGTTTGACTTCCTTAACTGACAAGGTGAAAGAAACCAGAGGCACACAACATGGGGATTCTAACTCTGCCAGAAATGATCTGGGCCCCCAAGTTGTTATGATCTAACGGCTGGGAGGAACAGGAAGTGGACTTAATATTGGGTGGAATTATAGATTACTTTCAAATACCCTGGTTTGTGTAGGGGCCTCAAGTTTTGCACTTGGTTTTCTTGGACCCCATCTAGAATGACCCCAGGCATCTGGCAGAAGCAAATAAAAATCCTCTCTGGAGTAAGCTGCTAGCATTCTAGGTCTCAAGTTATTCTTACCAATATATTTGAAACACAGTGGACAGCAGGAGTGCAAAAACACGTAGGCACAGATAGAAACAAGTCTCTGTGAATGCAAAACCAGCAGAAACGGAGTCACTCTACCCAGTTTGACAGGCACTTGCCAATAGGTTTTGTTTTAGTCTGTTCAGGCTGCTCTAACAGAATATCATAAACTGGGTGTCTTATAAACAACAGAAATTTATTTTTCATAGTTCTGGAGGTTGGGAAGCCCAAGATCAAGATGCTGACAGATTCAGTGTCTGGTGAATGCTCACTTCCTGGTTCTTACACAGAGGTTTTCTTGCAGTGTCCTCACATGGCAGAAGAGAACTCTGGTCTTTTCAGCTCCTTATATGGGCACTAATCCCATTCGTGAGGGCTCTACCCTCATGACCCAATCACATCCCAAAGGCCTCACCTCTAAATACCATCACACTGGGGGTTAGGATTTCAACATCTGAATTGGGAAGAGGGGGAACACAAACATTCAGTCCATAAGTTTGTTTTGTTTACTCTGTGAAGGTCTCTTTGCCACTAATATTTTATTTTCTCATTATCATATTCTGCTTCACAGGAAATAGTTTGCATAGTCAAAGAAGGAATTACTTTGGTGATTAAAGGCTGTTTAAAAATGCAGATTTTAAGTAGGTAAACATCAGGTAGATCTGGGTGGGCCATATTCCAAGTCTGGCAAAATCCACTATTAGACAAATTGTAAAAGAGGCAGAGAAGAAAAAGACATTAGGTAATAAACTTCTAATTGCATATTAATTACATGTTGATCATGTAATATTTACTATGCCTGGAAAGCATCTCCAAACGACTTATTCTGTAATGACTGAATAATAGTGATGTGGTTAGTGCTTTCATTTGCAAGAGTGTATCTCCAATACTGAATAAGATAAGCCTGTTCTAAAATTTTAAGGTATAAGTAATATTTTAAAAATATTATACTTGATTATACTTACCAAAGGAACATTAATTTTTTTATAATTCTTTTTTGAATTTTAGAATTTTATTTTTTTATACAGCAGGTTCTCATTAGTCATCCATGTTATACATATTAGCGTATAAGTGTCAATCCCAATCTCCCAATTCGTCCCACCACCGCCACCATCCGCCACCGCCGCTTTCCCCCCTCGGTGTCCATACGTTTGAGGAATGTTGTTTTTTTCCCTTTGTATTAAGTATGGATTTAGTCTTTTACCTAAAAAGGAATTAATGTGATCAAAGTGATTAACTCCCGGGACTTCCCTGGAGGTCCAGTGGTTAAGACTCCGCACTTCCACTGCAGGGGGCGCAGGTCCTATCCGGGGTCGGGGAACTGCAATCCCTCATGCCATGCTGCAAAAAAAAAAAAAAAGAAAAAAGAAAGAAAGATTAATTCCAGCCATCACTGTTGATTCATACCTAGTATCCAATCAGTCGCTGAAACTTTTGCTTCTGTCCTCCTCATTGCACGGTTGCCGGAGTCAATGCGTTCAGGTGAATTTGGGGGAAGACCAGTAGGAGGCTCCACAAGAGCTACAGGAGGTCCTTTCCTCAGGCTGCCCTGGTGTTCCAGAACCTCTGGGTCTGCATAATGGCTCATGGCTGGTAATTGTGTGTAAGGATGATTCCAGGGCAAGGTACACTTACGTCCTTGTACAGTTGACTTATAATTTGCACCTGACTATGCTCAGCTGGCAGAAAAACACGGACACAGTGGGTTAATACTTCCACATATTTGGGGGGGGGAAGTCAACCCATAACCCCCTGTTTTAATTTATATTGGGCTGTATTAACTATTTTATGTGGGATTGAAGGTCCAAGGGCTTCCATTTTGTAAAACCAATTGTGCCAAAGACTTTATCTTTCATTGAATCAGAGCATAGTTTTGGGTAATTTGACTATGGGGGAATTTATGCAAGGCAACAGTTCTGATGGTTAGGGTGAGGCATATTTTTGTCCTTTATTTTGTGTTTGATAACTCTCTCCTAAAAGTATAATTGGTACCTTTTTAAGATTTAGTGAAAATCTCCAGGTATAACTGTGTTCGTGTCCTAAGTCTGATGCTGATTAAGGCTATGAAGCTTTGCCAATTGGTACATACTGAGATGCTAAAGTTAATTCAGAACCTCTCTTGTAGAAGTACAAAAGCCAGTTAGCATAATTTAATCTTTTGTTGCATAAATTCTTTTAGTAAATTTTGGATTTCCAATTGGGTAAAACTATGAACCTCTGTTTTAGTTTTTTGTCCCCCTCACCATCCAGTGTTTTGCTTTTTGAGTAGTTACTGGATACTTCCAGTGTCCTCTCTGTTCTGCTTAACCCCGAATTTGGTTTAGATATCAAGACAGGTTACGCCTTACATGCATTAAAGCACTAGTAACAGGATCACTACTCACATATTGAGGCTTTCTTGGGAGACCAGGGCAGCCTCCCCAAGTAGGTCTGAAAATGGCTTGAGTGAACAGGGAAAGGAAATTGACTTTGGGGCTTTATTATGCTTAGGAGATGGAGCTGGGGTGAGGGATTTTGCTTCCACTGGGTGGGGCTGGCATGGTTTGAACTTCTGGCTTGCATCAAAGGAGGGAATATATGTACCACATCTTCTTTAAAATGATGTGGTCCATATATACAATGGAATATTACTCAGCCATTAAAAAGAGTGAAATAATGCCATCTGTAGCAATATGGATGGACTTAGAGATTGTCACACTGAGTGAAGTAAGTCGGACGGAGAAAGACAAATATCGTATGATATTACTTACATGTGGAATCTAAAAAAAATGGTACAAATGAACTTATTTAGAAAACAGAAACAGACTGATACACTTAGAGAACTGAACTTATGGTTACCAGGGGGAAAGGGTGGGGGGAGGAATTGGCTGGGAGTTTGGGATGTACACACTGCTATATTTAAAATAGATAACCAACAAGGACCTGCTGTATAGCACAGGAAACTCTGCTCAATATTATGTTTCTAAGTGGGAAAAGAATTTGAAAAAAAGTTGTAATAAGAGGGAGAAATTGGGAAATGTATTCCACAATGAATGCATAATCCATGTACACAAAATGCTAAATAAAAACTAAGAAAAAACAGAGACATATAAAAAAAGGAGGGAGTACTCAGGCTCTCTTATCAGCTTGCCCACATGTAGGGGAGAAGGGGAAGGGGTAGTAGTAGGGCTTAAAATCTCTCAGCAAACATTCAAACCGAAGTAGAACACGTTACTACAGACGTTTCCTTGACAAACTCTGGGGTAGGAGCAATTATGACCTTCACTT
This sequence comes from Monodon monoceros, assembly GCF_005190385.1. Classification (NCBI taxonomy): domain Eukaryota; kingdom Metazoa; phylum Chordata; class Mammalia; order Artiodactyla; family Monodontidae; genus Monodon; species Monodon monoceros. The sequence goes on from NW_021703779.1 coordinate 113,124,788, forward strand.
TACAGATGAAGAAATGTGGCTTAGATAAATCATATTGTCACAGTGATGGGATTTGAGCACACATTTATTTTATGTCAGTCAGTGCTTGTGTCTTTAACTGATATAAGGTAAAGTGGGGAACATTTGCATTAACAACAAGTTGATTTCCAAAGCACGTGAGCAGAGTGTTCTTATTATGTCTGGATTCCTGTAAATTAATGAAAAATGTTGCACCAGTTATGTACAGTATACAATTACCCTTTAAATTTCAGGATGTTACTGCTGGTATATGAATCCTTATTCCAGTTGGACATGAAGTTCACCTTTACCTCAGTGCCTCGTACTGCATTAATGAAAATGTTCTGGCCTGAGGACACACATGTCCCTCGCTGCCACCAGCAATGCTGTAGACAGAGGCTGTAGGTTGGTGTGTCTGTAGGCTATGGAACTTCACAGTCTTGTGCCTGACTTGGGGCAATGACTCCCTGATCACCATTAGTATCACCAGCAGCAGTGCTTCTGGCCTAGATGCCCATACTGGCACCCATCCTGGTCACAGGCATACCTCGGGATCCCCAGCGCCAGCGAGAACTGGAATTGAGGTCATGCATGGCTGCAAGAGTAGTTGTCCTAGCTCTCTGGGAATATGGCACATGCCGAGTTATTCCAGCAATGCTTCTCAACAGCAGATGCTAGCAGAACTTTCAGGGATACAAATGGAATGTTCTCTCCTGAGAGAATACAAGTAATTGCATAGCCAAGGACTTGACCATCAGCGTGATGTGGAGACCAGCTCAAGACTCGGGAGCCCCAGCCCTTCTGATACTGCAAGGAGCATGAGCTTTGCCTCACTCCAAGACCTCTTCTTTGGAAATGGGCTGGAGAGGAGGGGAACAGTGCCACTGGGGAGATGAACTTTGAAGGGATTGGATATACAGTAGATCCAACCAAGACTGAGCCAAATCAAAGAGGTTGGCTGAGATGAGCACAGTGATGAATGCTAAGGTCATCTGAGCACTCCCTGCATGCCAGACACTGTTCTGAGCACTTTAGTAGTATCGTCTCATTCAATCTTCACAAACTCTTAAGGAAGGAAGTGTTGTCCTCTCCGTTTTACAGAGGGGGAACTTGTGGATCAGAGAGTTTAAGGGACTTGCCCGAGATCCCACAGAACCGGGATTGGAAATTAAACAGTCTGTCTCCTGAGCTTGTACTCCTAACACTTCTGTGTGCAGCATCATTTTCCTAATGTGGACAAATGGTACTCACATAACTATTACCCAGCAGGGCTGGAGTTTATCAAGCCAATTCATTTTGTGATGGCAGATAAAGATGCTACGTTAGCTAGATGTATCTGAGTGTTTTATCCCAGGAGTTGTTCTGATAAGCCACATTTCTCACAGCAGTAACAATTGGTCTGGAAGAGAGAGCAAAAAAGGGGAGAAAAATTCTTTTGCCCCTTCTCCCACTACCTTTCTCTAGGTCCCAGGACCTGATTCATTAGGCACCAAGAGGAGTCATGGTGACGCACAATGGCTCAGAACACTGTGGCCACGTGCAATGGCAAGATCTGACAGTGGCTGCCACCACCTGAGTTACTCCATGTTCAGGGCTGAATACACTGAATTAGAGGTGCTGGAAGGCAGGGCAGACATTACCTATGTTTGGGTACCACCTGTGTATCTGTTGCCTGGACACTCAGCTCTCTTCTCTCAGGCTTTTCCTTGACTTGAGCAAAATCTCTCCATTAAAACTTCTCCCATGGGAGGAATTACAAAAAGTGTCCTAACAGTGTTCATTGCATTTCAACAGGTCCACTGGGTACTGTCAGCGATTGTGGTCTCAAGATCCAATTACCCCGTGAAAGCTGCAAGGCAATTCAGTCCCAGGTAGGATTCTCTACACTTCCTTGATCTCTGGATCCAGCCTTGGCAATGACTCTCAAATGACTGCTTTTTGTTAAACACCAATTCACATAAATGGGGTGTTTAATTGTAGAAGATATGGTTGTGAGTGGTCAGACTTCTCACGCCGTATTACCTTGTGAGTGTCTGATATAGAACAAGTATATAGTTAACATTAAAGTGTGTGACCCATGTGGATATTGTCTAGAAGTAGGACATGGATTTTTACAGGATGTTTTTACTAACAGTGAGGACAGGGCTTTGTGTTTCTTACAGTGCTGCTGTTTAAGGAACTAAAATGACTATTATGATGAAATGTGCCTTGCCCCCATATTGGCTGTCCTACTCAGTCTCACATAACAACTGAGGAAATTGAGACACATATGTGGAAGAGGGATCCAGGTCACACACACCCTTCCTAGAGTGCAGGGAAGGCTCAGTCATCCAGGTTTCTTCTCACCCATGTAGAACCATGTAAAGGCACTAAGATACTGTTTTCAGTGTTCAAAACAAATAGAAGGAGGGGAATTGTTTCTTTGTCTTCCACAAGGATCAAGAGGAGGCAAAATGAAGGGGTGGAAGGTGGGGGCTCTGAAGCCAAACAAATTGGGTTTACACCCTGGTTCTGCTACGCACTAGCTATGTGACCTTGGGCCAATTACATGCCTTTCCCGTACCCCAGTGCCCTGCTCTGGGTAAATGGGCATGACAGTGGCACTCACCAAACCTGTTAAGACATGAAATGAGCCAGTGTATGTTAAGCCCCTTGGAGAAGTGCCTGGCGGGCAGACTCCCTGAGCAGACGTCTGCTGCTGCTGCTGTTGCTATTCTTATCATGAGTGTATTCCTGGTAAAATGGGGAGGACAAGGAAGCCTAATAGACTGGAGAATGGGTGTCATCACCTCCACTTTCCCTCCTGAATGAGAACCTCTTAAAGCCACAGACAGGTAGAGAGTCTTCCCTGGCTAAGTCTGTGCTCTTGCCTTCAACTCCAGTTACAGGTTGGTTGACTCTTTGTTTGGGGGTTTTGATGTCATTCTTCTGAGCCCCAGTGCCCTTCCCATGGAGAAAACAGGCTGAATCTGCGTCAGTCTGCCTTGGTGTTTGCACCTGTCTGCGTCTCAAATGTATGCTTCTGAGGAATCTTGTTTTATTTAAATAATTTTACAGAATTGACTTATATTTTTACATTCCTATAGAAAATACAAGTAAGAATTACATTTATAGAGATCAACTAATAATCCATCTCCCCACTCCTTTCTTATATTCCCCCATCTTACACACCTACACCAGAAGAACTGCCATTAGCAGTTTGCTGTAAAATTTTCAGATCCTATTCTTTGCATTTACTTTTATTGATATAGATGACTCTGAAGAAAGACAAATGGGATGATAAGACACATTGTTTTTCGAGTTTCTTTCTTCAACTACCATTTCTTGGAGATCTTTCCAGGTCAGTACATAGAGGACCCCTTTATCATTTTCAATAGCTGTAATTTATATCATATTATTGATATACTATAATTTATGTACATAAGGAAATTGAAAAAATTGCCTTTGTCTTCTTGAGTGTCTCTTTAGAATAACAAGTCATTCAACCAGATATTTTGCAAAAAAGTAAGATTGGATACAAGTTAAACACAGAAGATATTACATACTTGAAGAATAAAATATGAAATAACAGAAATGATATGTCCATTTCACACTGGCCACAAAACACATGTGAATATCATTTTTTAAACTAGAGGGAAATATGCTTGAAACGTTTTTATGTTTCCTGTTTTGAGACTAAAAATACCATTTCTTGCAGGATAGGAAAACTAATTATTGTCATCGTATCAATTCTTCCCAAAATACATCTATGAATTCAGTGTAAATATAGTCATGAACCTCAACAGGATCTTGCCATGAAATGAGCCGACTGAAGAGACTCTATGTGGAAACAGCCACGATAGTGAGCTGTTTCAAGATATGAAAATCTACATTATAGATTTAGCAATTAAAACAGGAATCAAAAATTTGTCCATGGAACAGAACAGAGATTCTCGACACAGACCCATGTATATGACAGAATGAAGGAAATGATAAGGTTGACATTTCAAATCAGACTATGCCCCAAAGCAAGGTCTTATGACCACTGCTGGAAACAAGTGTGTGTGGTGGGGAGGTGGCCGGGGGGCGGGGCAAGAGGCCCCAGGGTCCACTGGATTAAGTGGGTTTCATCATCTCTTTCAGGCCACCTCGGTCGGTTGTGCTCTCTTCCTGAAGCTGCCTGTGGCGTCAACCAGTCATGGATAAGGGAGCCTCTGAAGTCACTCCCAGGACGCCCCACCCATCGTCAGAAGGATGACAGATGAATACCTAAAACCCTCCCTGGCCTCCAAAAACATAATGAGTTTTTTACTCGGTAGGCAACTGGGGAGGCACAGAAATGATGTGGATTTGTCCAAATGGCTATGGATGCTGACACGAGCTGCACCAGGATGGAGTTGGCCATTGCCAAAAAGTCGTATAACCTACCCGCTTATGCCTATCTGTAATTTTGGAAAATGAAAAAAAAATGTAGAGGACTTCCCTGGTGGCACAGTGGTTGAGAATCCGCCTGCCAATGCAGGGGACACGGGTTCGAGCCCTGGTCCAGGAAGATCCCACATCTGTGGAGCAGCTAAGCCCGTGCACCACAACTACTGAGCCTGAGCTCTAGAGCCCGCGAGGCACAACTACTGAGCACGCGTGCCACAACTTCTGAAGCCCGTGCACCTAGAGCCCGTGCTCCACAATAAGAGAAGCCACCGCAATGAGAAGTCCGTGCACCGCAACGAAGAGTAGCCCCCGCTCGCTGCAACTAGAGAAAGCCCGTGTGCAGCAACGAAGATCCAACACAGCCATAAATCAATAAATAATTGTAGAATAACAAACTCCTCCCTTGTTTCACCTGTTAAAATAAAAGGTGCCTGTCACTCCTTTTCATTTGATATGTTGTTATGTCGATACAGTTTTCCTGGGTTACACTGGAGAGGGGATTCTATTCCTCCTAACAGTCTATGCAGGGGCTCTCAGACACAGCGGAGATGGTGAGATCACACTGCATGTCAGATTTCTTCAATCTTAAATCTGAAAAAAAATGTAATAGTTATGTAGTTCTAGGTCACTCAAGGAAGACATCCACTGCGAAGCAAGCACACTGCTTCTCTGCTGGCCCTGAAACTGCCCTCTCCGACCCCAAGAGACACTCTACTGCTGGGAGGCACCGGCCACAAAGAGCCCAGGCCCAGGAAACATCCCCCATTGCCCACTGGCGGGGGCTCCTGCCTCCAGAAGCATCCCTTTCTCGGAGGCAGCAGGTGGAATCCCTTCCCCCGCCTAGAATCCCAAGGTGGCCCGGCCTGGGGAAGCTCCTTCCATTTCCCCAGGCAGCATCCCCAGCAGCCTGCGGTAAACCAAGCAAACTGAAACAGCACCGCAGAGGCTTGGAAATTCATGCTGTCCTCCCTAGCACAGCCCACGGCAGGAGGCCAGGGCCTGCTCGCCAAACCTCAACAGGGGGACTGCAAGCTAGAGCAGCGGTCCCCAACCTTCTTGGCTCCAGGGTCCGGTTTCCATGGAAGACAATTTTCCCACGGACGGGGGAGCGGGGGTGGTCCAGGCGGTAATGGGAGCCGTGGGAAGCCGCAGACAAAGCTTCGCTCCCTCGCCCGCCCCTCACCTCCTGCTGTGCGGCCCGGTTCCTAACAGGCCTCCGACCAGGATCGGTCCTCGGCCTGGGGTTTGGGGACCCCTGTGCTACAGTACCCAGCTCCAACAGAACCCAGTGTCTCCTGACACGACACCAAAATGTCCAGGACAGAATGGAAGATCATCCTTCATACAAAGAACCAGGAAATTCACAGCCTGAATGAGAAAAGACAATCAAGTGACACTAACTCCAAAGTGAATTAGGTGTCAGAATGATCTGACCATGATTGTAAAGCATCGACCATAAAAATAATTCAGCAAACAAATGTTCACACGGGCTTACTTCTAATAGCCAAAAGCTGGAAACCACCCCCAGGTCCTTCAGTGGGTGACTGGTTCAACAAACTGTGGTACATCCATACCATGGGATGCTACCCAGCAATAAAAAGGAACAAATAATTGTTACACAGAAGGATGTGGATAAATCTCCAGTGAATTATGCTGAGTGGGACAAAAAAAGCCAATCTCAAAAGGTTACAGACTATATGATTTCATTTATAAAACATTCTTGAAATGACAAACTTCTAGAAAAGGAGAACAGATTCGTGGTTGCCAGGGGTGAGGGGTCTGGGAATGGGCAGGAGAGGAGTGGATGGGAAGGACAAGATGTGGCTGTGTCTACAAAGGGGCAGCAGGAGGGCCCCTTGCAGTGATGAACTGTTCTGTATCCAGACTGTATTCATGTCAATATCCTGGTTGTGCCTTGTGCTATAGTTTTGCAAGATGTTACCTACCACTGGGGAAAGGAGGGAGAGGGGAAAGGAGACCTCTCTATTTCTTTCAACTGCCTTCCACTCTACAATAATGTCAAGATTAAAAGTTTAATTTAAAAGAGGGACTCTACTAAGAGATATTCCCCAGCCCCCTTCCAGAAAAACCCCAAACCACCATTTCTGAGGTCTTTCTCTCCGCACTGAGGAACCTTGACTTCAGAAACTCTTTCTTGTTAGCATCCATGCTCCACCCTCCCGGTGTCAGTGAGGCCATTCCACAGCCGTGACTGCTGACCCTAATATGCAGCTAACAGATTTGGCCACGTGGCTGTGGGATTTTGGTTCCCTGACCAGGGATCGAACCCGGGCTCTCGGCAGTGAGAGCGCAGAGTCCTAACCACTGGACTGCCAGGGAACTCGACGGCTAAGAGTTTTGTTTGTTTGTCAGGGCGGGGGTCTTGCTCTGTTGCCCAGGCTGGAGGGCAGTGGCTAGTCACAGGCGCCATGTGGCTACTGATCAGCAGGGCAGTTTTGACCTGCTCCATTTCAGACCTGGGCCTGTTCACCCCTCCATAGGAAAGCTGGTGGTCCCCCGCTTCCTGGAGGTTCCCAGATTGAAGCTGAACTTAGTGCAGACACGCGATCACAGAGCGCCCTACAGCCCGGAAGTCCAGGGCTCAAGCGGTTCTCCCGCCTCAACCACCGGAGTAGCTGGGACCACCGGCGTGTGCCGCCGCACCCGGCCAGCTCACAGTTTTAAGCACTGACTACGTGCCAGCAGTGTGATCAAAATGTACGCGCTGCTCTCCCTTTAATCCTCAAAACAACACCAGAAGCCATTTTACCAAAGGGGAAACTGAGGCGCAAAGAGGAAAGTAACTTGTCCCAAGCCACGGAGCCAGTGGGCAGAGGGCAGAGCCAAGATTCGAACCCCTGTGATCCAAGCTGACACTGGCTATTGCAGCAGTGACCTGCCTCCCTGTGGAAACAGGCCCTCTTCACTGTTCCCTCTGTGCGCTTGGGGGGAAATCTGGAGGATGGAAGTTCCAGACTAAACTACAAAGTCACTTGCCCGTGTAGTTCTACTCAGGGCAATCAAGAGACTCCGGGTGGGGAAGTACGACACCGTGATGTCCCAGTCGCGGCCACCAAACCGCACATAAAACATCTCTGTCTCACTCACTCACCTATTCCCTCCCCTCCGTCTCGCAACCTCTGTCTGCATGCATTTTAAAAGACTCACAGCTTCTTGGCAAGCTGTGCGGGTGCAGCTTCTGCACGCTGTTGTGGATCTCCTGGGACAGGATAGTCGGCAGCTGCTCCAACACCAGCAGCGCCAGGACCTGCTTCATGGTGCACATCTCAAGCCAAAGCCACCCAGCCATGGCAAAGCTCCAGAAGCCGCCTGAGGGTTTCTGGGGGACCAGCGGCAGAACACATAGAAGCGCAGATGACATGCTTCCAAGCTGGGCCTCGCATGGCTCCAGGCGCAGAAACTACTCTGCTATCACAATGAGGACTACTTTTTACTCCTGGGAGTTGGGGTCAAACGCAGACCATCTTGGTCCGGAAACCAGCTGCGACAGCTGGCGAAGGCGCCTGGCGCCTCACCCAACAATACACGGAATCCGCAGGAGTCGGCGTACCCCTGGGGCCACCCAGTCCATGAGCCCAACTCCAGCCCAGGCGGAGCAGATTCAAGTGCCTTGGCCTCTGTAGGCTCGCGACAGCGGGGCGCCTGCCCCAGGTCTCGCTTCCACCAGAGCCTCTGGGAGGCACAATCGCAGGCAGCTCTTTCTTCTCTGTCTTGGACCAACACTAAACTTTGGCGTCCAGAGACACACACACTCACAAACTAGCTCGGGACGAATGTGAGGACTACATCTCCAGAATGACATCATCGCCTCTGGCCTGGCCACAACTCACGGCTGACCACCCAGAAGGGAAAATTTGACTCCAGGGGCGGGACCTGCGGACGACCAATTGGAAGACAAGAGGAGGGGCCATTTGGGCTAACCTAAAGACCCAAGAGCCCTCTGGTGGCGGCCGAAAGCAGAGAGGAATGCACGGGGTAGTTTCGTCGAAGCTCGGTTCTTTACGAGAAGAAAATAGAAAGGTAGCTAGGCCACTGTGACCCGGGAGCGGAAGATCAGAGTCATTATCCCCAGAAAAGTTTATTGAAATGCAAATTCTCGAGTTCATGCGAGATCCAATGAGTATGGGTGTCGGGGTAGAGCGCAGAAATCTGAATTTTTAAGATTCTCGCAAAAAAATTCTTCCTAAAAAGAGAGGTTTGAGAATCACTGATACAGTCATAACAGATTTAAGGATGTCCCCAGTCGCTCCGGTTACTCTAGGGCTGACGGGAGAGAAGCCCTCACTAGGATCTGGAGCACGCCCCACCCAGTCCCCGGGAATCTAGAGTCGCTTAAGACCGGAAATGGGATCGCTTCCAAAAGCGGCCTCAGGCCGAGGGGAGACCAAGGAAACTCCCAGCCTCTCCCGCGTCAGCATCCTTAGGGGCCGAGATCTTTAGGCGAGTGGCGTGTAGCCTGCCGGGGGTTGTAGTCCGCAGCCTGGCCGCGCGCCTGCGCCCTGGGCAGCTGCCCCCGGTGAGCCTGGGAGAGCCGTGGGCGCTGAGGCGGTGAGTCCCGGAGCGGTCAGAGGGCGTGGCCGTCCCTGGGGCGCGGGCGCGGGGAGCGGGGCTCCCTTCCCGCTCGGGCTGCGCTAACCGGCCGCTTCCAGCCCCGGTCCGGGTGCGGGCACGGGAAGGAGCGACGGGCGGCGGGCCCCTGTCCGGCCCGGATCCCCGCCGCCGCTCCCTGCGACCCGGCCGGGCCTTCCCGGGCTTCTCCTGGGCGGGGAGCGCCCCTCCGGGCGGCGGGACATCCTCCCCGGGGAGCTCGCTCGGGCCGCGCCGCGGCCCCCCGATTTTAAGCCGGCTTTTAGGCTTGTCCCCCTATCCTTTCCCCGAGTGCCCTCTCTTTACACCCTTCTTCATCCACGGGCCCTGTGGGCCGGCTTCATTCAGGAGGCTTTGAGGAGAAGCCATCAGCCCCGGGGTGGAGTGAAGTTTTCATCCGGAAGGGCCGACGGGGAGAAAGGCGGAGGGTCAAGTCCCTGGTCGGCGTGGTGGAAGGTTGGGGACCGTCCGCGGAGGGCTGCCCAGCTGTGAGGCTGGAGCGCATTCAAGGCGGGTCCATAGCACAAACCAGCACGGTCCCTGGATGCCCTCCAGCGACGGTTAGGTGCCTTGGCGGGGTGGGGTGGGAGGAAATAGAAGCTTCCTAGGAAATGAGCTTTCCTGAGCGCTTCCTCTGTGCCAGGCACACTGCTGTTCCTTTCCCTGCGCTGGGATCCGCCTCAGGAACTTCTATGAAAGAGATGCCGTGATTATCTCGTGTTAGCGACAGAAGCCCTGGGCGTCAGGGACTCAGAGCTAGCATGTTATCACGAGATGGGTCTGCCGCTGAAGCCCAGGCTGCCATCAAGATAACGGTGCTATGGGGGCAGTAACCATCTGGCATGACTGGGTGGGATCATGAGCATATTTTTCCTTGTCCCACCACTCCAAGGAAGAGGACAGGTACATGAGGCGTCCTGGCAAATGCAGACAGAGTGCAGCCACAGCACACGGGGCGGTGGGGGGAGTGGGCACCGGTGCTGAGACCTGTGGGGACATGTACGTGACGGCCTCTGTGACCTCAGAGGCTGCACTCAGAGAACATGTGGATGTTTGGGACGTGAGCAGTGCGGGAGTCTGTAGATTCCAACCTCCTCCCCACTTCCCTCTGACGTTTACTGTGTGACTTGGGACAAAGTTATTCCGTCCTCCTCAGGTTCACCTCAGTCCCCTCATCTGTATTCAGGGCACAGTACTAGAACCCACCTCCTAACGTTGGGTGAGGGCTAAATGAACCGATGCGTGTGGGAGGCTTAGAACAGTAGCTGGCACAAGGCGTGATGAATGTGACAGATGTTCTTGGTTATTAATGTAGAACTGATTCCTGCTGGCCTGCCCTGTTGCCATGTGTTTTGCTCATGAGAAAGTCACTTAGAATACTGTTTCAGGATGAGGGTCACAATGATGTTGCCTGAACTATGCATAACCTCCAGTGGAGAGGAATGAGGGACTGATTGGTGGTTTGCTGTCTTTGCAAGGCATGGCCCTAGCCAAGATGCCCATGGTTGAAGGTGACTAAGGGTTACTCAAAGGTAGATGGACTTTCATGGTTCTTCACCATTGTAAGTATTGCTCCTCCATTTCTTCTGTGGCCTAGCTATATTCAGAAACACAAGACATTTGAAATTAGGCTGGGACTGGGTTTAAAGGCCACTAAATCTGTAGGGGTTCACTGGGTCCATGGAATTCTAGAGCAGAGCTGTCCAATAGAACTTTCTGCAAAGATGTCTCTTTTTTAAAATTTTTATTGGAGTATAGTCGATTAACCATGTTGTGTTAGTTTCATGTGTACAGCAAAGTGAATCTGTTATACATATACGTATATCCACTCTTTCTTTAGATTCTTTTCCCACATAGACCATTACAGAGTACTGAGTAGAGTTCTCTGTGCTATACAGTAGGTCCTTATTAGTTATCTATTTTATATATAGTAGTGTGTATGTGTCAATCCCAATCTTCCAGTTTATTCCTCCCCCACCCCTTACCCCCCGGTAACCATAAGTTTATCTTCTACATCTGTAACTGTATTTCTGTTTTGTCCATAAGTTCATTTGTCGCCTTTTCTTAGATTCCACATATAAGCGATATCATATATTTGTCTTTGTCTGACTTACTTCACTAAGTATGACAACCTCTAGGTCCATCAATGTTGCTGCAAATGGCATTATTTCATCCTTTTTTATAGCTGAGTAATATTCCATTGTATATATGTACCACACAAAGATGTCTCTTGAGCACTTGAAGTGTGGCTAGTATGAATGAGAAATTGAATTTTTAGTTTTAATTAATTTAAACTTCCACATGGGACTATTTTATTTTTACTGAGGTGTAGTTAATTTACAATGTTGTATTAGTTTCAAATATACAGCAAAGTGGTTCAGATATATATGTATTGGGTCAGCCAAAAAGTTTGTTCGGTTTTAAGTGAAAATAAAGGACACATTTTTCATTTTCACGAGAAACCTTATGGAACAACGTATTCACTAACCAAACGAACTTTTTGGCCAACCCAATATGTACATATATGTGTGTGTGTGTGTATATATATATATATATATATATATATATATATATGTTCTTTTGCAGATTCTTTTTCCATTATAGGTTATTATAAGATATTGAGTATAGTTCCCTGTGCTGTACAGTAGGTCCTTGTTGTCTACTTATTTTATATATAGTAGTGTGTATCTGTTAATCCCAAACTCCTAATTTATCTCTCCCCCGACCCACATGGGACTATCGAATACCATATTGGATAGCACAGTTCTAGAGAATCCGTGGATGGTCTTGAAGATTTTGTAAACTTTTTGAAATTGAATGCAGAATTTGCTGTGTAGTGTATCTTTCTGGAAATTGTCCATGACTTTCATCAGATTCTCAAAATCCCCCAAAAGATTATGATCTGCTTCTTTAGGGCTTTGGAGAAAAGTAAGCAAGTTAAGGGAGGTTAGTCTGCCCTCTGGTAACCACTGCTGTTTCTCCTTCCTCATTTTGTCCCGTCCTCAGCTTGTAGGTGGCTCTGCCCGGAGGATAACACAAAGAAAGAAATTGGAATCTGCCGCTTCGGGACCCAGATAAATTGTACAGTGCTGGAAGTTGGCGATGGCTGTGGCCCTGGGTTGTGCAATCCAGGCCTCCTTGAATCAGGGCTCGGTGTTTCAAGAGTATGATACCGACTGTGAGGTCTTCCGCCAGCGCTTCCGGCAGTTCCAGTACAAAGAAGCATCTGGGCCTCATGAAGCTTTCAACAAACTCTGGGAGCTCTGCTGTCAATGGCTGAAGCCAAAGATGCGTTCTAAGGAGCAAATCTTGGAGCTGCTGGTGTTGGAGCAATTCCTAACGATTCTGCCCACAGAGATAGAGACCTGGGTGAGGGAACATTGCCCGGAGAACAGAGAAAGAGTTGTGTCACTGATAGAAGACTTACAGAGAGAACTTGAGATACCAGAGCAGCAGGTGAGAAAAGAGGTTGGGATCTTGGGAATTAGACCAAAAGAAGTAGCAGAGGCAGCTGGGACCAGATCAGACATTCTGTCTGGTGCCTCAGGATTTCCCTGCAGGGCTTTCCATTTTTTCCTTCTGCTGGAATTGGCATATGTTTCAGTGATTCTCAACTATTAAACCCAACTCCACTTCTATAACAGATATTTGGTAATGTCCCCTTTACTGTGCTAAAATGAAATTTATAGATAATATAACCTCCTTATATACACCGAATTAGAAAAAAATCAATATAATAAGTGCTCTATGGGCCAAATATTGGACAAAGCCTGTTTTTATACAACCCATGAGCTAGTAATGGTTATTACCTTTTTGAAGAGTGGTTTAAAAAAAAAGAAGAGGCAACAGACCAATACTACCCACAAAGCCTAGATATTTCCTGTCTGTCTCTTTACAAGAAAATTTTGCCAACCCTGAGTCAGGTAGAGTCTAGAAGGAATATAAAGGAAAAGGAATGTGATTTCTTATGAATTAATAAGCATGTGAGCGTGCACATATTTGGACTTGACTGCACCAAAACTTCAGGAGGTTGTCATTTGCTTGAATCTATGCACAGATACATTGGGAAGGCGACAGGCAGAACTTCTGACTGATGTGATACAGCTCAAACACTGTGAGCGGTGTTGCTGTTGGTCATATTATTTCTCAAAGTGGCAAACAACTCTTGGTCAGTCCAAACAATAAGTAGTATAGTCTTCATTTGATTTCCAAAGTAATGCTTTCCTAGAGCATTCAAGTCATGCTAAAATATGCAAAAATATTTTGTGTTTATATGACCAACAGGGTGAGGTCCTTGAAAGGTTCTTTTTACCTACATGAATGTTTGAGGGAACATTCCTAAATTGTTTGGGAGGTGGAACAATTCTGCCCTGTGAATTGTTGGGTTGGCCAAAGAGTTTGTTCTGGTTTTTCCATAAGACGTTACAGCAAAACCCGAACGAACATTTTGGTCAGCCAAGTACATAGACTCCCACCTCTGGCTCGTTACATTCTGATAGCCACCACCTGCCATCATAGGTAAAATGCCCCATGGGGGCGGTGGCGCTGGCCTCTGTTCAGAACCATCCAGTGAAAGCCATAGCTGAGCACGGACAGAATCTTTGGGAGAAGAAAGTGTTTGTTGGTGGGCATTAGGGGCACTTCTGCCTGGTGTGTTGATGGGGTCAACTCTCCTTGGAGTCATCCAAGGGTCCCTGTCCCCCTAGGATAGAATGAATTTATGGTTTCCCTTCCTTTCTCCATCTTCTCGGTTTAGCTTACCACATAGATTTTATCTTTGTATGGTCTAGTCGCGCACCACCCAGAACAGTAGCCACTAGCCAGGGGTGGCTCTGGGGCACTTGCAATGTGGCTAGTCCAAATCGAGATGTGCTGTAAGTGTAACATGCACAGCACATTCCAAAAACTTAGTGTGAAACAAAAGTCGGTGTAATATCTCGTAACAATTGTTTATATTGATTACATTCTGAAATTATGATATTTTAGATATTTTGGGTTAAATACTGTGTGTTATTAAGATCAACTTTACCTATTTCATTTTTTGTTTCATATGGCTGCTGGTACATTTAAAAGGACATGGGTGGCTTGCATTATATTGCTACTGGGCAGGGCTGGTCTGGACTTCAGTGACGGTTCTGGCATTTCCCCCAGCTCGATAGGCAGGAAATGCTCTTGGAAGAACTGGCACCAGTGGGAATGGCACACATACCGCCAAACATCCACCTGGAGTCACCCCCACTCCAAGTAATGGGACCTGCCCCGGAGGTCCCAGTGGCAGAGGCGTGGATCCCACAGGCAGGGCCGCAGGAGCTGAGCTTCGGTGCTGCTGGGGAAGGCCAGCCCTTTCTGGACCCTGGTAAGGCAAGGGTTTTATTTCCTTTCTTTGGTTTCCATTTTGAGAGCTCAAGAGCTCTCCAGGGTTGAGGTTGCTTAGAATACCGATAACCTGATGGAAACAGGCCACTCTGATCAAGAGTAGAAGGAGGAGGGACTTCCCTGGCTGTCCAGTGGTTAAGACTTTGCCTTCCAAATGCAGGGAGTGTGGGTTTGATCCCTGGTCAGGGAGCTAAGATCCAAATGCAGGGAGTGTGGGTTCGATCCCTGGTCAGGGAGCTAAGATTTCACTGGCCCCGTGGACAAAAACACCAAAACATAAAACAGAAGCAACATTGTAACAAATTCAGTAAAGACTTTAAAAATGGTCCACATCAAAAAAATCAAAAAATAAAAAAAGAGCAGAAGGAGGAAATATCTCTCTGAGAATAGCTGGGCACAAAGCACCTTCAATCGAATGGGATTGAAAACCCCTTAAGCTAATGACCCTGCTCAGGAAGCCTATTTTTCTCTTTTCAATTTTTTTTATTGTGGTAAAATACCCACGACCTAAGATTTGCCACCTTAACCATTTTTATGTGTACAGTTCAGTGGTATTGAATACATTTATAATTTTGTGGAGCCATTACCAATATCCATCTCCATAACTATTTTCATCTTGTAAAACTGAAACTCTAGATCCATTTAAACAATAACTCCCCATTTTTACATTCCACCACCGCCCCCAACCCCCGGCAACCACCATTCACCTTTCTGGCTTATTTCACTTAGCGTAATGTCCTCAGGGTTCAGAATTTCCATCCTTTTAATGGCTGAATAGTAATCCTTTGTATGTATATATCACATTTAGCTTATCCATTTTCCATAAACGTATACTTGGGTTGCTTCTACATCTTAGCTATTGTGAATAATGCTTCTGTGAACATGGGTGTAAAAATATCTGTTTGAGACCCTGCTTTTACTTCTTTTGGGTATATAACCAGAAGTGAAATTGCTGGATCATACGGCATTTCTAGTTTTAATTTCTTGAGGTACTTCCATTCTGTTTTCCACAGAGACTGTACCATTTTATGTTCCCACCAACTGTGCACAAGGTTTCCAATTTCTCCACATCTTCACCAACACCTGTTTTGTTTTTTTTTTGATAGTAGCATTCCTAATGGGTGTGAGGTGGTATCTCATTGTAGTTTTGACTTGCATTTTCCAAATGATTAGTGATATTGAGCATCTTTTCATGTGCTTATTGACCATTTGTAAATCTTCCTTGGAGAATGTCTAATCAGGTCCTTTGCACATTTTTGATTTTTTTTTTTGGTGTTGTTGAATTTTAGAGTTCTCTATATATGCTGGATATCCATCCTTTATCAGGTATATGATTTGCAAATATTTTCCTCATTCAGTGGGTTGCCACCCTGGGGTCTCTAGTACACAAGACAAAAAATCAGTCCCAGGCACCTTGGAGCTTCAGCTCCTATGGATGATTCAGATATGAAAATAGGATGGTTAAATGATGTATTGGAGGGAGTAGGATGTTATGGGAGCTCATAGGATTGCCACCTAACCAGCTTTTTGGCAGAGAGGGAAGGCATCCCTGAGGAAGGGGGATCTGGGTAGACACCTACAAGATGAATTGCAGTAAGCCTGCTGAGTGGTGGAAGTGGGGAGGGGAGAGGGCTTTGGACAGAATGGGCAGCCTATGCAAAGGCTCAGAGGGGTAGAGAGCATGGCATATCTGAAGACTTCCTGCTGCAGTGTGAGGGCGCAGAGGATAAGCAGAGGAGCCAGAGTTCCACTGAAGAGGCTGGAGAGAGAAGCAGGGTCCTGGATCTTGAAGAACTTTGTCAGCCTTGTTGAGAAGATATACTTTATTACCAGGACAGTGGGGAACCACTGGATGTTCTTAAGTAAGGCAGGGATATACACAGATTTGCATTTAGAAGGTCACTCTGGCTACAATAAGAGAGGGAAGACTGGAAACAGCTATCCTGCAATCATCCACCTTAGAGAGCATGATTTTCTGGTCTAAGATTGTGTCGGTGGTGGTAGAGAGAAAAAGACCAATTTGAAAGATAGGTAGGAAATAGAAATTATGGGACTTGGTGATTGACTGGGTGTTGGATGAAGAAGAAAAAGAGGTTAAGGATGGTATCCAGGATTCTGGCCAATGAACTGGGAAGATTGATAATATTATTCACTGACACAGGGAACAGAAGAGAGGATCAGATTTGGTGGGTCAATGTGAGTTTAGATTTGACCATGTTGACCATGTGGAGTTTGAGGTGTTTGTGGGTCTCTAGATATTTTAAAATAAAGGTGACAAAAAAGAAAAACCGACAACTACATATGTATGTATATTATGGTCAAAGCAGAACTATATAATATTGTCATTTACGTTCCAATCTTTACATTACCTATAGTCTATAGTCTGTTTAAAAGTTCTAAAAAATCTGTAATTTTGTATGTATGCCAGCAACAAGTAGTGAAACTTAGCTAGAAATATTTAATGATAAATGTTTTTGCACATGCACTCTCATTCCCCATGTTAATTTGCTCCTCTTAGCAACAGTCCCAGGTACAAAGATCACAGGTGATGCAGAACAGCAATGTTGCTCTTGATTGTAATACTTTACTCTTTAAAGCACGGGAATGTCCAGTGTGTTCAACAAGGAAGAGATAGAATGAATTAAACAAGTAAAATATACCAATTTGGAGGAGAGGAAACTACCCCTTTTTCATCACTGTTAAAGTGATATATTATGCTTTGCAAAATGATGCAAGACTTATTGTTCTATAATTTAAAGGTTGCTTATACTTTTACTGGTTTTTTTTTAAATGAAAACATCTTCGGTATATTACATGAAGCACATCATATTGTAGGCTGAGTGAGTGAAAAGCACAGGATGCTGGCAGAATAGAAGAAATTTCAAAGTAATGGAAGAGGTCAGTTGATTTTATATTAAAGTTTGGAATGTATTCCCTGTTAGCAAAACATTAAGTTGTTGGGTATATATAAAATGGAAAAAATTATATGTATATACACACATATATTCACCTAATGATATTCATTTAATGTGAATACAGAGGGGGGTGGGAAGAGAGAATAAGAGGGAAAAGAACTTAAGTAGAAAATATAAAGAGATCTAAGAAATACATAAGCTTTAAAAAATCCCTTATTTAAAAAAAAATCCCTTATTTGAATTTAAGCCAGACACGCCAGATGTTAAGAGATAGGCAAAAATATTAGAATGTCTGCAATAAGAAAGAAAAGATGTGCTGGTCCTAAAAATATAAAGTATACCATGCTTATCTTTGAAAGTCTGGAGTTCAAAATTAGTACACCAAATTTGGAACAATTTTCATTTGCCGAAGCCTCAGGTTTTTAAAATTTAAGTGCATGAGCTTACACTAGGAAATTGTATACAAAATGTCAAAGGTCACATCTTTTTGGTGATGCAGGATATGAGAGATGAAAATTTAAAGTAAAATGTAGGGCAAAAAATGCTGTCTGTAAAGCAACAAAAGAGTCTTGTAACTTAAATTTCTTCAGATTATTCTTATACTAAATGATGTATCATTAGCTAATATCCAGCCCTAACAATAGTAATGATATTTCTTGGTACAGTGGAGACTTTATGACACAATGTTTGATAATGGGGCTTAATGAAGTCATTCCCTGAGCCTGGGATGGGGGGAACATTCATCAATCAAGCACCTTCTTTGTTAACCTCAAGTTGCTTTTTCCCTCTTTGTATTAGATAGCTTTTGCTGAATAACAAATTACCCCCCAAAATTTAGTAGCTTAAAAGAAAAAGCACTTATCACTTCACAGTTTCTGAGAGTCAGGAATTTGGGAGTGGTTGACAGGGTGTTTCTGGCTCAGAGCTGCTCATGTAGTTGCTGTCAAGATGTCAGCAGGGGCTGGCAGGAGACCTCAGTTCCCTGCTAAGCAATCTTCTCCATAGGCTGCCTGAGTGTCCTCACAACACAGCAGCAGATTTCCCCCAGAGCAAACGAATCAAGAGAAAGCAAGGAGGATGCCACAATGTTTTTGATGAACTAGTCACACACCATCACTTCTACCATATTCTATTCATTAGAAGAAAGTCACTAAATCCAACCCACACTTAAGGGGAAGAAAATTAAACTCCACCACTTGAAGGGAAAAATATCAAAGAATTTGGAGCTATATTTTAAAACAAGTATGCACCTATGCTTCCCTGTCCCTACTAGCCTTTTACTTTATACTTCAGTTTTTTTAGGTCAGAAAGTAGTTTTTAAATTGAAGTGTAGTTGATTTACAATATTGTGTTAGTTTCAGGTGTACAACATAGTGATTCAGTATTTTTATAGACTATACTCCATTTAAAGTTATTATAAAATATTGGCTGTATTCCCTGTGCTGTACATTATATCCTCGTATCTTTTTTTTTCTTTTTCTGCAGTCAATTTTTCTTGAGTAAATTTCTTCAGTTAATTAGGTCAAATAAAATATACCCATGATGAGTCTCTTGGCTATAACCATGAGGTGAGTTTAACATCCTGGACAACACATTATCATCACTTGGAAACTAAGGTCTAAGGTTCTAGACTATAGTCTAAAAGACAGAAGCAATGGTTGAATTTAAGGTAATAGGCTTTGGTTTCTATTTGTAGGACCCTCTTATTTTATACCAACTGAATAGCAATTGATGTTTCTTCTATTGCTGTAAAACCACTCATCCAATGGTAATAGCAGCTACACAGACTAGTCTGCATTGAGGGTGAAGAGAAGAGCCCCCTGACAGAAGTAGAAATTAGAGCCTGCTTTCTGACTGCCATTCAACATTGATTCAAAGCCCTGGAGCCAAGCTGTAAAATATACAGTGAGCATCCTTGTGTATATGCAGGTGTCAATAGGCTAAATTTCTAGAAGTGGGGTTGATTGGTTAATGGGTATTTAAAACTTTAATAGATATTGTCAAATTGTCCTCCAAAATTGTTGTACCAATTTATTTTCCCATCACAGCATATGAGAGTGCCAAATTCTCCTTGCCTTCACTTATTCTGTATCATCAAAGTGTTTGATCTTTGCTGTGTAAAAGTCATAACTGTTATCACCATGTTAGCAAATAGAAGGAGGGCTGATATCTGTGAAAACCTTTTCAATAAGCGTCCAATTCATTCAGCATCTGTGATGGTATACTATGGAGTGTGTAAGAGTAGAGGACAGGAACTAACATCAGAAGGGTGGAAGATGGGTCAAGGAATGGTCAGTAGCCTCCGCTGACATGGGTCATGAGCATAGGTTGGGAAATGCAAACTGGTTATAGTGTCAGGAGCAGGGCTCTGAGAGTCCAGGAAGTGGAGGCTGAGTGCACCAGAGGCACAAGGATCTGAATGTTATGTAGGATGTAGGACGACAAGGTGAGTGGGGGGCGAGGTTGGTAGATAATTAAGAAGTTCATCCAAGAAGAAGCTCAAGTATGAGCACATGTTCTCTGTATCCAGAGATGGTGTAAGGTGCAAAGTTAGGTTATTGAGATTTTTCTTCCTTTCTAATATAGGCATTCATAGCTATAAATTTCCCTCTAAGCACTGGTTTTACAGTCCTAAGTTTTCATTTTCATTTCATTTCCATTTACTTCAAAATACTTCTAATTTCCCTTTTGATTTCTTCTTTGACTGATTGGTTACTTAGGAGTATGTTGTTCAATTTTGAAATATTTGTGAAGTTCCCAGTTTTCTTTCTGTTATTTATTTATAATTTCATTCCATTTTGGTGGGAGAATATACTTTGTAATTGTGATCCTTTAACATTTTTTATAAATTTTTATTCATTTATTTATTTTTATCTTGGGGCTGCATTGGGTCTTTGCTGCGCGCGGGCTTTCTCTAGTTGTGGCAAGCGGGGGCAACTCTTCATTGTGGTGTGCGGACTTACTGCGGTGGTTTCTCTTGTTGTGGAGCATGGGCTCTAGGTGTATGGGCTTCAGTAGTTGTGGCACGTGGGCTTCAGTAGTGGTGGCACGCAGGCTCAGTAGTTGTGGCGCACAGGCTTAGTTGCTCTGCAGCATGTGCGGTCTTCCCGGACCAGGGCTTGAACCCGTGTCCCCTGCACTGGCAGGCGGATTCTTAACCACTGCGCCACCAAAGAAGTCCCCTTTAACATTTTTGAACATTTGTTTTACGGTATAGTATCTCAACTGTCCTGTAGAATTTTCTCTGTGCACTTGAGAAGCATGTATATTCTGCTGTTGTTGGTTGGAGTGTTCTATAAATGTCTGTGATGTTTAGTTGGTTTATGGTAATTTTTAAGTCTTCTGTTGTTGATCATCTGCCTAAATTTCCTATCCAATAGTGCAAGGAGATATTGAAGTCTCCAACTATTACTATTCAATTGCCTATTTCTTTTACTATTTCTGTCCATTTTTTCTTCATGTATTTTGGTATTCTCTTATTAAGTGCACGTATGGTTATAATTGTTACATCTTCCTGATGGATTGATTCTTTTATCATTATAAAATGATTCTATTTATCTCTAATAACTTTTTTGTTTTAATGTCTATTTTGTATGATATTAATATAGTCATTCTAGCTGTCTTGTGGTTACTACTTGCATGATATATCTTTTTCCATTCTTTTACACTCAATCTGTTTGTATCTTTGAATCTGAAATGTGTCTCCTTAGACAGCATATAGTTGGATTTTTAAAAATCCAGTCTGACAATCTCTGCCTTTTGATCGAGTTGTTTAATTCATACCATTTAACCTTATTTTTGATATGGTTGGATTTATATCTGCTATTTCACTTTTTGTATGTGTCTCATATCTGTTTTGCTCCTCTATCCCTCACTTACTGCTTTCTTTGACACTAAGTAAATATTTTCAATGTAAAATTTATGTACTTTAATGAATTTTCACTATTGTTAAAGTTATTTCCTTAGTGGTTACTCTAGGATTTATTATGTACATCTTAACTTATCATAATCAGCTTCGGATTTATACTAACAATGTCAGTGAGCTATAGAAATATTTCTCCTATGTAACTCTATTCCCTTTTTCCCCTTTTGGGCTGTTACTGTCATACATATTATATCAAAAATGTTACAAACTCAACAATATCTTGTTATAGTTATTACTTTATATAATTTTAAGACTTTTAAAGGAGCTGGGAGAAGAAAGGAAAACAAGTATATGTTATAGCTTTTGTTATATTAACATTATTTATCATTTCTGATTTTCTTCATTTTTCCTGTGGATTCAAGTTACTAACTGAAGTCATTTCTTTAGCCCAGTACAGCTTTCTCCTACCCACTTCATTTGTGCTGTTATTGGCAAATAGAATACATTTCTATATGTTATTTGCCCAACAATATACTACATACATACTGTTTTACATAATTGCTTTTAAAATCTTTTAAGACAAGAAACAGAAATTTGTATTTGTACTATCTTTTATAATTAAATAATTACCCTTACTTGTGCCCTTTGTTTTTCCATGTAGATTCAGGTACTGTTTGGGATCACTTGCTTTCAGACTAAGGAACTTCCTTTAGTGTTTCATGTTAGGCAAGTCTGCTACCAATGAATTCTCATCAGTTTTTGTTTATCAGAAATGTTATTTCATATTCATTTTCGAAAGATAGCATTTCTGGATATAAGATTCTTGGTTGACAGTTTTTATTTTTCTTTGAACACTTTGAATCTATTATCCCACTGTCTTCTGGCCTCTGTTGTTTCTGATGAGAACTCAGCTTTTAATCTTGCTAGGGTTCCCTTGTAAGTGGCAAGTCATTTTTCATTTGCTGTCTTTCAAGGTTTTTTCTTCTTATTTGGCTTTTAGGATTTTTACTCTGATATGTCTGTTTGTAGATCTCTTTGTAGTTATTGTACATGGAATTTATTGAGCTTCCTAGGTGTGTATATTGATATTTTTAAATACATTTGGGGAGTTTGGGGCCATTATTTCTTCAAATATTTTTTTGGCTCCTTTCTCTCACTCCTCTCCTTCTGGTTCTCTCATTATATATCTGTTGGTGCACTTAATGGTGCCCCACTTTTCTCTGAGACTCCATTCATGTTTCTTCATTCTTTTCTGCCTCTGTTCTTTTCATAGCATAACCTCTATTGATCTGTCTTCGAGTTCAGCAATTCTTCTGACAGTTCAGATGTACTCTTGAGCCACTGTAGTGAATTTTTCATTTCAGTCATTGTACTTTTCAACTCCAGAATTACCACTTGATTCTGTTGTCAGACCCAAGTTTTTGTGCCTGGCACACAGTGAGGCCAAACAAACAGAAGTGTCGGAGTTTGGAGGAAGGAAAGGTTTATTGCAGGGCCAAGCAAGGAGAACAGATGGCTCATACCTAAAAGACCTGAACTCCCTGATGGGTTTCAGGGAAGAGTTTTTAAAGGCAGCATTCGGAGTGAGGGCTGCAGGGTGCATGACTTTCTTCTGATTGGTTGATAGTGAGGTAGCAGAGTGATGTTTCAGGAATCTCAGTCATCAAGTTTCTGACCAGTCTGGGGTCTCAGAAGGTAGTTACCATCCTCCACCTGGGTGGGGAACCTTAGCTCCTGCAGAACAACTCAAAGATATGTATCAGATTATTTTATACACACACACACACACACACACACACACACACGTATATCTCCCTCCCTTGAGGAGGAACTAGGACTCTGTTTACTGAACTATTGTTTCTTGACTGCTTTTCCTTTGTTTCTGCATTCCCTCACTTCCCTAATTAGTAACCGCTTGAATTTGCTCTTTGGAAGTCAGGGAAGGCCTAGGAGACTAAAGCCTTTTTCTACAAACAAGAAATGGAGGACACAGAGAGTCCTGCTTGGTTCCAATCCCCCCTTTGCATTGATACTCCTCAATCCTGAGGGGAGCAGGTGCCAGACAAGAAAGGGAATAAAATTTTGGATAGAGGGGTTAATCATAAACTCAGCAGAGGAACTCAGTTTTAGGGCGACTCAATTTCAATTATTTTTTTAAATAATTTCTATTTATCAATATTTTTAAAATTTAATTATTTATTTACCTTTGGGCTGCGTTGGGTCTTCATTGCTGCGCACGGGCTTTCTCTAGTTGTAGCGAGCAGGGCCTACTCTTTGTTGCGGTGTGCAGGCTTCTCATTGCACTGGCTTCTCTTGTTGTGGAGCATGGGCTCTAGGCGCACAGGCTTCAGTAGTTGTGGCACGCAGGCTCAGTAGTTGTGGCTCACGGGCTCTAGAGCACAGGCTCAGTAGTTGTGGCGCACGGGCTTAGTTGCTCCACAGCATGTGGGATCTTCCTGGACCAGGGCTTGAACCCGTGTCCCCTGCATTAGCAGGCGGATTCTTAACTACTGCGCCACCAGGGAAGTCCCTGTTTATCAATATTCTCTATTTGATGTGATGTAATGCCATCATAATTTACTGTACTTCTTTAATCATGGTTTCCTTTAGTCCTTGAAACATATTCATAATGCCTACTTTGAAGTCTGTTAAATTAGATAGCTAGTCAATTTCATAGGCAGATTCTGTTGCCTGCTCTTTTTTTTTTTTTTTTCAGTGTAGGGGTCATACTTTCCTGTTCACATACATGTCTTGTTTTTTGTTGGAAACTGGACATTTTAGATTACATACTGTAGCAACTGTGTGTCCTTCTTCCCACTCTCCAGAGTTTATTTATTTGTTTGGTGAGTGGCTGGATTATTTTAGTGAACTCTAGTTCACCCTGCAATATTAAGCATTTGATATTGCCCTCGTGGAGCACAGCCTTGGGTGTGCGCATAGTCACCCTGGAATGACAGTAGTTTTTGCAGGGCTTTCTTTGGCTGTCTCTTGCCGTGACCAGCCCCAGCTATTAATTGTCAGCTAATTGCTCTATTGCATTCAACAATGCCCTGGAGCATAAATTGCTCTGTAGACTAATTCAATCAAATTCAGACACCTTAGATGGGCTAGTTCCTGAGGTCAGTTTTTGAGATTTGTTCTGATCCCAGGAGGGCTCCTCCCAGCTGTCTCTTTCCCCAGTTCTCTTCTGCAAACTAGTCAGCCTACAGTTTAGTGTGTATATGCAATAAATCTATCACTCTTTCCAATTGCCTTTCATTACAGCCTCCACTCTTTTTGAGAGTATCCTTAGGCTTGAACGTCTCCTCTCTCTCTTGGAAATGAAGTCAGTTTCTTTGAGAAGACTTTAGGAGCTACCTCTTTTAAGGCCTGCTTGTCCTCTCAGGCCAAATCTCAGATGCATTGCTCTGGAGCTGGAGGTGGGGACAATAATGTGCTTATCCCTGAGTCACATTGCCACTTTAGGAGCTGAGCACTAAGTCTGAGCCTCAGGTCTCCTTGACTTGCCTTTCCAGGCAAGAAACCACTGCCTTACAATCACAGTTGCCTTACAAAACCACAACTGCCTTGCAAGGGCAATCAGGGCCCTAGTATTCTCAGCAGTACTACACCCAAGGTAGATAGATCCTCTATCCCACCAGTGGAGACTGGGTAGATGAAAGGAGCCCTCACCTCTCAGCCACAGTGGCCTGGAATTTAGACTCAACTGTAGATAGCTAAGGGTAGGGTGACAAATGCTGGGGTCCTGCCCCTCCCAGGAAGATATCCCTCTGAATGGGAGCTGGGGGAAAGAGTGCCCCAGGCTCTTGGCTATGCCAGTCTGTAGTGGAGCTGCGAGAGGGACCAAAGAGAACAGTTTTGGTTTAAATGTGTAAGACTCTTGCTGTTCTCTGTAAATTTTAGCAGATTTTTTAAAATATTGGGCTGGCCAAGAAGTTTGTTCAGGTTCTTCTAGAACATCTTATGGAAAAACCCGAACGAACTTTTTGGCCAACCCAATAGATGTTTCCTAATTTTCTAGACCTTGAACGTTTCTTTGTTATTTTTAGTAATTTTCACCAGTTTCACTAGGAAATAGGTCTGCAAAGCTCCTCATGGTATCGTGTTGGAAGTCTGTCTCCCTCCCTGCATTTAGATTATAAATTAGTGTTTCACACCTAGGACTTTGCTACTCTCTCTGCTTATTTCAAGTTTCAGTTTGCTCCTACTTTTTTGTAATTGCAGCTTTCCTTTGATCTATGACCTCCATTTTTATTTGACCTCGGTCTCATTACCCTCTCATCCTATTCTTAGCTTTGAAACCCAAACAAAAACAATATAGTGAATTTAAAAAGAATTTTATTTGCAACGCATTTTTGCTTCTTAATCTTAAAAGGTCCTTTTTTCCATGAAAATATAAAATAAGGTATTTTAGTCCACTTCCTCTGTTTTGACATGTTTTAAATTTTAAAGTTTCATCAAATTAACTTGCTGATATTATTTTAATGATGCTAATATTTAAACATCATGCCGCATTTTGATCTCAGATGAGCCACTTGCAACCCAAACTTGATGGCGGACCGGTTAACTTGGCCAGAGCAGAGGAAGGCGAGGAAGGGGCATGGAGAGAGGATGGGAGTCAGAGTGGCTCTCCTCAGTGAGGAGGGGGTGGTAGGACACAGCAGAGCACTGAATGTAGAAACTTCTCTGGTTGTCCTTAGCTTGACAGTGAGAAACACCCTTTGATGGTTACTTGGGTTTATTTCAAGAGGATCCACTTCTAGTCTTCAGCTGAAACAAGCATAAAGACTGCTTTTCTGGTTGCTAACCCAGTCCGTTTCCATTATAATTTGAAAATCTCAACTGAAATTATTCCAGGAAGCAGTTGTATAACTTCTGGCTTTACCTCTCTCTCCTTACGTAGTACTCAACGTCAGCATTTCTCAGTTTTAATGTGCCAAAACTTTATGAAGATTTACTTCATATTTTGGCTCTAACCTAAATAAATCTATTATCAAAATAGATACAGTAGCAGTTTATTGTATTGATTTCTGCACATAATTGATTTACTCTCTTTCCATAGGTTAGAAGAGAATAGCCTTGTTTTGTTCTTGTCTTAAAGAAAAATAAGACTCTTGCAAGAGATTCCAGATGACATAATAGTAGTTGAGGAGGACGTAGATATTAAGGGCCATATGTCCAAGATATCAGCCTCAACTCTGGAAAAATCTTTGGTGACCTAAACTATTATGCTTCTCATCTTTCTTCTGGCCAGGATATCCAATACCAAAACTCGACGTGAGCTTTCCATTGGAGCATAGAGAAGAGGCATGGGTGAAGGAACTACAGGATTCCAAAGAAATTAAGCAATTACTCGATTCCAAGTTAGGTAAGTAATCATTCGTTGATAACACAGAAGAAAGAAAAGAAAAAACTCAACTTTGAACAAGGTAAAGAGTTTTGGATTCTATTGTACTTAAGAATGTCTCTATTTCTACCAGTGGTTTAATATAACTCATTTTCCTTCATGTTCTTTTCAATGTGGGACACAGTGACATCTGCATTCTGTTTCTTCTCTCAGGTTTTGAGATCGGGATAGAAAATGAAGAAGCTACTTCAGAAAAACAGAAAAAAATGGAGAATATGTATCCATTTATTGTTACTTTAGAGGGGAATGCTCTTCATGGCCCCATTTTGCAAAAAGACTATGTACAGTTAGAAAATCAATGGGAAACCCCCCCAGAGGATTTACAGAGAGATTTAACAAAACTTGTAGAGCATCAGAACCCCTCAGCAGGAGAGAAACCTGAGAGCTCCAACTTGGAAGAACCCCTCAACGCTAGACCCCATAAGAAAAAGAGTCCAGGAGACAAACCTCACCGATGTTCTCAGTGTGGGAAATGTTTTGCTCGGAAGTCACAGCTTACGGGGCACCAGAGAATTCATTCAGGAGAGGAACCTCATAAGTGCCCTGAATGTGGAAAAAGATTCCTTCGTAGTTCAGACCTTTACAGACACCAACGACTTCATACCGGGGAGAGACCCTATGAATGCACGGTGTGTAAAAAGCGATTCACTCGGCGGTCACACCTTATAGGGCACCAGAGAACCCACTCTGAAGAAGAAACATATAAATGCCTTGAGTGTGGGAAAAGCTTTTGTCATGGATCAAGTCTTAAAAGACATCTGAAAACTCATTCAGGTGAGAAACCTCATAGATGTCATAATTGTGGGAAAAGTTTTAGTAGGCTGACAGCTCTTACTTTGCACCAGAGAACTCACACTGAAGAGAGACCATTTAAATGTAATTACTGTGGGAAAAGCTTTAGACAGAGACCAAGCCTTGTTATTCATTTAAGAATTCATACAGGGGAGAAGCCATACAAGTGTAGTCATTGTTCTAAAAGCTTCAGACAGAGAGCAGGCCTTATTATGCACCAAGTCACTCACTTTAGAGGTCTTCTTTAAGGATTGTTAAAGGAAACAAGTCCTACAGAGATTGACAGTAACTCAAAAAACAAAATCTTAAACCTGCAGCATCCTGTTTGTCTTGGAAGAATTTTTTTGTTTGAGCTTATAAGAACAGCTTTTTTTTTCTACTTAAAAAACCCATCTTCCAAGTCATATGAATTCTAGAGTATCTATCTACTCTTGCAGTTTTCCTAGATTTGATTTATTCTGTCTCTACAACTTTTATTTTTTTATTACATTGAAAAATTTTGTGAACCAAGCCAACCGTATCGTAGATGTAAGCATAAAAATAATGGCAATCCTTTTCAGGGTAGGGTCAACATAATGGATAATCATATTTATCTGACATATCTATTATAGCAACACTATAATTATTCTGCTGTCATTATTAAAGGTGATTATATTAGTTTAAAGCTTTATATGTGTCCCAAGTGGCAAGAAAGGAGACAGTGTATTTTATGAAATAATGAAAATGTGTTAGGAACACATGGATGAAGACGATTTCATTTGCCTGGTATGAACTGGGTTCTTTCCATTGAAAATTTTATTTTTGAGGAAATTAGAATTTTAATTTTTACTTTTGAATTTTGCAAAGGTGGCTAGTCTGCTTAGCTGCAGCCGGGGGTGGTGCCGCTTAGAGCTGAGTATTGATTTGATGATTTATTTTGTTCCCAGAATAAGTCAGCTCTTTGTGGAAGAACCCATTTGACAGTTGAAGCTATACAAGTGGAATCTAATTTAATTTAGATTGACTGAGGAACCAGTGTCCATTGCTTTTCACTCTCCTTTGCTATCCAGCTATGTATCTCTCAGTGCTTTTAAATTTTACCCATCCTTTAATTCAGTGTCTCCCTAAGTGTGTGTCATAGAACACCTAGTTATACAAGATAGTCTGCAAATAAGTTTGGGAATCACTTCCTGCTGTTTCTGCTTTGTAGATTCACAGCGCACATCAGCATATAAGAATTCTGAGAGGTCCTCTGGTAAAGGCGGAAAAAGCACCTCTTTTGGCTCAGTGTTTTACAATCCTGTTTGAGCCCAGAACCCTTTTTCATGTATACCCAGTAATGACCCGCAAAGCTAGTATTCTGCAAATATGCTTTGGAACACACTGCCTTTAACAGATATTTCTATAGCTATCTGTATAGTCTGATTGTTCCCAAGCCTAGTTATCTCCAGTTGTCTCAAGGGTGTTATGAAAAACTCTTTAAACTTATATGTTTTTTATGTAACACACACACACATTATTTAAGGAGGTGAAGGTCACTAATTCAGATATTTATACGTTGCTCAGTGATTCACAGCCTCTTTGAATTTTACTTATAATCTCACACACACACATTGCTACTTATATAAATGTTCTCATATAATAGTGGTAATGACTCAAGTTCCTGTAGCAAGGGAAGAACTCTCTTTGTCAGTTAAAGCTGTTAATACATGAAAATATTCATTCAGCCTAGTTCCTTGTAAAATACAAGAAATAGGACATTCAAGTATTTCCCCTTTATGAGGATACCAGTCATCCTTTCCTTAAACTAGAATTATGGAAAGTATATTTTTTTCTATTCCATTGAAGTTCTTGGAAGTGATATTTAATAGAAGCATTTTGGGGGTATCTACTATGTGCCTAACTAGTCCTGTTCTAGGCTTAATGAAAACTAGTAAAGAAATTAATTCATAAAGAGTTTATAATATCTTTAGTTAAACAAGAGTTGGGAAACAAATGGAGAGCAATGCAAGAGAGTTTGTAGTTAAGTGCCAAATCATATCAAGTGCTAGAGCCAGGATGTGTCTTTCATTTTTGTCATCTAGGTCCCAGTATGATGCTGCTATAAGTTTGGGGTTAAAATTGAGATCCCAGTAGCAATAAACATGGAACATGGGAGGAGTCTGAATGTAGAGGTGAATAATACCGAATGTAATGGCTTCTCTTTTCTCTCTTGTGGAATTGCATTCAAACCAGGACAGTGCCTTAGAATGGATGTGCCCAACTGCTCTGTATCTATGCAATATTTTAATAAAGTGGAAATGTATGTGCCCTTCCTGCTTCAATCACATTAACTAATTGTTTGAACAACTTAGAGATGCTTCCCTGAGCAGTGGCAACAAGCACCACGATGGACTCCTGCCCCCAACCTCAGTTGGAATCACTTTACTCCCTGCAACCATGGTGCTGGGTTTATGTACCAGTTTTAGCATTTAATACAATCAATTTAGCTAGTAGTGTTAGTTGCAATCATAATATGAGCTGTATCATCTATATCATAAACACACATGACTGGATTTTACAGGGTAGAGAACATCTATTATTCATTTCTTTGTCATAGCGTCTTGTATATAATAAGCACTAATAAATATTTGTGGCATTGAATCAAGAATTATGTGAAATAGTCCTTGGAAACATATCATAGTTAAAACATTGTGTGGATGTGCCTAATTATACTTCTGAGCATTTCAAAAAGATAAGGGCAAAATATAGTACGTACCTCCTAAGTATTACGAATAGCAAAACGCAGTACCCACCTCATAAGTACTACGAAGATTAAATGAAATATATTTTTTTCAGGCCTCACACAGTGTACACTTTCAATAAATATCCAGCATATCGTATCTTAAGTATTTGTTGTTTAATGATAAAAGCATTTAAGGCTATGGATTTTCCTCTAAATATGTCTTTAGTCACATTCCATACTTTTTATATATAATGCTTCTATTAGCCAGGATTCTCCAGAGAAACAGGTAGGATGGGTAGGTGGATATATATATATATATATATATATATATATATATATATACACACACATACATATACATATGTGTATGTATTTATATATATATATAAAATTCGATTTATTATAGAACTTCACTCATACAGTTATGAAGATTGATACATCCCATAATCTGCCGTCTGCAAGCTGGGGGACCAGGAAAGCTGGTGGTGTAATTCAGTCCAGGTCCGAAGATGTAAGAACCAGGGGAGCCAATGGTTTAGCTCCCAGTCCAAGTCCAAAAGCCTGAGAATGGAGGATGGGGGGAGAGCTGCAGGTGTAGGTCCCTGAGTCTAAAAGCCAGAGATAGATAACTAATGAGAACCTACTGTATAGCACAGGGAACTCTACTCAGTGCTCTGTGGTGACCTAAATGGGAAGGAAATCCAAAAAAGAGGGGATATATGTATACGTATAGCTGATTCACTTTGCTGTACAGCAGAAACTAACACAACATTGTAAAGCAACTATACTCCAATAAAAATTTAAAAAATAAATAAAAGCCAGAGAACCAGGAGCTCCAATGTTCAAGGGCAGGAAAAGGTGGACATCCCAGCTGAAGAAGAGAGCGAGGGAATTCGCCCTTCCTCTGCCTTTTTGTTCTATTCAGGCTCTCAACAGATGGGGTGATGCCCACCCACATCGGTGAGGGCGGAACTCTTTACTCAGTCACGGAATGAATGCACATCTCTTCTGAAAACACTCTCACAGACATGCCCAGAAATAATGTTTTACCAGCTATCTGGGAATCCTTTAGCCCAGTCAAGTTGGCACATAAAATTAACCGTCACAATGTTATTATTGATGACTTCAAAATTATTTATTATCACAGTTTTCATTATAATTCCTCTTTGACCCAAGAACTGTACAATATTGGCATTTTCCTCTTAATTTTTGGTTCTCCTGCCCTGTGATCAGAAAATGAGGTTCACTCTATTTCTACATTTAAAGTTCATTTAGGTTTTTTAAAAAGACACATATTTGGGGCGTCCCTGGTGGCGCAGTGGTTGAGAGTCTGCCTGCGGATGCAGGGGACACGGGTTCGTGTCCTGGTCCGGGAAGATCCCACATGCCGTGGAGCAGCTAGGCTAGGCCCATGAGCCATGGCCACTGAGCCTGCGCGTCCGGAGCCTGTGCTCCGCAACGGGAGAGGCCACAATAGTGAGAGGCCCGCGTAACGTAAAAAAAAAAAAAAAGACACATATTTGACAAAATTTGCTAAGTATCCTAAAAACCCTAGAGAATCAGGATTCTATTTGTAAGGCACAAATTTAGAATACAGTCTTGGACCTCTAAATTACTTTAATGCCTTTGGCAATGCCCTTGGTGTGTGTGAAGAGGCAGTAACTTAGAGGAGATTGCCTTGCTCCCCGTTCGGCCCCCCTGCAATTTTGTACTCCCCATTCCCTTGGTAAGAGTTTTATTGGGTCCATTTTATGGATGTTATATGGCGATTCTTAACAGCTGTGCAGCTATCAAGGCTGGCCCTAAAAGCAGGAGGCTAAAAGACCTCGGAGAGACTTACCCTTTCCCAGCCAGGCTGAGAAAGCTCTCCCTCGGGATTCCACAGTGGTCTGTCCTGAAAGCAGCGAGAACCTGCGATGGGCACTTTGAGGTTTTTGCAACAGTGGCCCTGCTGAATCAGCAGGGATTGTTTCCCAGTGTGCTGGCGAGGTTGTCTAGGGAACATACAGGTGAATCAGTGCCCAACTGGCTCACCATCAGGTGGGTGAACAGAGACATGAAGCTTTGCCCTCTTGCACCTGCATCACCATAACATTCTGAAAAGAAACCGTCTTAGGCACTTCCAGGAAACTGCATGCTCTTTCTTTCTGCAACCGTCTCTCATTTCTAGCCCAGTGTATAAACTGAACATTCTTAAGAACCAAAGCTTACACTTAAGCCTTGGGCAGCTCCTGCTTCTTTTTGAGTCCTCTGTAACAGATATGGAACAGATGAGAAGACAGCTCATCTCTTAGTCTTTCTTCAGCATTAATAATCAGCTTAGTCCCCCATTTCTGGAAATTCAACTACTGGGATTGGGGGCGGGGGGGTTAAGTTCTCTCCTCACCAAAGTGATGTGTAAGTTAGTCACTATCTAGTCTTTTTCAGCTTGCATTGTCAAACAGGACTTCTCAGAGGTCTAGCATGGCCTAGATTCACATTTTTTAAGGATCAGAAGGTATTAAAATGTCATCTTTCCTCTGAGCGAGTGAAGCCCATCACAATCTCCAACATGATACACTGATTTTCAAAAACAAAATTTTATTTCCAAGGATTACCTGGAAACCTGATTCATATATTAGAGAACCAGTTTACATTCAAAATATATATAACTCCTGAGTCACTGAAGAATTCCTCTAGATATTTATTAGAAATAAACAACGTTAGTAGTCCGGGTTGATTGTATGCAACCACTTACTGCTGCACTCAGAGTTTCCTTTCAACACAACAATGATGAGTCCGTCCGTGGTCTTCCCTCTCCTGGATACTCCTACTGCTGTCTTAACCTTTCACTGTGGCCTGCATTTTGAAGTGCTTAGTGCTAAAGGGAATGTTACCGAACTCAGGTTCGGCTGTTCACCACTTGAAAAGTCAATATTAAAGAGACAAGAGTTGGTTGGAAAGGAAATGTTGCTTTAATCAGGAAACCGGCTACCCAGGGAGAAGGTGGAATCCCAAAACCAACCCCAAAGACTCTGCTCAGTCATGAAAGTTTTTAAAGGGAAAAAGGGGAAATAATCTCAGTTAATCATTAAGGTAGA
This sequence comes from Monodon monoceros, assembly GCF_005190385.1. NCBI lineage: Eukaryota > Metazoa > Chordata > Mammalia > Artiodactyla > Monodontidae > Monodon > Monodon monoceros. Next base: position 113,157,942 of record NW_021703779.1, read on the forward strand.
GGGTCAGATTCTTCGTCATTTTTCTGTTGCGTGCAGATCTGCTGACTCGTGATCTTCCTTTGGATGCTATCTTGTCCACGTGGTTCACCTGCAAATTTGCTAACGGGGAAATTAGGAGTAGAGGGTCAGTCATTCTTCAACTATTTAATTCTTCATTCTTACTCCTTAGAATCCGGGAAATGACTCAACACGTTAGGGAAGGCATGGTGTACATTCAGAAGAGCATAAGTCAGGAGTTAGGTTAAACGTTACCTAGTGATCTCATTTTTATAACTAAGGTCTGAGGGGAAACAGAGATAGACAAACAGAAAAGGGGCAAAAGAGCTGCTTACAGGAAGATTGTGCAGGATGAATAATATTCTGTACTTCGCACCACACTTTATATCCCTTAAACCACTTGCTTCTTCATACTCCCTTTCAAAACACAATACCTTTCGGCTCAGTCTTATCAAAGCCCCTGCTCTGACTCCTACATACACTGACCCAGATTGGATGCCCCTAGAGAAGTCAAAAGCATGAAATAGAGAAGCCGGACCACCCTTCTTCATGCAACTTCACGCTTATCCTTCAACTACTCCAGCTGCTGAAGAGCTATAGAAGTTAAAGAAATCTCCCTGTGTTGTGTGTGCAGCACCTTGCCTGAGAGCGATTAAGTCAAGCCAGGCTGCTTCCCCTGTCCAGCTCAGCAAGCTTCGGGTTCCATTCAGACCTCCTTCTTCACACACTGAACTCTGAACAATAGAATCTCCAAGCTTCCAGAATTCCCTGGCAATCCAGGGGTTAGGACTCTGTGCTTCCACTGCAGGGGTCACAGGTTCAATCCCTGGTTGGGGAACTAAGATCCCGCAAGCTGCGGGGCGCGGCCAGGAAAAGAAAGAAAAAGAAAAGAATCTCCAAGCTTTGGAGTCTGGTTTTCCACTTAGAGAGCATTATCTTAACTTTCCCACACCACTACATTCCGATTCACCTCTCTAAAGGCCACTGAGATTAAGAGCATCAGCTAGCTCTTGGATTAATATATATAGCTGTACCAAGACCCATATACAAGGGGAGAGGTCACCCATATTGGTAAAGGTGGGACTGAAAGTTCAATTCTATGTGATGCCAGGAAACCTCTTAGTAGAAGTCATTTGGTCATAGTAAAGGTGCATGTCGCTACTAGATTTAGCTGCCTAACAGCTTTAATATGGAGAAGTTGAATTACCCTCAAGAAAATGGCTCACTCTCCTTTCTTCTCTGCTAAAAGCCATTGGCTGTTGGTCGTCTGAACACAGTTGTCAGTTTGACCTTCTTGGAGGGGCACCAGCTTTGCCTCAAAAGGGCGTTGTTTACCACTCTGCATTCCACTCTACAAAATGAATTGCAAGGTTTCCCCTTGTCCGCACCTTATAGTGTGATGACGTTGCTCCCCTAAGGAGTAAACAATACATGCTTTAAAGTGGACTTGCAGGATTTGAGTGTCTTTCTTTTGATTTGAAACTACATCAGATAAACTTGTACAGAGGTGGTCTGCTTCTGAGTCACAGCTTATGGTTCCTGGGATAATTATATTTGATGGGGGCTCCACGTGGTTCAGGGTTTGGTAGTTGTCCTGATCCCAAGCCTGTGCCATCTTTGTTATTGTTTTTTTCTTTAACTGGAGTATAGTTGCCTGTGCCATCTTCGTAACCTAACCTTTTCCTGCCTTTGAGGCAGCCCACGGGTATGTGCCTTCTTAGGCACTGAGGAATAGTAGGGGTTTAGCAGCCAGTCTGGAGACCTGATCTGGGAGAGAGCCAGGCATTCAGTTTCATCTACAAATGCCCGTTAGGATTCAGAGTCGACCATCCTGAAAAAGGGTAAGGTTCACAGTAAGACAGCATGAAGCTGGCCTTGGGATAAGTTCAAGTTAAAAATGAGATAAGTATAAGGGTGTTCAGTGGAGTAAGTTTAAGGTTTATTGGGAGACAATGAGAATGATGATAATACCTGGAACTGTTACTGGTCAGGAGACAAAAAACATTAAGACAAAGATTCGAATAATGTTAATGTCATGTGTGACAACAGCATAAAAATGACTGCTCGGGGTCCTGGCTCAGCGGGGAAGCGCGGTTGCACGTCAGAGCTGAGTGCGGCCGACACAGGGCCGCCTTCACCGGGTTGCTGGGCAGTGGCACGCCTCCCAAGGGGCAGTGGGTTCCTCATCTCCACACCCTCCCGTCCGTAATCAGTGACCAGGGCCACTGCAGAAATCACATCGTGGCAGGATAAATGAAGAAGGAAACGGGGAAGGGGCAAAGCATTGATTGCAAATGGCAAATGTCTTAATAATGAATAAATGTGGCAGGAAAAAAAAATAGAAGACAACTGACCATGGGAACAGTTGAATCCCAGCAGGATGGATCAGATTCTGTGTGACAGAGAGTGAATCTGCTCATATGCAGACTCAGACTGGTCAAAATTCAATCCCTGGTTTAGCTCATGTTTCTGTAGCTGCATCAGGCACCAGAAGAGGCTCCCCAGCTGTCACTCTAGTGCTGTCACCTTCTGGCCAAATGGTACATGCCCAGGGAATAATAAATGAGACACCACAGCCATCGGTTATTCAGTCACCACGAATACAAACTGTTCAGACAGCAGCGATTGCAGAGACAGATGAGTCTGCAGAATCAGAAGGTGTGATTGAATCTCGTAGAGAAATACTTTCACGAAGACCCTTTATAGAAAAATACTGAATGAACTTTTCTCTGATGTGCCTAGTGTTCCCAAGATTGAGGAATAAAATGCAGAGGACCAAGGAGTGTCCCCTAGCCTGATTACCATGGCAGTACCAGCTGCCATATATCAGACTAGCCAGCGCAATACAGTGTGTAAGATACAGTGTTAGGTTAGGCATCATTAATACCTAACCTGTGTATATAAAATTAAAAGTGAATGTTAAAGTGAGACATTTGCACTGGTAGCTGTCATATACTATTGAAAAGTAAAAAAAAAAATTATTACTGAATATAGAAGAAAACTGGGGGTAAAAATAAACAAGGGACAGTTTTTCCTATTTATATGTTATATCTACCTCTCATGAAAGTTTTAAACATGTTTTATGTTGTCTTTATGATGCACGCAAACATAAGGTGTAAATGTCTGTATTTCATTCTTGTTGGTTTTGTTACCAACAATTACATATCATACATACTAACCTAAAATAAGCACATTTGATTTCAAAATTATGTTTTAAATGTAATTCTGTTTTCACTACTTTCTACTGAGTTACTTTGTGCTGCACTTTTTTCCTAAAAGAGAATGGAAAAATGATCTACTTTTTAAAACTATAGCAATTGGACAGATCATTTTATTTTAAATGTTAAGCACCAAACAGATACAGTCACATTTACTTTTCACATGACTTACATGAATTATATTAAGGTTCAGAGTGAGACAACAAGCATAAGTGACACCTGGAATAAAGTTAAGGTTCAGTATTTGATAACAGGAATATAGATCTTCTATGGTTCAGCATGAAACAACACACATAAAGGGGACCGCTGGAATAAAGTTTAAGATTCAGGCTGAAACCACAAGCACAAAGACAACTATTTGTTCAGTGTGAGACAAAAACTGGAAATTTTCACTGGGAAAAGGTTATGGTTCAGTGTGAAAAAACAATCCTGAAGATTGGATTGGAATCTTCAATCCTCCTTCTGCTGGAATGAGGTCAAGGTTCACTAGGCAACGCAAGCAATTAGATGACTGCTCAAATAAGATCACGTTTCAGTTTAGTGTAGGAAGCATAACAATGAATGGCAGAATTTATTCTTCAGTGTGAGACCAAAAGCATCCAGCTGACTGCTGAATGAGGTGAGTTTGGTGTGCGACGAGAAAGAAGATCACCAGGGAAATAAGTATAAAGCTCAGTGTGCCGCAGCATTCCTGAACATGACGCTGGAATTAGGTAAAGGCTTAGAGGATGACAAGCTGGAAGGTCACTGCAGCAATAGGATAACGTTCAGTGTGACACAACCACCACGAAAATGATGGATTATTGTTAAGGATAAGAGTGAGACAAGAGCGTGAAGACTCCTGGGAGAAGGTTAAGGCCCAGTGTGAGATGCAATCAGAAAGATAAACACTGGACGAAGGTTATTCTTCAGTGTGGGACAAAAAGCTAGAAGATGAGTGCTGGAATAAACTTAGAGTCAATGGGAGAAAACAGGCCTGTTGCTGACTGCTAGAATAAAGGTACACACGGTTCAGTGTGACCTGACAAACATGTTGGTGACTGCTTCAATAAAGGTTCAGGATGAGACCGCCAACCTGAAAATGACTGGAAATATGGTTAGGATTGAAAGGGTGACGATGTGTATGAAGATGGCTGCTGGAATAAGGCTAAGGTTCAGTGTGCAACAATAAGCAAGTGGATGGATTACAAAAATAATTAGGCTTCAGTGTGAGGCAACAAGCAAGAAGATGGCCTCTGGAATAAAGGTCAGTTCAGTGTGAGACTATAATTATGAGGAAGACCACTGGAATACAGATAAGGTTTATTGAAAAACGTCAAGCATGAAGCTGACCACTGCTATTCCGTTACTGTTCAGTATGAGTCAACCAACGTGAAGATGACCACTGATATAAGGTTAAGGTTAAGTGTCAAACATTGTCAGAAACATGATTGCTTGAATGAGGTTAAGGTTGAGTGTGGGATGGCAAGCATGGTATGACTGCTGGAACCAACTCAAGATTCAGTACGAGACAAAATGCGTGAAGACGGCTGGTAGACTCATGTCTTGCTATGATGTGTGATCAAGCATTCAGTTGACTGCTGGAAGAAAGTTAAGGTTCACCAAGCCAACACAAACAAGATGAGTCGTGGAAAAGTTAAAGTTCAATGTGACACCAACAAACATTAGCACAGCCACTGGAATAAGATTAAGATTTAAAGAGTGTCAACAATCTAGAATATTACTGATGGAACAAGTTAAGGTTCAGTGTGACACAACTACCAAGAGGATGCCTGTTGGAATAAGGGCAACATTCAGGTGAGTTAAGAAGCATAAAAACAACAAGGTCCTGTTGTATAGCTCAGGGAACTATATTCCATATCTTGTGATAAACCATAATGGAAAAGAATATGAAAAAGAATGTATATATCTATAACTGAATCACTTTGCTATACAGTAGAAATTAACACAAAATATTGTAAATTAACTATACTTCAATTAAAAAAAAGATGCATGAAGATGACTACTGGAATAAGTTTAAGTTTCAGCATATGTCTGACCACAAGCATGATGATGAATGCTGATAGAAGGCAATTATTCAGGGTTTCCCTGGTGGTGCAGTGGTTGAGAATCCGCCTGCCAATGCAGGGGACACGGGTTCGAGTCCTGGTCCGGGAAGATCCCACATGCCGCAGAGCAGCTAAGCCCATGAGCCTACAACTACTGAGCCTGCGCTCTAGAGCCCGCAAGCCACAACTACTGAAGCCCACGCACCTAGCGCCCGTGCTCCGCAGCAAGAGAAGCCACTGCAATGAGAAGCCCGTGCACCGCATCGCACACTGCAACAAAGAGTAGCCCCCGCTCACCGCAACTAGAGAAAGCCCGCGCGCAGCAACAAAGACCCAACGCAGTCATAAATAAATAAATTTATATTAAAAAAAACAAAAACCAAAAAACAAACGGTTCAATTAGAACATGACAGAAGACATTTCACTAAAGAAGACATACAGATAGAAAATAAGCACATAAAATGATTTTCACCATTATTAGCCATTAGAGAAATATAAATTAAAACCACAATGAGATATCACTATACACCTATCAGAATGTCAAGAATAAAAAATAGTGATAATACCAAATGTTGATGAGTATGAAGAGAAACTGGATCTATTCATAAATTGCTGATGGGAATGTAAAATGTTACAGCCATGATGGAAAAGTTTGGCTGAGTCTTATGAAACTAAACACGCACTTACCATACAACCCAGCAATTGCACTCTTGGGCATTTATTCCAGATAAATAGAAATTTTTGTTCACACAGTAACCCGTGAACAAATATTCACAGCAGCATTATTCCTAATAGCCAAAAACTGGAAACTCTGGTGTGCTTCCTGGGTAAGTGGTATACAAACTATGGTACAACCATACCAAGGAATACTAACTCAGCAATAAAAGCAGTGAACTATTGACACTTGACATTCCCAGCAAATTGGATGACTCTCCAAAGAATGATGTTGAGTGACAAAGCCAATCCCCAAATGTTACATACTGTATGAGTCCATTTGTATAACATTCTCAAAAAGACAAAATTATAGAAATAGACAACAGATTAGTGATTGCCAGGCATTAAGGAGGAAGGGCAGGAAGGAAGTGGGTGTGGCCAAAAACGGGCAACACAAGGGATCCTGACAGTTATGAAACTGTTCTATATCTTGAGTATGATGGTGGATGCATGAATCCACACGTGATAAAATTGCATAGAACTAAACACACACACACACACACACACACACAAAGTAAATTGGGGAAATCTGAACAAGATAGATAGATTTGTGTCAATATCCTGATTTTGATATTGTACAGTACTGCAGTTTTGAAAGATGCTACCACTGTGGAAAACTGGGTAAAATGTACATGGGATCTCTCTATTTTTTCTTGCAATTGTATGTAAATCTACAATTATCTCAAAAGAAAAGCTTTAATTAAAAAATCAATTGCAGTTCTATATACTAACAATGAACATGTGGAAACCAAAATTAAACACACAGTACCATTTACAGCCACTCTAAAGGAAATGAGATAGATGTAACTCTAACAAAATATCTACAGGGTTGCTGAGTAAGTACAAAGAGGTAGCCCAAAGCAGTTCTTTTGTGGTGATGGAATATTTTTGTATCTTGATTGTAGTAGTGTTTACATGAATCCTGACATGGGATAAAATTGCTAGAGCTATACATGCACACACACACACACACACACACACACACACAAATTAACGCAGGTTAGAAAAATGGTGAAAACTGAATTAGGCCTGTAGTCTAGTCAAGAGTAATATACCAGTGTCAGTTTCCTGGTTTTGATATTATACTCTGTCTACAGAAAATGCCACCATTGGGGAAGCTGGGTGAAAGGCACAATGTCTTTTTTGTTCTATTTGTGCAACTTCCTGTGAGTCTATAATTATTTCAAAATAAAATGTTAAAAATAAATGAGATGAGGCCAAGGAGAGGTTTCAGAAATGATTGGAGGGAACAGGTTCTGCAAATGAATGACGCTGGATCCAGTCTGGAACAAAGGGTTTCTATAAAGCATAAGTCTATATTCCTGTGCCCCTTCTTTTTCAAATAATTTTTATTGCATTATACAAGTAATACTTATAGATATACATATGGATATACATACATATACATGGAGAATAAAAAGTATGTCCTCCTTCCTACTGCCTTAACCAGAGTAAACAATGTTCCGTAATTTGATATATATCTGCCCTGGTGTTTTTTATGCATTCATATCCATGCATGGTTATATTGTTGATAAAATCATGATGCAATCCAATAACCTAGTGCCTCTCAAACTTACTTTTCTTCCTTGATCATGCAGGTAGACATTTGCTCAGTGTATATGAATCTGCTGGGTTCCTTAAACACTTATACAGAGGCTACAGAGATATTCAGTGTGATGGTGAACAGGCATTTTGAGAGGGACTATTAAGGTATTAATTTAGGCCAGCCCTCCTTGTGAAAATTGGGATGAGGTCTTCGTGAATCAGCTTCATGCAGACAGCTTTTTAAAAGTCCTGACTATAATGAAGCATGCGCATTTCAATAGTCTTGAAAACGTGACGGAGTTTGGATTGGATGTGGTTTAGAAAAAGATTAGACGAAACCACGAAAAGGCTTTAAAGCCCAACAGCAAGAAAAAGGCAATGAATGAGAGCAGATTAATACCTGAGAGGACCTTGTGCGGTATCCAGGGCAAAGATAGACTAAGAGGAGTGCTTAGAAATCACTACGGAGTGAAAGGTAAGGAAAACGAGGCAATGGAGCAATTCACGAATAAAGAAATACACATGACCAGCCAATATACCTGAAAGGAAAAACATGCGCGTGTGGGTTTGGTGAAACTCCATAGTGCAGAGTTACCATAAACATGTGAATTCTTAGAAAAGTACAGTGGGTTGGCTGGCCCGGTTTTCTGTGGAGACAGGGAGGGAGAGGAGATGGTGTAAACGGGGCAGAGGGTTCAGGGTGGGCCTTCTGTGCAGAATCAGCCCAGAGGTCCAGACCCTCACGGCCTCTACTCCTCTGCTCTAGCGCATTCTGCAAAAGGATCCCAGGGCAGCAGCGCCTTACAACGCGCTCTGGCCCTCTGGCTCTGTTCTTGGGAGTCGGGGAGGAGGCGGGGCTTGCCGGCGGGGCGTGTCCCGTGGGTGGGGCTGAGTCCGCGGCGGCCAGTCTGTAGCCCCTGAAAGGGGCACGGCCACGCTAGGGGCGGAGTTAAGCTGGCGGCCGCCACTCAGGGAGCAGGCGAGGGGGTGGAGCTGTCTGTGGCTGTGGCTGCTGCTGCCTCGGGAGACGGCGGAGCGGGCGGGGCGGGCTGTTGCCTCCAGGCCTCACGTCCACCTGCCCACCCGCTCCCACTGCGGTCAGTCGGCGGGGTGTGCGCCGGGCCGAACCCATGGCGGCGTCGGCGGCCCTGTCTGCGGCTGCGGCGGCTGCCATGTCGGGCCTGGCTGTGCGGCTGTCTCGCTCGGCTGCGGCCCGCGGCTCGTACGGCGCCTTCTGCAAGGGGCTCACGCGCACGCTGATCACCTTCTTCGACCTGGCCTGGCGGCTGCGCATGAACTTCCCCTACTTCTACATCGTGGCCTCGGTGATGCTCAACGTCCGCCTGCAGGTGCGGATCGAGTGAGCGCCCGCAACCACCGCGCGGCCGCGACGGCAGGGGCGCCGGCATGAAGCTCCGCGGGGCCCAGGGCCGCCGGGACGCGGCGGGGGAAGGAGAAGGGGCGGCCCGGGCCCCCGGACCCTAGACCTCGGCGGAGGTCACGGCCACCGAGCCTCAAGCCCCGGCTCTGGTCACCCACGTCGCGGCCGGTGACGAACTGCACAGAAACTCGCGAAACGGGCCCTTTCCATCGAACTCGAGAAAATTACTTGAGTGCGGCCGACCTGTTGCCTCACCTTGGGCGAAGTGGGGAGCAGAAGGAAGAAATTCTGCAGCAGGAACGTGAATGACTGGCCCTGACCAAAGAGGTAGGAGGCCAGAGGTTGTACTTCGGGCTGTAGGGAGGCGGTTGCCATGACATGTAGATGTCCAGGCCCCTCGGTGGTTTGGGGGAGACGTGGAAGGGGCCCGAGAAAGCCAGCCCGGAAAGCTGCCGAGCCGCGAGCAGGCAAGGCAGGGCGGGCGCATGCCCTGCGGAGTCCCTTGTCATATTTCCAAGATGGGGGTGAGAGGCGGCGGCCTCGGCATCTTGGAGGGTCAGCCCATCACCTCCCGGCCACGGCCCCAGTGGTGTCACCTGAACACGGGGGAGTGGAGGGAAATAGGCTCAGGGAGGCCCAGGGGAGGCCCAGGGAAGGCCCTAGAGGAGAAAAGATGCTGCTACCCTTGTCCTCTACACGCTGGGGGGCAGCCTGGAAGGGTGGCTGTGTTCTTGGCCAAAGCCCAGGTCTGTCTGTTTCTCAGCGCTTTGCAAACCGGCCCCCTGCCTGGTCTCTGCGGCCGGGGAACTGCTCTCTGCCTGCTGCTGCTGGCCCTGTTGCTCCCCTCTCCGCTCTCCTGGGGCATCCTCCAAAGCTCCGCATCTGCGGCCACGGAAGAGCAGGAAAGGTGCATTCCTCCCCGGCCCTCCCGCCATCTCAGCCACGCTCCCTCCAGCTCCTCCCCGTGCCCTCCCGGTGCCACAGCCCTGGACGGCCTCCAGCAGCCCCCGTGTCCCAGAGGATTTGGGAAAGTGGGGATCTCCTTGAGCAGAGGGCAGCTCTCAGGCTGGAGGGCAGATGGAGAAGGGGCTTGTAGAGGAGTTGACACTTGGCGAGACAGGGACCTCTCTGGGTGGGGAGGCAGCTCTCAAGTCCCCATCTCCTTCTTTGTCTCAGGAACTGGTGTTATAGGAAGTGACCTGCCCCTTCTCTGGTCTTGTCAAGAGAGTGCCTAACCCTAACCCTGACCCTGACCCTAGAGCTGCCTGGGGAGCAGCCTAGAGAAGGGCCTGACCCATGAGGACAGGAAGGGACCAGGCAGAGACCCCGAGGGAGGGGGTGGCCCAGTGGTCCGGTTCTGGCATGGGGAAGGAAGGACAGACCTAGCGACACTCTGCGGGAGCTCTGTCCTCCCCACCTACTGGGGCTCTGTGAGGGGAGCGCTTTGCCCTTATCACACAGGTAAGAAGTGGTGGAGCCGAATCTGCCTCTGGGCCTGCACTCTCCCACCTTCTTCTGAAAGACCTAGCGCAGTGGGATGGGGGAAGGGAGCAGAGGCTCCCAGGGGACCTAGAGACAGAGGGGCCCATGGTAGGGAAAGTGGAGTGTATGGGAAGTCACAGGGAAGACCGGGGAACAGTCTGAGCTGAGATGGGCACGGGAGAGATGAGTCCCAGCACCCCCGGGGAGCAAGGTCCTCACCCACAGAGCTGGACCTCCCCACCCTGCCGCAAATCCCACCCAAGGCTGGACCAAGGGCTCCTCAGTGTTGAGTGGCACAACCCTCTCAGTTTGGGTGGCAGGACGGGAGGATGGGTGGCTCCTGGGGACCGTGTCACCAGGAGGGGAAGGGACAGTGGTGGGTCGGATGGGGCTGAGACCCACGCCTGACCCCATGTCTCTGTCCCCAGGCTGGCCCCTGAGCCCAGCATCTCACGGGAGAGTCTCCTCTGGATGGGCCTGCATTGGTCCTGGAGGCCTTGGCTGCGCTGCTGACTGACGCCCCAGGAGCGGTGCAGAGGGGAGGCAGGAGAGACCCTGGCCCTCACCCCACACCGCTCCCACGTCTGCTCGGGCGGTGGTTGCTCATGGTCGATGCACTCAGAGTTCCTGGGGCTGAGCACCGCAGCAGCCTGGTTGCCCCCAGGACAGAGCGGCCGAGCCTCACACCATGTGCCCTCCTCAGCTGCCCAGCTGGAGCCCGGGTCCCAGGTGAGGATCTCTGCCTGCCTCACCCCGGGGCCGGAGGCTGCACCGCGGCCACCACGTGCCCCCCACAGATGCCCACTGATGGGGCCTGATGGCTTCCTTCCTTGTGCCAAGTCACCCGGGAGCCCTGGTCCTGGTGGCCCTCCTCCAGCCCAACTGTGCCCACCCAGGGCCACTTCTGGGAGCCTGCCAGCCTGCGGACTGCATCCCCGGAGCTCTGGGGACAGCCTCTGAGAGACTGTGCCGCGGGGCTGCATGGGAGGAGAGCAGAGGACGAGGGGCCTCTTTGGGGCTGATTCGCAGACGTGCCCCTTTCAAGCCCAGCTCTCACCCTCCGGGTGGCTCGATCCCCAGCTTCAGCCTCTTGCTGGGCCAGCCTGAGAGGGCCTGAGAATGGCACAGGAGAGGCTCTTCACTGACCGCGTGGGTGCCCGTGCGTGAGTGCGCATGTATGAGTGTGTGCGGGTGTGAGCGTGTGTGTGTGAGTGAACGTGCGGGTGTGAGCGTGTGTGTGAGTGCTTGTGCACACACACGAGTGGCTGTGCGTTGCAGCGGGCACGGAGCTGTTGAGCAGAGTGGGTTGTTCAGGGTGCCCTGTCCTCCCTGGGCTCGGGGCTCAGCTAGAGCTGCCTGGGGCTGCTTCCCAACAGGGAGAAAGCGCGCTGGAGGCCCAGGGGCCCGGGCTTAGAGACCCCCCTCCCACCCATCGTGGGAGGGGCACGGCGGTGGCCCTGGCGGGGGCTGTCTGCGCTGTGAGGGGCTGGCCGTGGGAGGGGCTGGGGACGCGTCCTTAGCATGCGCTCCTGCCGCGGCTGTTCTTACGGTTCTGGCCCTGGGTCCTTAGCTGCTTCTGCTTTCCCACCTCTTCCTCGTCTCCCCCACTGGGCCCTTGCTGCTTGACGGGCTCTCAGAGCACTTTATTTATTTGCCGTCTGTTTCTCAGGCAGTGGAGCTTTTACAAAATCAGACACCGACTTGAATAAGACAACTTCCACTTTCCTGTGTGTGAATGTACTCTGCACCGGGCAGCAGCGTCTGGTCAGAGAAATGTTCTTGTCTCGGGTGTTGTCAAATCTTGTTGTCTGTCTCAGTTAAGAAGAAAGTCCTTTGAGTTCAATCTAATAAAACCTGGAGGCCTCCTGTTTCTGCCGCCTCGGAGGAGAGAGGGGCGGCGAGCTCACCCCACTCTGGTGGCCGGGAGCTGGGGGAGGGGAGCACCCCGAGGGCTCTAAGGGGGCGGGGCTGAGGGCGGGGCTGGTGCCCGGTCAGAAGATGTGGCGAGACCCGAGCTGACCCGGACCACTGCTCCCGTGAGGGGAAGGCAGCAGCACAGGCCTGGCCCAAGAGGTGGCACTTTGTCCCATTCACAAACTTTATTTGAATCAACTAACGCCTAGGCCTTTTCTTCATCTTAGAGGCTGGTGTTAGAAGGCGCGTAATTCAGCTGAACCCCGAGGGTGGGCTGCGGTAGGCGAGGTGGAATGGACTGTCTGCAGATCATTTTGTGTCCCCGAAGGCCCTTCCGCAGCCGCAGGTGGCAGGGTCTCCATCACCTCCCAGCTGGCCAGGTGGTGCCTGAGTTTTGGAAATCAACCTCTGGGACTGGAAACCTGCCTCCCTTACTCCCACCTTAGACGCAAGCTGTCCCGGCAGAGAAGCCAGGGCGGGGGCTCTGAGGCTGCTGCAGGGGGAGGGTGGGCCGAGGACAGAGGGCTGGGGGAGGGGCACCTGCAGGGGAGGGCAGCACCCCCCTCGGAGGAATGCAGGCCCATAGGACCCAGGATAGGGGTGTCCTGAGGACTTGGGGTGTGGTCACGCGAGGAGCGCAGCCTGGGGTAAGACACCTGTCGCCAAGGGCTCCGCAGGGGTCAGAGCAACTTGACAAGAGGGCCTCTTCCAGCATCCGCCACCCTAGGAGGGAGGGGTAGACCCCAGTCCCAGCCAGAGCCCCAAGCTTCCCGTCCCTTGGTCCAAATGGTCCTGTTCAGTCCCTGATGGTTCTGCACCCACTTCAGGGACCAGGTAGCCTGGCACAGCCAGATGGGAGAGAGGATCCAGCACCCAGGGGCCAAGGGACTGTGATGAGGGAGGACCGTATTCCCCCGCGAGGGAGGCAGGCAGTCTGGCACATCACACTCTGGTTAAGAGGGGCGCCTAGGAGACCAGAGACCTGTGCGCTGAGCCCAGCTCTTCCACTGACCACAGCGGAGCCCCAGGCCAGCCACGGGCACTCGTGCATTTTCAGGAAGGAGCCTTCAGGGTGCTGTGGGCCTTCAGTGTGAGGATGTCTCTTCAACAAATGGCCCCAGGTCTTAGCCAGAGCAGCTCTGTCACCATGAGGAAAGGAAACGAACTGGCAGGTGATGAGAGCCTGCCGAGCTCCAGGCACCATGCCTTTACCTCATTATCCCCATGGCCACCTTCTGGAGGAGCTCACCACTAGGATGTCACTGAGGTTGAACCTCGAGCTGGCCTCAGGCCGTCGGAGGCTCCTCACCCTTCCCTGCTCCTTGGGATGCACGTTCTGCCCACTGTTCCCACAGCCAGAGCCCTTTTGAGGACGCGGCCTTGAGAGAGTAAGGCGTCTCTGGGACTATCTGGACTGAATACGTGACTGAATTCCATTAAGGCCTCTGTAAAAACTTTTAAGATTCTGGCAGGTGGGTGGGGAGATCTGCTTGTCTTGTGCACTCAAGACAAGCCTCATCTGTAAGTTCATTTGCTTAGTAACCGTGCCCCCTTCCCAATCTGGAGTGGTCTGCTTCTTTCTAGGTCTCTCCTTGCCTTCTGTGTACAGGACCAGTTTGCAAACCAGCACCACCGTTATCCCCATTTTTTGGAGAGACTGAGTCTCGGAGCCCAGTCTGAACTAGAAGCCCAAGCAGAAGCTGCTTTCCTGAGGCCCCAGTGCCTCTTGCAGGGGCAGGGAATTAGGCTGGAGGGGTGGTGCAAGGACACAGTCTGAAGGCGACCCTGGTCTTTCTGGGTAGGGGCCAGGGGACAGATAAGAAACCCAGGGCTTGGGGGCGGAGCTGGGAGCCTTAGCAACGTGGAGCTCCCCATTGGAGCAGCTGGGGCCACGCTGAGGTGGGGCCACCTGTCTTCTTGCGAACCTCCCACCTCTGGAGACTGACTGGGATCCAAGCAACTGAGTCAGGGGAGGGCGAAAGAGCAGCTGAGAGGGCAGTTCCAGGAGGGCCAGTCAGAACCCAATACAGTCAGAACACGAGAGAGAGAAACGGCATACAGAGTCCCAGCCCAGCCCACCCCGAGGGAAACTGCCCAGTTTCGGATGAATTTTCACTTTGTGTGCATGTCCTTTATATACGTAAAATTAGGAACATATGACTTTTGTCACGTTATGACATAAATACTTCCTGCTCACCTTCCTGTGTGATTAAGTACGCTTCTGCTTCCAAAGCCACAGAGTACCTCTGGTATGAAGGTCTCATGTATTTCGCACTGCCTCTTGCTTGTTTTCCTTTGTTGTTGTTTGTTTGGGGGGTTGAGTTTGAGGTTGTTGTTGGCTTTGGTTTGCTTTTGTGGTTTTTATTGGGTTTTACTGATGACGCGGTGACAGGTGTTCTTGTGGATAAATGTTGTGGTGCAGTCATGGTCGATCTCTTACCATACACTCCTGCACGTGGGCGCAGGGTAGGCACACCTCAGGGGTTTGACACCCTCCAGAGCAGCGGTGCCATGTTACTGTGCTCATGCCCCTCAGGAGTGACACTGTTGTCAGACGAGGGTGGCAATTGTGGGTCACAACACGTTTCAAAATCTGTTACTGCCTTTCCTGCCTCAAGCTGGGTGCATTTCTCTCTCCTCAAGATCAGTGTAATCTTTCATTTAACTCATCATTTCCCTCAAACTCTTCCTTTCCCATCATCCCCAGTTCACGACTAGAATTAAATCCACTCTCCAGTTGTCCTGGGATAAAGTCGTGGTTCCTTTCTTTCTGCTCCTCACCTTTGCCTGTAGCGAAGTCTCAAGACAGGTTTTGAATCTCTCAATTGGATAAGCCAAATTGTTTATTTTGATATTTTATTTTGCATGCCTTTCAATACGTATGAAGATTACATTTTTTTCATATGTCCATTGGCCGTTTGTAGTTTTCTTTTAAATTGTAGGGAGTAATTTTTTATTGAGATATAATTGACATATAAATTGTGTACCTTTAAGGTGTACACATGTTGGTTTGGTACATTTATATATTGCAATTTGATTACCACCAGTAGTGTTAGCTCACACCTCCATCACATCACATAATTATCATTTCTTTTTTGTAGTATGAATCATTAAGATCTAGTCTCTTAGCAGCTTTGAAGTTTATAATACAATATTGTTGACTATAATCACTATGCTGTGCATTAGATCTCCAGAACTTATTCATCTACTTGTTGCAAGTGTGTATCCTTAAATAACTGATCCCTGATTTTCCCGCCTCCCAGCCCCTGCTAACCATCATTCTACTCTCTGTTTGGCTTTCTTGGATTCTACATAATGTAACATCATATAGTATTTGTCTTTTTCTGTTCTTGTCTCACTTAGCATAATGCCCTCAAGGTCCATCCATGTTGTCACAATTGGAAGGACTTCCTTCTTTTTCCACTACTGAATAATATTCCTTTGTGTGTGTGTGTGTGTGTGTGTGTGTGTGTGTGTATCTCACATCTTCTTTATCCATTCCTCCACTGATGGATAATTAACCTTTTTTATTTTTAATGGCCACACCACGTGGCTTGTGGGATCTCACTTCCCCAACCAGGGATTGAACCTGGGCCATGGTAGTGAAAGCCCAGTATGCTAACCACTAGGCCACCAGCGAACTCCCCACTGATGGATACTTAGATTGTTTCCATATCTTGGCTATTGTGTATAATGTTGCAATAAACATGGGAGTTCAGATATCTTTTTGACTTCCTGTTTTCATTTCCTTTAAATATATACCCAGAAGTGGAATTCCTGGACCATATGGCTGTTCTGTTTTTAAAACCTAGAACCTAGGGACATGGAGTTGTCCTGGTGCTGAGGCCAGCCTGCCTGTGGTTCAGGGTGAAGTCGGGTGCTCACTTCCCTCTCCTGCCAGGGCACAGACAAATACTCAACAAACAATAGAATTAATGCAATCAGCACGGATGCCACCATCCCCAGCAAACTTTCTCAGTTTAATGGATTCCCACCAACAAAATGACGCTTTCTCAGTGTCCCCCAAGTCATCCCTTCAGTGCCAGACTCTGGGGCAGGTTTTTAGGGCACAAAGGTGAGCAAGTTCAACGTGGCCCCTGCCC
This sequence comes from Monodon monoceros, assembly GCF_005190385.1. Lineage (NCBI taxonomy): Eukaryota > Metazoa > Chordata > Mammalia > Artiodactyla > Monodontidae > Monodon > Monodon monoceros. The sequence continues at coordinate 113,174,344 of NW_021703779.1, forward strand.
TCTGACCGGGGACAGATCCATGGTTCTTCCACTTGGCTTCAAATACACAGGCGTTTGTGAAAAAAGATCAAATTCACCCTTAGCTCAGGGTGATGCACCATAGGGGAAATCTGGAAAGGCATCTGCTGCAGGAGCAGCTGGGGAAATGCAGGGCCGGGAAGCGCCCCCATGGGCCTTCTCTGCCCCCATCTTCCCCACTGGGGATCAATGCACACAAGACGGAGCCGCCTCTGCCGCCCAGACCAGGGGTGAGGGAGCCCCTCTGGCGAGGGTGCTGTGGGGGGACAAGGGGACTGAGAGGTACCTGGTGGGAGCCCTGGCTGCCTGGGGTACTCTCCCTCTGCGGGGTCCCCCTCCTCCGGAAGACGGGCACCGCCCTGGTCAGAGGCCTGAGCGTGGTCACCACAGCCTGGTCACGCGCCACAGGAGATGATGCACGAAGTCTGCTTCTGTCGAAGCCGCTGCCTCACAGATGCCCTCTGGTCAAAGTGACCTCTCAGGGCCTGAGCCTCCTGCTGTCAGTTCTCAGCCTCGGTGCCCCCAGGGAACCCTGCTGCCACCCTAGGAGGTGACACGAGCCCCATGTTCCAGTCCCTGGGTGTGCAATGTGCAGGGCCCACCTCCGTGGCCGTCCAGCCAATGAGGGTGCAGCAGGTGGGCTCCTGTGGCCGCTAAGAGGAAGTGGGCGGGGACATCCTGGCTCCTCCCATCATTGGTGAGGGCGCCAATTTGGTGGCCATAGGGAAATGGGCTGGGGTCTATGCCCTGTGTGTGCTTCAGGGGGATGAGGGGCTCCTCTGTGGTGTCCTTGGGAGGATGGGAGACTGGCATGGAAGGTGTGGCTTTTTGATCAGAGATACAGCCCTAGAAGAAGCTGGGGGATCTGCACCCTCCTCACTATGATTCTCTTTTTTCTGCTTCATGGATCACATCCTCTGTGAATGGGAAGTAGGGAGACCAGCAAAGGCCTGGTCTAAACCCCCTAGACATACATACCATGACTAAGTGGCATTTATCCCAGGAACGCAAAGTTGGTTTAACATCAGAAAACTAATTAATGTTATACTCCATATTAATAGAACAAAGGGGTAACACATGATCATTGAAATAGGTTTAAAAAATGGATTTGATGAAATCCAACACCCATTCATGATATTTTTAAAAATATTTATTTATTTATTTAGGCTGCGCCAGGTCTTAGTTGCAGCCTGCGAGATCTTCGTTGCGGCATGCAGACTTCTTTGTTGCAGCATGCAGACTTCTTTGTTGCAGCAGTCATGCAGGATCTAGTTCCCCAATCAGGGCTCGAACCCAGGCCCCCTGCATTGGGAGCGTAGAGTCTTACCCACTGGACCACCAGGGAAGTCCCCCCATTCATGATTTTAAAAACTTTTTTTTAAATAAATTTTTAACGTTTTTTATTGATTGCTGGGAAGATGTTTTACTTATTTATTTATTTATTTGGTTGTGCCAGGTCTTAGTTGCGGCTCACTGGCTCCTTAGTTGTGGCAGGCGGTCTCCTTAGGTGTGGCATATGAACTCTTAGTTGCAGCATGCATGTGGGATCCAGTTCCCTGGCCAGGGATCGAACGCAGGCCCCCTGCATTGAGAGCATGGAGTCGTAACCACTGTGCCACCAGGGAAGTCCCTCATTTTAAAAACCTTTAACAAATTTTGAATAATAGGAACTCATTCATCCCAGCAAATAGTGTCTACAAAAACCTCAGTGTGCATAATACTTAATGGTGAAAGAATGAGTATTTTCCCTAGTACTGGGAACAATGCAGGGTGTTCACTTTTGCCATTTCTATTCAACATTGTACTGGAGGTTCTAGCCAGTGGAATAAGCCCCCTACCTCACTGAAATAAAGCCATCCTGATTGGAAAGGAAGAAATAAAACTGTATTTATTCACAGGTGATCCTATATGGAGAAAATCCCAAGAAATGCACACACACAAAACAGCTAGTAGACCCACAGACAAATTTAGCAAGGCCATGGGACACAATATCAACATCAAAATATCAATTGTATTTGTATATACTAGCAACAAAACTCCAAAAACGAAATTAAGAAAACAATTTGATTCACAATAGCCTTTAAAAAAGAATAAAACACTTAGGGATAAATCTGATAAAATATGTACAAAACCTGCATACTAAAAGTTACTACAAATTACAAAACATTGCTGAGAAAATTTAAAGAAGTTCTTAATAAATAGAGATAGTTCATAGATTGGGAGACTCAATATTGTCAATATGTCAACCTTCCCTAGATTTATCTGTAGATTGAACACAATACCTGTCAAAATCTCAGCTGACTTTCCTGTAGAAATTGACAAGCAGATCTTAAAATGTGTGTGGAATATACATTTATATTACCTTAAACAGCCAAAACGTTTTGAAAAAGGAAAACAGTTGAAGGACTTACCATACCTATTTCAAAACTTATAAAGCCACAGTAATTAAGACAGTGTGGTACTGGTGGAAGGATAAGTGTGTAGATCAGTGGAACAGATTGGAACATAAATCCTTAAATTTATGATCAATTGGGTCTTTTATTGTGGCAAAATACATATAACAAATGTTGCCATTTTAACCGTTTTAAAGTATAGAATTCAGTGGCATGAAGTACATTCATAATGTTGTGTAACCATCACCATTATCTAGTTCTAGAACATTTTCATCACCCCAAATGAGAACACCATGCCCATTAAGTGGTCAGTCTCCATTCCCTCCCTACCCCAGCCCTCGGCAAACACAAATATGCTTTCTGTCTCTATCTATGTGCTTTTCATGGATATTTCAAAAAAATGGAATCATACGATATGTGACCTTTTATATCTGGCTTCTTTAACTTAGGATAATATTTTGGCAGTTCATTCACATTATTGTATTATCAGTACCTTTTTCCTTTTATGGCTGAATAATATTCCATTTTATGGATATATGACGTTTATCCATTCATATGTTGATGGACATTTGTGTTGCTTCCACCTTTTGGCCATTGTGAATAGTCCTACTATGGACATTCAAGTACAAGTTTGTTTAAACACCTGATTTCAATTTTGGGGGTCCACATCTAGGAGTGGAATTGCTGGATCACTTGGTAGTTCTATATTTAACTTATTGAGAAACCACCAAACTGTTTTACATAGAAGCTGCACCATTTACAGTCTCACTCAGTAATGTATGATGGTTCCACATGCTCTCTAACAGTTGTTCTTTTTCTTTTTTTAATTTATGGCTATCCTAGTGTGTGTGAAGTAGTATCTCATTGTAATTCTCATTTGCATTTCCCTAGGGTTAATGATGTGGAGCATCTGTTCATTTGCTTGGTGGCCATTTATACATCTTCTTTGCAGAAATATTAAGTACTTAGGGATAAATTTGACAAAAGGTCTGCAAGACCTGTACACTGAAAACTACAGAAGAAATTAAATAATACATACATAAATAAATGGAGTGATATACCATGATCACAGATTTGAAAACTCAGTGTTGCTGGATGTCACCTCTACCAAGCTGATCTATAGATTCAATGCATTCCCAATAAAATCACAGTAGGACTTTTAAAAGAAATTGACAAAGTGATTCCAACATTTCTATAGAAATGCAAAAGGCTAAGGACAGCCAAAAAATTTTGAAAAAGAACAAAGATGCAGGACTTACACTACATTTCAGGACTTAGTATAGAACAACAATAATCCAGGCAGTGTGGTATTGGCATTAAGATAGATTTAGAGATCAATGGAACAGAACAGAGAGTTCAGAATATACTCACAACTATATGGACAATTGACTTTTGACTGAGATGCCAAGGCAATACAATGGAGAAAAAGATAACATTTTCAACAAAGTACTGGAAACATTGGAAAAGCACATCTTTAAAACCAAACTTGACTTAAAAATTTTTTTAAATTTATTTATGCATTTATTTTGCTGTGCTGGGTCTTAGTTGCAGCACGTGGGATCTTTGCTGCCACGTGCAAAACTTGACTCTTAACTCACATCATATACAAAAATTAACTCGATATCATGACATACATATGAGATAAAACCATAATACATGCCACCTGTGAATTACTGCAGTTCAGTATTTCACTGCTGGGTGCCCTTTCCCCGATGCCAATTTTAATAAAAAGTTAGATTCTATCACCCTGGGGATCACAGCGGAATGGCTAAAGCAGAGGCTCTACAACCTCACATTGACACCCACTCCCTCCACTCCCTTCCTGTGTCCCAAAACCTCTCTTCTCTTTCTTCTCTTTCCCTTATCAAAACTGGCTGTGCACGGGTGCTGTCCCCGTGTCTGAAGGCCTTGGCAACACAACACCCTCCAGCGGTTTCTGATGTAGTTCACGGAATCCACCAGGAGATGGCGCTGCTCCACTAGCGCCGGCCAGCCTCGGGCTGGAGCGTGGAGCTTTCACCCAGCTTTGGCAGAATTCGCTTTCTGTAAATGAACAAACCATGAGGACGAGATATATAGGTTTTTGAGTTATACGAGGTGCAAGATCTTGGGCAAATAAGAACCTATGAACTGATTACGTGCTCCCGATTTCCATGCACGCTACAACAAGACTTGCAGATGCATCCGGCGGGCAGGGCATCCCAGTAAGTCACCAGGGACTTTTCAGAACACCATCAGTACTGGAGATGGGCCGTCCCATCTTTAAACCAGACGCACGGCGGGTGGAGCAGGCTTGGGAGGGGGAAACCAGCTGGGCTTGAACCCGGCGTCTTCAGGTTACGAGCGGAGTCACTTTGGCCAGGTCCTTCAGGCTCTCTGCGCTTCGCTTCCTTCATCTGCGAGATGATTAGTAATTCCCAGGTTCTCTGAGGAATCGGTGAACTAACGCACGTCAGTCAGTGAACACCGAGCACGGTGGCTGACACGTGGGAGCGGTTCGAACACGAGGACTCGCCTTTATTAGTGATCAGCCTGATTCGGAGCTGGTCGGACGAGCTGCTCAGTCTCAGGACGTCAAAAGGCAGCACTGCGTCAGGGTCAAGGGCGCAAACTGTCGTTGGACACAGCAGCTCTACCACTTAATCAGGGCGGCGGGATGGCCCTGGCCTCTCTGAGCCGCAGCGCCGTGACCGGTCCAATTGGCGTGGGCAGCACCCAGCTGGCGGGCTGTCGCGGGGTCCTAGGCGGCCGCGAGCGTGGGGAGGGCCTGGCTCGTGGGAAGGGCTGGGTGGGTGGCGGTTGCCGTGGGAACCCGGCCGCACGGGCGGTGCCGCCGCGCACCGCCCGGAATCAAAGGTCTCCTTGCGCCCGGTCCGCGCCTAGTTCCCCCAGTTCTCCTCTGCTCGCCCTCAGCCACACAGAGGGGGTAGCCGAGCTCCAAAGGGAGAAAAAGAAAACGGGAAACACAGGCGATTCTATCCATCAACATTTCCCCGGATTTGGAAAAGACAAAGCCACCCTGTGACTTTGATGGCGGTACTACCGCTGAAATCCGCGGTGAGCCTCCCTGAAGCTCACAGCCTGCCTCTGCTGCCTCCCAGCTTTGCTGGAAACGTCCAGAGGCCTAGTTCGCCGGAGCCTTTAACCTCGCACCGCCTCTTAGGGCTGTCTCTCCTCGCCAGTGCCTCTGGGAGGACAACTGAAGGACAAGAGCCCGGCCACATTCCTGTCCCCACTCCGTCCTTCTTGTGACTTCACCTTGTCAGGGAGAAGCCGGCCTTGTAATGCTTTGTGCAGTTCCCTGTCCCTGCTTCCCGAGGTCGCTCCAAACCGGGCCCAGTTGTCCATTCAGTCCAGCCAGTGAGGCTCTGGAGCTTGTTGGTAGTGCGAAGAATTTTGAACCCCAGCATTTCAGAAACCAAAGATAGTCTTCAGGTTCGCTTGTAGTTGCTTTAAACAGAAGGCAACAAACAAACAAATCAACCAAACAGATTTAACAAAAAGTCTGGTTTGGTTTCATCGTCATCGCTAATAGTATTGTGACCACCTAGAGGGGTGGGATAGGGAGGGTGGGAGGGAGACGCAAGAGGGAGGAGATATGGGGATATATGTATATGTATAGCTGATTCACTTTGTTATACAGCAGAAACTTGGACAACAACGTAAAGCAATTATACTCCAATAAAGATGTTAAAAAAATAATAATATTTATTGGACCCTGAAGAGGAACAAGGTTCTGGCCTAGGCACCTCATAGTACTGGATTCTACAACGCTCTTTATAGACAATATAGATGAAACAGAGCAGCTTGTGTCAGATAAACATAAGGCATTCAAGGAACAACCAAGTTTTTTTTTAATCTTGAAAGCTTTCCCCCCCACACAATCTTTTAAATCTGGCTTCAAGAAGAGCAATAGAATAAATGTATTAAAATTATGCCAGAAAGATGGTAGTTGGAGGGGAGGAAGTAGGTTAGACAAGGAGAGGCATTTTATAGCCACATCCTCAATCATTTTCCGGGTCCAAGCTGTCCTCATGTCTTGCCTGGATGATGGTGACAGCCTCCTCCTACCTGGAAGCCTTTTGCCCCTCTACACAGCAGCAAGGTTGAGTTTTTTAAAATGTGAATCACGTTTCTTCCCTGCCTAAAGCCCTAGGATTCCACACTTAAACTACGCAGCAAACACCATCCTTGTGTTCTCTCGTGCTCCCCCAATGCTCCTGCCGCATGTGCCTTGGGAGGAGCTGTCCCTTTTGAACCCCGATCATCTCATGGGACCTCCTTCTTGTCATTCAGACCTCAGCTTAACGTGACATCTCAAAGAGGCCCTTCCTGACTACCCTCTGCTTCATTTGCTCAGTTCTTCGTCGCACAGGACTTATTTGAGATGAGTTATTGATCATCTGGCTCTCACTAGAGAGCGTGTATCCCAGGAGGGCAGCGTCCTTGTCTGTCCTGCCCCCCAGCTGTCCCCAACACTTAAACGGTGCCTGAGAAACAGTGGTTTAATGATGATCAAGATAATCCCACCACCTTTTCCCCTTTCCCTAAACATACAGTGATTTTCCACCTGGTTTTGTGACACTTCACGGTGACTTTACGCTTGTAAGTGGAAAAGGGAGCCGGATGTGAACTCTTGTACTTGAGAAACCTTAGATAAGTGCTTTGACTTTTTGAGACTTCAACTTGACTTACACTCTACTTACCCTGTGGGCTGTGAGGACTAGATAATAAATGTGAAAGCTCTTATGAACTGCAAAGCACTGTACAGTAAATCCTTGTTTGTTAATCCCAAACTCCTAATTCACTCCGCCCCCCGCTCCTTTCCCCTTTGGTAGCCATAAGTTTGTTTTCTATGTCTGTGGGGAAAGGAAGCCAAGAAAAAAAATTCTTTTAAGTGATAGCAAGTCAACAGAGATCTGCCTACTGCACCCAGCTATAAAGCACAAATATTAAACAATATGTAAATGCATTGACTTTAAGGAGACAAAATTCCAATATGCTTTTAGGAGAGGGAATAGGTGTTGAACAGTGTTGAAAAACTTCTTTCAGTGGATATTTTCCTTTTTAAAATTGTTCTCTCCTGTTTGTCAAATTGCTGGGCCTTGAGAATTTAAAATGAGCTCATAGCAGCCTTGTTTCCATGTTTTTCAGTCCTTCGCCTTCCCTAGAGTCTACACTACATGAACTGCCTTCAAACAGACAATAGTATTGCTCATCATCTTTGTCTTCTGTAGTTTTTTTAAACCCGGGATAGAATTTTTTGAAATTCTATTCACATAATCAATTACCCCAATTATTTTAAATTTCGATAGTGACTACAGAATTATGTTATAATGTAATGGAAATGTCTTGATTCTTTTAGGCATTTGCGGCTTTTCATAGAGACAACCTAGTGGTTCCAGCACTGTAAGCTCTGGGGTGAGGTGCCCTCGGCTGGAATTCCAACTGTCATGTTGGGAGGATTCAGTGAAAATCATATGTGTGAAATGCCTCAGACACAGTAAATGCTCAGTCATAACTATTCTATGGAATTTTGCCTCATCTTAGAATCTTAGATCAATAAAATGTTTAATGTTCTCCCAGATACATTCTACATGTGTCATTCAGTAGTTTAAACATCTTAACTTACCAGAAGTATTAAAAAAACCAAACACATAACTAGTTTTTACTGCATAATAATGTTAAAGTGTACTTAAGAGTTTTGAAGGACACTGTCCCGCATATGAGAAAAATCAAGTTTACCATGAAACCTGAATTATATGACATTGCAAACTGAAAAAAGAACTATCCCCAAACCACCACTCACTCATTTGTTTAACTTGCCATTAGATTCCATTTCAGTCAGAATAATCTTTATTTCAAAATATCATTTTAATTATACAAAACTATAAAAATCTAGCAAAGCCAGAGATATGGATATATTTTCCTAGAGGTTCACATGTCAATTTTTATTCACAATCTCTTTTTCAATACAATTTACAACCTCATCCCCATTTCCAGTCTGATTATACAAATGCTAAGTGGCAGAAAGGTCTGGAATAAATATATCAAAAAAAAGTGGGGTGGGAGGGAGCTGTGAAACTAAGTTGCATTCAACAGGTTCTATGAGGCTGGGAAATAAAAAAGCATAAGACACATAAAATAAGCTACAAGGATATATGTAACAATTCAGGGAATATAGCAAATATTTTATAACAGTAAATGGAGTATAACCTTTAAAACTTGTAAATCACTATATTGTACACCTGTAACATATAATAGTGTATATCAACTATACTTCAATTTTAAAAAAGAGTAAGACAAACTACTATATATAAAATAGATAAACAACAAGATCCTACTGTATAGCACAGGGAACTATATTCAATATCTTGTAATAAAGTGTAATTAAAAAGAATAATATATGCATATTTATACATATATACATATATGTATAACTGAATCACTTTGCTGTACACCAGAAACTAACACAACATTGTAAATTAACTATAGTCTAATAAAAACATTTTTTTAAAAAGTAAGTAGAAGTTGGTTTTTTGTTTTTTAAAGATTTTTTTGATGTGGACCATTTTTAAAGTCTTTTATGGAATTTGTTAAAACATTGCTTCTGTTTTATGTTTTTTTGGTTTTGTGGTCCCAAGGCATGTAGGATCTTAGCTCCCTAACCAGGGATCAAACATGTACCCCCTGCATTGGAAGGCAAAGCCTGAACCCCTGGACCGCAAGGGAAGTCCCTGGAAGTTTTTTGGTTTTTTGTTTTTTAATTTTTTAAAACCATTTATTTATTTAGGCTCCTCCGGGTCTTCATTGTGGCATGCAGGATCTTAGTTGCAGCACGCGGGCTTCTTAGTTGCGACATGTGGGATCTAGTTCCCCGACCAGGGATCGAACCCGGGCCCCCTGCTTTGGGATCATGGAGTCTTACCCACTGGACCACCAGGGAAGTCCCAGTAGTTGGAAGTTTTTAGCTAAAGTTCTTTCAATGTCTTCTTTGCCTTTTGCTCCAAGTTTAAGAATGCACATGAACTCAGTTAAATGAAAGTTTCCCTTTTTGTCAATTGTCTCTGAACAGCTCATCCACTTCTTCATCTACCAACTGATCTCCCATTGTCGTCAGATCTCTCTTGGATAATCCTCCTGAACGGTGCCTACTGCTTCTTTATCAAAGCAAGCAAGAGCATTCTTCTGGATCTGCACCATTTAACTTCTCACCAAACACCGGGAGGAGCAAGGTGAAATTTATGGGCCCTGGGACCTCATTCATCATGGCATTGAGGTATGCATCAGCTGGATTCTTCCCTGGAGAACCAAGCACATCACACAAGTTTTCCTTGATGAAACCATCTCTGTTCTGATCAATTACATTGGAGGCCTCTTTGAACACTTGAATCTGTCGTTGGTCAAATATGGCAAACACATTGGAGGTGGCGAATTGAGGACATTTCTTGGTGGTCTTAGTCTTTGCCATTTTGCTCTATGTGGTGGCTGTTTAACTCTGGGAATCGGTCCTTCAGAAGTTGCAGTTAATCTTGTCCAAACTCAGTCCCATTAAAGCATGAATGAATATCTCAGTCAGCCACTGTAGAAGTCTCTTCAACAGATCCCAAGTCCAGACACGAGAGCTGCCCTGTGCCCTGTTTTTTTTAAGTTCCTATCAGTTGGATATGAAACGAGATTGACAAATTGCGGTACTTGTTGAATCTTAGTAATGGGTACTTGCGAGTTTGTTAGACTTTTCTTTTGAATTTGTTGTATGTTTGAAATCTTCCATAATAAAAATAGGTTAAACTATCCTATCCCCCCAAAGGGCTGCAATTCAATGGTTGTCAAGCTCTTAAAAAAATAAACAAACTGACTCCTTTTATTTTTCAAATAAAATCTTAGGTGGAACCCTAATACGTAAACCAAATCAAAGGTGAGGTGCTCTGGCTGAAGCTAGGGTGTGGAGTGACTAGAGTCCTGCCTCTGGCCTTCCATCCACACCAGCAGTGAGAGCCCTTGAGCCACTTCTGTAATCTATGCTTACTTGCTACTCAAAGTGTGGGTCAGGGACCAGCAGCACGAGCATCACCTGGAGGCTTGTGACTCTGAGGCCTCCACCCCAGACCAACTGAATCAGGACTTGCACTTTCATAATGTGCCCAGTGATTCCAGTGCACATTAGAGTTTGAGAAGCACAACTCCGTGGTAGCTTGAGGCTGGAGAGGCTAAGTGAGCTATATTTTACAAATGAACTAAGGAAGGCTCACAACAATGTGCACAAAGCCACACAGCTAGTGGGTGGGAGAGCCAAGGTTAGCAGCCAGGTTGCCTGACTTTCAGCTCAGCCATTTCTGCACTATTCTTGTCAATTGCACCCTATGGCAGATTCCCCTCTGGTCCCAGGGGACAAGTTCATGCTTTGTTTCTGGGACCAAGCCCCTGTCTCGTGTCCTTGCATCTAAATCCATGACTTGCTTCCTTACCTAACATCAAGGTGCTCCAGAACTGGGGTCAAGGGGCTTCCCTGGTGGCACAGTGGATAAGAATCTGCCTGCCAATTCAGGGGACACGGGTTTGATACCTGGTCCAGGAAGATCCCACATGCCGCAGAGCAACTAAGCCCGCAAGCCACAACTACTGAAGCCCGCGTGCCTAGAGCCTGTGCTCCGCAACAGAAGAAGCCACTGCAATGAGAAGTCCTCGCACCGCAATGAAGGGTAGCCCCCGCTCGCCTCAACTAGAGAAAAGCCCATGCGCAGCAACGAAGACCCAACACAGCCAAAAATAAATAAATAGATAGATAGATTAAAGAACTGGGGTCAAACTTTGGTCCCCACTATTCCTTTCTCCTGACACATTCCTCACCCTGGTCCTTGCTAGAAACTGTCTTTGGAGTCTGACAGCCTGATAGGAAAAGGTCTAGGATGGTAGGCATTTGGCACTGTGATGTCCCTAAGCTGGTGGGAATTCAAGGCTAGGATTCCAGTTTCTGGCAAGGACTGGCATGAACAATATGGGGACCGCTGTCCACTTCTTTGGACATGTGATCACCAATTGCTTCTGCTTCTGCTGTCAGGCAGGGCAGCTGCCACATACAATAAACATTTCAGCCTTGTTCCTTCTAAAGACCATTTTAAAATATAACAGATGCACCGAAATACTCTTTTTAAAAATTATACCTAATAAAATAATTTTATTTTTAATTTTTAAATTTAAGTATTGTTGATTTACAGTATTAGTTTCAGATGTACAACATAGTGATTCAATATTTTTATAGATTATACTCCATCTAGCATTATTATAAAATATTGGCTATATTCCTTGTGCTGTATAATATATCCTTGTTGCTTAGTTATTTTATACATAGTAGTTTGTACCTCTTAATCCCCTACCCCTATCTTGCCTCTTCCCCGCCCCTCCCCACTGGTAATTCCCCGCCCCTCCCCACTGGTAACCACTAGTTTGTTCTCTATATCTGGATACACCAGAACATTCTTAAACAGAAAGCCTTAGTTTCTTTTTTTTTTTTATTCACGGCTTGCGCGATCTTAGTTCGCTGACCAGGGATTGAACCCAGGGCCACGGTAGTGAAAACATGGAGTCCTAACCGCTGGACCGCCAGGGAAGTCCCAAGCCTTAGTTTCTTAATTCCTGATCCCAAAACCACTCTCACTGAGGCTGGGAATGCTTGATGTAGCCCTTGTCCTCGGCCACCCTGGCCTGGGTGAAACAAGGAGTAGGGTTTCATGGTGCTTGTGGTGTGTCCTGGCCCAGGACTGCAGGAATGGATTCCTCTGCAGAACCTTGGCACCTTGTGACCAGCAGTAAGTAGGCTGGCACTATTTATTTAACTGGACTCTGCATACACATCTGAAATTCAACAATCTACCAGCAGATGGCGATGAGGAGGGAAGGAAACAAATCCCAGGACTTCTTCCTTCCTCCTGGGCTTTATTCAATGAAAACTAAACATCTGAGTAATGATGGCTTTGCCCACCGAGTAGAAGGAAAGGCTGGGAGGGCAGGGGAGCCTTCTGCGTAGTACTAAGGTATATTTTTCTCAGCATGAATAGGATGTGGTTATGGATCAGGGGAGAAGCACCCTACATTTTGAAATGACTTAGAGCTTTTCTGGACATGACTTGCTGAAGATGAAAGATTTACTGATATGTTAAAGAACTGCTGTGAACATTTCCAAAGCTCAAGTCCATGCACGTGTCCGGTTGTGGGAGTAAGAAAAAAGGCTGGAAAACTGGAATGTTCATGCGTGCTTTTTCTATACCTTTCCTGGCCAGCCTGATGCTGTCTCATGTACAGTACCCATGAATGTAAAATGCATGACTTGGACTTCCCTGGTGGCGCAGCGGTTAAGAATCCACCTGCCAATGCACGGTACATGGGTTCGAACCCTGGTCTGGGAAGATCCCACATCCTGTGGAGCAACGAAGTCCGTGCGCCACAACTACTGAGCCTGTGCTCTAGAGCCCATGAGCCACAACTACTGAGCCCACGAGCCACAACTACTGAAGCCTGCGCACCTAGAGTCCATGCTCCACAACAAGAGAAGCCACCGCAATGAGAAGCCCGCACACAGCAACGAAGACCCAATGCAGCCAAAAACAATAAATAAAAATAAAAAAATAAATTTTAAAAAATAAAATATTAAAAATAAATTCTTTCCTCACCACCTGGCCACTTTCCAGCAACTACCAGGAATGAAAGACTTCTGGTTTCTGTGGATCCTAGAAGATATTCGTGAAAACTAACTCCATTAGTGCAAGCCCCTTAATTGTCCTAGAGGAAGGGTGTCCACTCTGAACTGGGGCCTTGACAGGGAAAGGGGCAGGCCAAGGAGAAGTAGGGCAAGAGTCAGGAGTCTGGGGACAGGTTAGCTGGGTCCTCTGCTCTGGGTTGAAACCAGACTACTATTTTCATCTGAGGCTCAGGATCCTCTTCCAAGATCCCTGGTTGTTAATAGAATTCCTTTCTTTGTGGTTTTATGACTTTCTTGCTGGCTGTCAGCTGGGGGTCGCTCTCAGGTTCTAGAGGCTTGCCACAGTTCCTTGCCAAGTGGCCTCCGTGCTTTTTTTTTTTTTTTTTTTTGAGGTACGCGGGCCTCTCACCGTTGTGGCCTCTCCCCTTGCGGAGCAACAGGCTCCGGACGCGCAGGCTCAGCGGCCATGGCTCACGGGCCCAGCCGCTCCGTGGCATGTGGGATCTTCCTGGACCGGGGCACGAACCCGTGTCCCCTGCATCAGCAGGCGGACTCTCAACCACTGCGCCACCAGGGAAGCCCTCCATACTTTTGTAAAAAGAGAGAAATTAAAAAGGCCTGGACAGTGATGGGAAGTCCGGAAAGGCAGGGTGAGGACGTCCATAAACCTGCTCCTCCATAAAAGCAAAGAAACACTGGCAGAACTTGTCAGTATCCACTTGTTCAGAACTCTGGAAATTAACCAAAGGCTTGCAACACTCTGACATGCTTCTATTCAAGCAAAACTGCTGAATCTCATAAGAACAGTGAGAACAGCTGGCTTTATGGCTTTTTAACTTGGACTATTCCCATCCCCTCTCCCCAGCTTCACGGGACCCTTAAAATCCAGCAGCCTCAACCATCAACCTGAAAAATGAACCAAAAAAAGCCCAAATGGAAACAGCCCAAATGTCCTTCCATTAATAGTGATTATCTATGACTGGGGAGTGAGATTTGAGAGACTTTTGCTTTTTTACTTTATAGCACTTCTATACAATTAAATTGTTACAAGAGTGCTACTTTAAAAATAAACAACAGTAATAAAGATAAAACAGAGGAAGAGAGGGTTCCTAAAAATGCTGTAATGATCAAGGAATGGTAGATGGAAATTGTACAGAACTCTTCATGGCTCTTTCTAAATTAAAACCTATATAAAACATTGACGTTCTTTTTATTTGATGTGCCATCTTTAACATTTCATTTTAGCGAAAGCCAAAAAAAATGTTTCTAAGAGCTTTTATAGACACAGATTTGACTTTCGGTTCCTGATTCTACTTTCCATGTAAGGTTCTAAGTTCATCAACTGTAAATTCTCTTACCATGATGGCTTTCAGGGACATAACCATAGCAAGTGGGGAGAGACTATGGTACAGGACTTTATCTGGCAAGCTTACTTTGCTACTCTGCAAAAATAACTATGTGTTAACTCGGCTATAATCTTAAAAGCTAACCCAAAGCAATTATAAGCAGCTTTTTGTTCCCAATGTTAAAGCCCCTCCTGGAGACTGAAACTATTTTTGTCAGTGCAGGATAATGTATCCCGCGCCCAAGAGGTACATTAATTAGCAGGAAGACTTCGGGTAGCCACCTACTGTGATAACATCCCTACAGTTCTCTAGGAGGCCATCCGTGTGAATGAGCCTAGGAAAAAAACCTGCCACGAAAAATGTCCCCCACCTTCCACTCCAGACACAACAATTATCCATGTTTTGTTTGAGACAAGGAAGTAACCTGCAGGGTTCAAATTCTCCCCATGATTATTAGAAAGTATCTCTGCTGAAAACTAGGATGTAACCGCTGTGATCGGATCTCTTACCATTACCCGTTGACCTTGGATGGGATTCAGATGGTCTTTGATGGCCTTGAAATTGTAGGTATAATTTTGTGCTAATGTGAATTTGAGAGAGTGTCTGTTGCTTTCACCAGTTTCCTAAGGTGGCCTGTGGCCAAAAGAAATATAAGATCCACTGATCTAAGGGTTTCCTGGATTGAGACTAGAAGTAACAGACTGATGAAAGGCATTCCTTCCCCCCCACTTCCCCCCCCCCCCCCCCCCCCCCCCCCCCGCCGATTCTTCAAAGACAGCTCTGAGTCTGGGGTTATCCCTGTACCTGCAGTTTCCTTGACACTATATCCGGGCAGAGGATGGAAGCCCTGAGGGGAGGGCTGGAGGAGGGAAAACATAACAATGACAGAATGGTATTTGCAAGCTCCTGAACTGAAAGGGTCTTCAGGGAGAAAAATCTGTCCCAGCTTTGAGAGTAGCCCCAGTCTGAGCCAAGCTGTGGAGCCTAGAGGAGAGGGAAGCTGGATGTTTCCGGATGTGAGGACCAGGCAATGAGCAATGACTGCCATGTTGAGAACCACCATAGTCCCAGTTTCTAGTGGCATCACAAGTCCAGAAATCTCAGTCCTTGGCTAACTGTGTGCACTTGGGCAAGACCCTTAAACTTCGGAGATTGTATTTTCTTCTCTGCAGACTGTGAATTTTGGACTAATGACACTCACAAGCATGTATCGTTTTGAGTTTCGGGTTTAAAATTTTGTTTAGGTTTCCAAAACTTGGAAAAGCCTGACTTAGAAGCTAATTTGAACCAAATAAGATGTGACTAAGGTGATCACCTATATAGAGTACCTACCTGGGACCCTGAGATGCCTCACACCACACTAGAGTAGATTTTGATGTCTCAATTGCTATCTTAGAGTGTTCGGCTTTGAATGAGATGCCAGGAGGAAAAGGCAGGAAGTGGAATGATGCTCTGAGCTGCAGCCAGAAAATCGCTGTCCGAAGAGAACTACGTGCATTAATCCCTCTGGTGGCAGCAGAATTGATCAGAGGGAAACTACAAGAAGATTCTCTTTGGGTGTGCAGCTTTATCACATGGATCACAAATAAACTTGGAGGGATGATTCTTAGTCAATCTATGTAGAGGATAACCATAGAGGCTTGCCTATTCCCTCAAAGCTCAAGGCTATATTTGTGGAGCATTAAATTTCAGAAGTAGTTGATGAAATATATAGGAACACTCTCCTATGTTACTGGTAGGAATGTCAATTGCTCTAACTCTTTTTGGAAGCAGTTTTCAAACATTTAGTAAGAGCCATGAAACTATTTGTACCTTCTGAAATTCCAATTTCGGACACTATCCTTAGGAAATGATCCAAATGATTGGAAATTCGTCGTGCACAGATTGTCAGCAAGGTGACATTGATCCTACTAGAATATGGGAAAATGATGCATAAAGTCTGTAAAACAACTGATGTTCACTGTCGTCTAACCTCTCCCCCCTTCCCCAGCCCCCAGCAGCTGCCTAGCACCCACATGCACACTCTTCTTTCCATTCATTTACTTGCAAAAATGCTCCTTATCATAATGTCACTATGTCACATGCGTTATGCCAAAGGCACTCACCCCCCTCTCAAAGGAGACAGCCCAAAGTCTCATCCTTGTTTTACATCGAGCTTCAAGTGCAGTACCTCGGGGTGATTATCCTCCTTCTTGATCCTTTCTGGATGCGGCACCTCATAATTCAAAGACCTACAGTTAAAGGATAACATTAACCGTCACTAACAGTCACAATACAAGATGAGAATAAGATACCAGAATACCTGCAATACAATATCCATTTAGAAAGGGGGCGGGGAGAAATCACCCTCGGTGGTCCCCAAATTCTCACACATCTCACATTCCGCTGGACAAGAGAAGCAGGGCCTCCCCACTCTGGCAAAGGCGTGAGTTTCTTAGGCGACCTTTCTGCTGCTCCTGGTTTCTGCTCTCTGGGAAGATCAACCTTGTCCATTTTTTGTCGTGGCCACATCTGAGGAAGGCATGGGGAAGCAGTCCCCTTCTGGGATGCAGCACCCACTTCCAGGTGGTAAGCTATGTGCATGGTGGGGTAAGCACTCACACGTCCTTGATGGTGAAGCTAGAGGTTTCTCCAGCAAGATGACCCCTTTGTCAACTGAGGAGGTTAGGCATCTCTTTGCTTCTGATCAATTCTATAGACTGATGACAAAAGCAGACAGTTACCAAGCACTAGATTCCAGACTGGGTGGTTTTGTCTCTTAGCATCAATCTGTGTTGGCTAAGCCCATTCCCTTGTCTCTGAGTTTAATGACCTCCTTGGTTTCTGCTTTAGGACAGTTCACAAAAATACCCTGGGATGGAGAGGCCCCGTGAGGATAATTGGTATCTTTCCCAGGCCTATCTTTCCCAGGTGTTTGGGAAAGACTGAGACGATCAGGCTCTGGCTCCCCCGAGGTCTCCGCCTTCACTGGTCCTACTTCACCTTGGGGCAAATAATTGGGCTTTGTTCACCTTGTACAATAGTCATCACTCAGCCATCTTGGAGTGTAGGCTACAGGGCTTCTATTAGGAGAGCTGTGTTTTCTTCCCTCTCTGCTTTCAGATGGATCAGTTTCACCACCCAAAATTTGTCTCTTGCTTGTAGAACCTTTCTGAATGCCACAAGGAGCAACTAAATCAACACCAGTATCTCGATCCTCCACAAAATCCCATAAGGCCCTAGCCTTACTAGGCACACAGTTCACAAAAAATGACCACTTTGAGGCCATATAACTGGTCTGCCCATTTCCCAACTCAAGATAGAGGGCTTTTCACTGCCATTCACCCAACCTTGCCTTAGACAATTCCACATTATTTGGCTTGTTTCTTTTCCAGGCCCTACTTCTAGGGACCAATTTCTGCATAGGAACACTTTAGTTGCCTGTGACAGCAAAACCTAATTGCTGTGTTCTTGTGATAAATTCAGCTGAATGGGTGTCAAGTAATGCTGGCTTGTGAGATGGGGATGGAGGAGTGAAATTTTTCCATACTTCATTTTTAGTCTTTCTGATGCCTATCAGCGCTTCTTATGCCCCAATATTTGGGTAACTTGGAAGTGTCATGCCCTTCAGGCAATGGTCACCAGGAGCACACCTGCAGTCAGATGAGTTGGGTTTATTACTCACTTTGCAGTGAGGAAGAATGAACACCATGGAGAAACAACGAGGTCTTTCAGTAAAAGAAGTGTGATGGAGTTCTTCCAAGTATGTAGGACTGAAGGGTAAAGGGGGCCAGAAAGTGATATTAGCAAGAAAGTAATTGAAGGGTTGGACCTTGCAGTTCAGGCTAAATAAGAAGTCATGTGTGAAGGATAATTTTGAGGGCGGGGGAGAGGAGGACAGCAATCAACAATATCCAATACTAGGGAGATGACCAGAAAGAAAAAGACCATTTTGTCAAGACCGTATCAATTGAATGATGGGGGTAGAAGCCAGATTGCAGTAGTTGAGGAGTACATAGGAGAGTAAGATGTGAAGGCAGAAAATATAGACAATTCTTTGGAGAAGCATGACCTTGAAGGAAGAAGAAAGGGCAATAGCTAAAGATGGACAGAGTCGAGGGTGCTGATTATGTTGGTGTTATTTTAATGGGAAAGACTTGAATTTGTTTAAATGTTGATGAGAAACATTAAAGGGTAGAGAAGGGGTTGAAAATAGAGAGTACAAGGGAGGAATGGAGGAAAGGGGTCAGGAGAGGATTCCTTCAAATGTTTGAGGGGCTACAATTTCCCTCACACTATATAGGTCCTGAAAATGCAGTAATAATCAAAACCCAAAGCCCAGGTGGAGAGACTGGGCTCAGAAAGAGTGACCCCTCTTCCTCTGTGACAAAAAGAGAGGAGGCAAGGCTGGCTGCTGTAATGAGTGGGGTTTTAGTGTCTTGAAGGTAGAAAGCTGAGGGGCTTCCTGCTTTAAAACATCCATTTTCCCTGAAGAGTAAGAAGCATCTTTTACTGAGAGTTAAAAGTGGGACATGGAAAAATGTGATGGTTAATTTGATGTGTCAACTTGGGTGGGCCACACTGCGGTGATATTTGGTCAAACACTAGTCTAGATGTTGCTGGGAAGGTATTTTTCAGATGAGATTAACTTTTAAGTCAGTACACTTTGAGTAAAGTGGGTTACCCTCCATAAAATGGGTGGGCCTTATCAGTTGAAGACCTTAAGAGCAAAAGACTGAGATCCTCTGAGGAAGAAGGAATTCTGTCAACTCAAAGGAACTGAGACTGTGGACTCAAGCTGCAACATCAACTCTTCCCTGGGTCCCCAGCTTGCTGGCCTGCCCTGCAGATTTCAGACTCGCCAGCCCTCACAATCGTGTGAACTAATTCCTCAGAATCCTGATAGATAGGTAGACATATGTTTACATAGAGATATATCCTATTGGTTTTGTTCTCTGGAGAAGCCTGACTAATACAGAGAGAGACTGAGATTGGGATACAGAGAAGACTGCTAGATGGCATCCAGGACTGAGTTCGGGGTGGTGACCAGGAATTTGTAGTGGCCAGCACCCATCCACATGGTGGCAGGGTTTCCTCTTGCAGCACTCAGCAGCCCTCCAGTAAGAAAGCAGAAGGAAGGCGGGTGCAGTTGGATTGATCCAGGATTGGAGTTCTTCTGGGGAAGTGGAATGAAAATATAAGAGGATACGGAGTCATTGAATTATGTACCACAGTCTGTTCTGGATCGGGAAGGAATTGAAGACAGAGGTTAATTGACTATGACAACATGGAAGCGTCAGAGGACTGAAATCTGCTGAGATTAAAAACCAAACCAAAACAACAACAACATACACGTATGTTATGTGTTGAATTGTGTCCACTCCAAAAAAGATACGCTAGGGGCTTCCCTGGTGGCGCAATGGTTAAAAATCCGCCTGCCAATGCAGGGGACACGGGTTCAAGCCCTGGCCTGGGAAGATCCCGTATGCCACGGAGCAATGAAGCCCTTGCACCACAACTACTGAGCTTGCGCTCTAGAGCTCGCGTGCCACAACTACTGAACCCACATGCCACAGCTACTGAAGCCCGCGCCTAGAGCCCATGCTCCGCAACAAGAGAGGCCGCTGCGATGAGAAGCCTGCACACCACAACGAAGAGTAGCCCCTGCTCACCGCAAGCAGAGAAAGCCCGCGTGCAGCAATGAAGACCCAACGCAGCCAAAAATTTAAAAATTAATTAATTAATTATTTTTTAAAGATGCTGAAGTCCTAATCTCCAGTGCCTCAGAGTGTGACCTTATTTGGAACTAGGATCTTTATAGAGGTAATCCAGTTAAAATGAGGTCATTGGTATGGGCTCTAATCCAATATGACTTTATACGTCCTTATAAAATGGGGAACTTTGGACACAGAGACAGGCACGTATAGAAGAAAGACAAAATGTAGACACAGGAAGAACATCATGTGAAGAAAGAGGATTGGAGTGATGCATCTACAATCCAAGGAATTGCCAAAGATTGCTGGCAAGCCACCAGAAGGTAGTAAGAGGGAAGGAAGGAATCCCTTAGAGGTTTCAGAAGGAGCACGACCCTGCCAACACTTGAATTTCAGACTTCTAGCTTCTGGAAGTGTGAGACAATAAATTTCTGTTATTTTAAGCCATCCAGTTTGTGGTACTTGTTATAGGAGCCCTAGCAAGCTAATACTAGCTATATGGAGAGGAAGGGAGTCAAAGAGCCTGAAGGATCAGAGTTGAGTAGAGAGTAGACGCTAATTGAGTTCAGACCCCTGAAGCAGTTAGGACGTTTTGAGGGGATGTACAGAATAATCGGTTGCCCCAGAGTTTCTGAAAAACCCAGATTTATAGAGGGTGATACCAGGTAACTAGGGGGCTTCACTGGAGCCACTGGACTCTTTCTTATCTCAGCCCAAATCTTGCTGGTGGTCCTAGGGCACCCCAGAGAAAGCCAGGGGTTCAGAATGTAGCCTCCCCAAGGTAACCATTTTGGGATCAAATGATCACTCTCTCGCTTTCACCAAACATTGCTACAAGGGCATTTTGTGTGAAACTGTAATGGCAAACAGACTTTCAGTTCACCAGAGGGTGACTTCCTTTGGCCGTCACTAGGCAACAAATCAAGATGGATCCATCTGTAGCCAATTATATGCTCTCCAAAAAAGACACTTTCTTTAGGAAGCAAACCTACAAGTCCTGTACAATACCATACCCACAGCAGAAATCCTTTACTTTGCTAAAAGCACTTTCACCTTTTGGAGTTTCTTCAAAATGAAGACGAAAACTTCACACCGTACACTGGCTTATACGTGTAGCTAAGACACTCATTATTGTATGAGGAGTGTCTGGTTTTGTTTTATAAAGCGAGGGTGGCAGGTGACCCATTTCATTGACCTACTTTCAGTCTAAATCGAAAGTGTCAACTAACACCCATCTCATGTCAGTTGCAGAGATCTGTCTTTCAAAATTGAAGTACTAAAGAAAAACATTACTTCAGGTTTCCTCATAATCAACAACAAATGTCTACTGGACATCGACTCCAAAGATGAATAGCACACAGTTCCTGCCCTCAGTGATATGTGCTACAACCTAGTTGGGGAGACAGTATATGTAAATAGAAAGATAATAATCAAAAGTAGCATAGAGATGATCTCATTTAATCCTCAGAAGAATCTTGTGAGGGAGGTACAATTATTGTGGCCATTTTACAGATGAGGAAATCAAGGCACACAGAGGTTAAATAAATTGCCTAAGAAAACATAACTACCACGTAGTACCTCCAGTGTTTGAGTCCAGGTAGTCTGGTTTCAGAGTCCACACTCTTAGAACCACATGACAGTAAAAATGAATGACTCTTTTAATGGCAGCCTCTTAGGTATTCTAAGTCTTGGACTAGGACAAGAAGATGGATTATTAAGAGAGAAAAGCCTTTTGAACAAAATTTCATATTCAGGTTCACAGGAGCTTTAAAATATGCATAGCTTTTTCAAAGTACACTAAGTTGTTATAAATAGAAAGTCAGCCAGTACTAATCAATTATAGAAATCATAGGTGAATGCGATGAAGGCTCTGGCTTCTTGCCTTAATCATGTCCATCACTGTCCTCTAACTCCACTGTGATGGTTGGCCATCTGGCCACTTGAGAAAATACTACCACCAATAAGGAACATGCAACCTTCCATTTGCATTTAAAGAACAATAGCTATTATGACTATGTACAATAGCCAAGACATGGAAGTAAGCCAAATGTCCATTGACAGATGAATGGATAAAGAATATGTGGAATATACATATATATATATATATATAATGCACACACACAGTGGAATATTACTCAGCCATAAAGAGAATGAAATAATGCTATTTGCAGCAACATGGATGGACCTAGAGATTATCATACTAAGTGAAGTAAGCCAGACAGAGAAAGACAAATATCATGTTATATCACTTATACGTGGAATCTAAAACAATGATACAAATGGACCTATTTACAAAATGGAAATAGACTGACAGATATAGAAAACAAACTTATGATTACCAAAGGGGAAAGAGGGAGGGATAAACTGGGAATTTGGGTTTAACAGACATACACTATTATATATAAAATAGATAAACAAGGACCAGCTGTATAGAGCAGGGAACTATATTCAATATCTTGTAATAAGCTATAATGGAAAAGAATCTGAAAAAGAATATATATATATCTGAATCACTTTGCTGCACACCTGAAACTAATACAACGTTGTAAATTAACTATACTTCAAAAACAAAACAATGGCTCATGCATTGAGCATCATCATGTATCAGCCTGTTTGTATATATTATTTCAATCTTCATGAGAAACCTATGGAATTAGTATTATCATTACCCTACTTGATGTCTGAGGAAACTGAGGCACAGAGAGGTTAAAGTACACACAGCTAGTGAGTGGTGGCTGGGACTTGAACCAGGTCTGACTATGGTCTGTTCTCTTAAACACTGCACCCTAATCAATTCCATACAATATTGAACGAGAAAATTATGTCTACGCGTCAATTGACTGGGCTGTTTTATATTCCTATCAATGTTTATATGTCCATTCTGCATGCCTCTTTTTAGCTTATTTTGAATATCATTGCTCTAGGACTTACGGTCATTAATTTTTGTGGAGAAACCAGAACTCCCCTATTTCTATAATGTATGGCAAACTTCTCTAATTTGGGCTAACTCATTCAATTCATCCACTCTTTCTATTTAGGGGTGTGCAGGTGCATGTGCACCAATGTGTGTGTGTGTGTGTGCGTGCGTGTGTGTGTGAAGCAACAAGTTAGATCAGCATATCTATCAAATGAAGGACCGTACCTATAACAGCCTTGCATTTCTAGATGCTATTGCTGTGAGAGAGCTACTACTACTACTACTACTGCTACTACTGCTACACACACACACACAATGTGCCTCAAGTTAGCAAAGTCATCCCCACCTTAAGGTCAGTTGGGGAAGTGGCCTTGGGAGCCCCCCATGCTGGGACTTATGTACAGGGAGTGCTGGGAGAAAAAAATAAGTGTCTGACATAGAAAAATCAAACTTACCTGAGGCTCCCTAAGTGAGGTTGTAAAGTGCTCAGAGACCAGCTTCTCTGGCAGCCGCTCTTCAGCATCCACTGTCAATCATCGTGCTCTGTGACTCCTTTTCCCTTTAAAACAATCTTGGCATGCATTTGAACTTGACTTTTTCTGGGTTTGAAAAACAGACTGCAATGATCAGAGATGGCATTGTGAGGTGATTTTCTGAGGATCCTGGTGATGGGGACTTAAAATGTTCTGTCACCATCTATTCTTCTCCAGTCCCACCACCTCCACCACAGCCCGGGCTCCCATTTTCTCCTGCCTGCTGGATCACTGGGTGGCCTGGATAACCACAATGACTCCCCGCTTCAATCCATCCCACATACCAGATACCCGAGTAATAATCCTTAAATATCCACACGTGACACTTACTCCTCTGAGTTAAACTTTTCAATGGCTCCCCTGATTTCCAATAGCAGAAAGTCTAAACTTACCTGTTAGTGGGAACTCTGCTCAATGTTATGTGGCAGCCTGGATGGGAGGGGAGTCTAGGGCAGAATGGATACATGTATATGTATGGCTGAGTCACTTTGCTGTGCGCCTGAAACTATCACGTCATTGTTAATCAGCTATACTCCGATATAAAATATATACATACATACATATATATATATTTGCTTTGAAAAACAAAAACTTACCTGTTAGCCTATCCAGACCTTCCCCCATCAGGCCTCATCTCGGCCTCCACCTACTCTCACTTCCCAGACTCCTAACACGCCTCTTCTACTCTGATCAGGTCTGTCCCATCGGTGTCCCATGAACCCGGCAAGCACATTCATTCACAGGTTGTCATATTACAATGAGATGTTGTATTTGTTTCATTCAAAAACATATTGGAGGCCTGCTCCGTGCCAGAATCTCAATCAGCTTCTAGATCACAAAGTTGAACAAGATGGTCCCTAGCCATCTGGTGGAGGTGACAGACAGCTAACCGGGCAATCAGATTGCAGCGTGATGGGTGGTGTGATGAGGGAGGTCCAGGGAGCTGTGGGAGCCCAGAGGAGAGGGCCCTAACCCAGGCTTGGGAGAGCAGGGAAGGACCCAAGTTCTGGAGGCATGAAGGATGAGTGAGAGCTCACCAGGCAAGGAGCTGGAAAGGGGAAAAATCCCCAGAAGAAAAAGTAGCATTGACAAAGGCCTGGAGAGAGATCCTGACCTGTTCCCAGAACTGCCAGTAAGTAGTTCAGCCTGGCTGCAGGGTTGAGAGTGAGGGCGAGGAGAAAGGGTTATGAGAGCACACAGGAGGAAGCATTCAGTCCTGTCCACTGGGTAGCCAGGGGGATGGGGGCTAGGCAATCAAAGAAGACGCCAGAGGCAGTGAGTTTGAATATGTTTCAGACATCTTTGCACTGTGCGTGCACCTAGCCCTCTCCTGGGCACACAGGAATCACTTAGGAATTAATTCTTAGTTGGACATCAGCCTCTTCGGCCGATAGGCCATATAACATTCATTTTGGCCAAGGGATGCTGTATTAGTTATGCCTTGGTAACGAACAACGCTAAAATCTCAGTGGCTGACGTCGATAAAATTTAATTTCTTGCCCTCGCAAAGTCCATTGCCAGTCCAGGTGACACTCTGGAGCAGCTTTCCCCCATGTGGTGACTCAGTGATACCTGCTGCTCTGATTTTGTGACACCTCTGTCTCTACCTACGCTTCCACGATCACTGTGGGAGGCAGAAGAGAAAGTGGAAGGGCTCGCACCGAAAATTGAAATATGTCATGAAATATGTCACTTCATCTCACAAGTCATCGGCCAGAGTGAGTGACATGGTCCCTCCCAACAGCAAAAGGGCATGGAGAAGTGGAACCTCCCAGAGTACTCAGAAGAAGAGAACCAGCTCAACTAACACCAGCTAGGTGAGGGCGAGACTTCTCCTAAGAATATTACTTAGGATTATTGTGTGCTAAGTGGGTCTGTTGGCTTATTGTTTTCAGAGGGCCAAGTACCCAAATGTTTGGGCTTAGATGGTTTTGTTACAGTTGTTACTTTTCCTAGCTGGAATCTATGCCATCATCCGCTCTTGGGTGTGAGCCATTTGGCAAAGTGATACATTACTTGAGCCGCAGTATTAGTGAAGTTGTTGTCACCATTTGGAAAATGCAATTTGTCCATGGTGTGAATGAAGCAAGACAAAGAGGTAAGCTGCAGACCCAGGACAGATGCTCTGCACTCGCTAGGTATTTATTGCCTGATGAAGATCTTCTTCATCTATGGCTTTTGACGGGCAATACGGCTGTTTCCTTGGATCAGGCTAGTGTGTAACCTATGTTACACTTTTATCCATTTTTATCTATATTTCCTATATACAAACTCTATGAAGTAATATGTACAAGGCATATGTCTGGTGTGTGCTCCCAGAGTGGGTACCTAACATGGCAGCTCCTGCAAAATGGCCCTCAGAACTTTCTGAAGACATTTGCAACTTATATGGAAGAATGATAGAGACCAGTTAACACTAGGTTCCTAATTCACTCTAAATATGGATGCTTACCATATATGCATTGATTGTTGGAACAATAAGATATCATTTTTTGTCCATCATGGTAGGAAAGGTTTAAAAGTTTGATAATATTAAAGAGGATGTGGAAAAGCTAGCACACTCTTGCTGGAAGTGAAAATTGGTATAACATTTTCAAAGGGCAACTTGATAGTATCCATTAAAAGGTAAATTTCAGACCCAGTGATCCACCATTTCAAGTGCTAGAAATTTATCCTATAGAGACGTCGCCACAAATGTGCAAAGATTTATGTACAAGGATGTTTATGGCAGTATTGTTCATAAGAGAAAAACAACCCAAATGTCTATTAATAAAGGAACTGAGAAAATATACAACAGTGCATTAAAAAAAACACCTAGATAGATCTAATGTACTAATATGGAAAAATGTTCATGTTGTACAGATCAGTGAAGAAAGAAAGTTTAAAAATAGTGTGGGACTTCCCTGGTGGCGCAGTGGTTTAGAATCTGCCTACCAATGCTGGGGACATGGGATCAAGCCTTGGTCCAGGAATATCCCACATGCCGCGGAGCAACTAAGCCCATGCGCCACAACTACTGAGCCTGAGCTCTAGAGCCGCGAGCCACAACTACTGAGCCGGCATGCTGCAACTACTGAAGCCCATGCGCTCTAGGGCCTGCGTGCCACGACTACTGAGCCCGTGCGCCTAGAGCCCGTGCTCCGCAACAAGAGAAGCCACCGCAATGAGAAGCCCGGACACCGAAATGAAGAGTAGCCCCCGCTCACCGCAACTAGAGAAAGCCCGCACGCAGCAACGAAGACACAATGCAGCCAAAAATAAATAAATAAATAAACAAATAATAAATAAAATTTTAAAAATAGTATGAATAGGTTGTTTAAAAAATTGTTTTGTCTTAAAAAATGCTATTATACATACAAGAAAAATATTTGGAAGAATAGATACCAACTCAACAGTCGTAATCTTTGTAGTGCTGGGACTATGGGATACTTTCGCTTTCTAGAATACTTGTATGGCTCTGTAATGATTTTGGAATCAGGAAATGACATTATTTTTTTTTCTAATTTAAAAGACAATGTAAAAACTTCCTCTGAGAAAACATATAATAGCATTCTTTGAATAAAACCTAACTTCTGAGAAAATCCTGGTTTACTCTATAGATCAGGGAGTAGATTTGACAGCACTTAACTTGACCAGTCATGTGTAACAGAGTAGAGTTTAGCAAAAGGCTCTGAGCAATTAAAGCTGCAGCATAATTACCAGGCATCAGAGCTTCTGATGGAACCCAGGCCTTTGCACTGTTGTCTTTGATCTGCTCTCAGGGCCTAATGTTCTAAGCTTTGGGGGATGAGAGCACAGTTCACATGAGACTACCTTCCTTAAAACCTTCCATGGCTACCAGTTGCCTACAGACTAAATCCAAATCATTTAACATGGCATTCAAAGCCTTATGCCATTTCCCAACCCTAAATTCCCAACCCAGTCAAAGGGCTTATACAGCATAATGTTTAAGAGTTCAGGCTTTAGATCTCCAGCCAGATCTAGGATTGAATTTTCTGCCTCAGCTCCCTTTCAACAAACCCTAAACTATTTGTAGCTCAAAGCCAAGTTCACCCATCCTTTCTCCATACGCTGCCCTTCCCAGATCCCCATCAGAAAGCATTAAACTGTTTTCCCCCTAAACTCTTGCATAGCTGTAACTGCACTGCTTTCATGGTATGCACTTACACTATCTTACAGAGTGGTTTTTTTGTGATGACCTCCCTTAAAGAGGTCAGCCCGATGAAGTTAAACCCCATAGTGCACAGCATATTGCTTGCACATGCCAGGCTGATAGCAAATATTTATGGAATTGAATGAATAAACGAATGAATTTCCCTTTTAATAACCACCCGGCGAATTCATACCTGCTGCCAGCAGGTGGCGGTATTCTCCGTTGGCTCGTACCATTCAGCACACTGCTGTTCATCAGAGCCTAAAATCATTCTGCAAGTCGAGCAAATCCCAGTTTAAGATAGTTTGGCAGAGATGAAAGTTCTGAACTCAGGGTTAGGTAACCTGGCCTTTTAGCTCCAGATCTGCCACTAACTACATATGTGACGTTCAAATCTGTTCCTTCACTTCCTGGATCTGTTTCCGTGTCTCCAAAATGAAGTAGTAGGATGGGATGATTTGCATAGCTTGACATTCTGTGATTTTCATACTCTGCAAACTCAAGATAACTAGAGGTATGAGATCCTTGGATAGTTGCCACCATTATTTCTCATGTATTCTAGAATGTTCTTGTGATAACAATATGGTCAGAGGCATTTCCTTAGAAGTCCTCTCCAAATACTCTTGCCTTGTTTGGATATAATGGGCTACACCAGGGCCTGATCATCCTGAGTCTCTGACTAGTGTTGACTCTCAGGAAGAAACTGGGTAATGATCCTTAGAAGTGGGGGAAAGAGGTGGATGAGGGGAGGAAACTCAGTTCAAGAACTGTGGAGTCAGCCAAAGCCTCTAATAGTGGGAAGAAACTCTGTTGCATGTATTTTGAAACTGCTTTTCTTCTGTATAAATGTGTTTCAAAAATCAGATTTTGGGGGAAAGGAGTAGTTACTTCTTATCATTACTATTATAATTCAGCTGTTTAAATTTTTTAAAAACCACAGTTCTACATCAGTTAAGCACTGTCCCTGCCTTCCCAGTTGGGGAGTAGACAGGAGGCCTAGGGAAGTACAGGTGGGACTAAGGAGAAGAGAAATTCTTATTGTCCAGGTCAGGTTTTAAAGGCAAGAAAGGACAAAGGGCTGCCAAGTTATTTAAAGAAAAAGATGTACATAGACAGGGTTTTATATTTGGTTACCAGAGTTAATAGGCATTGCATTTAAAATTTTGTTACTTATAAACTTGTCATAAAGAGATATATTCTTTTGATAAAAAGTTGAACTTAGTGTAGAAGTCCAATTCTAGATCCAAGGGAGAATCTTCACCCTTGATGAAATTTGGAATAAGGATCTCCTCTGAGAGGGAAACTAACAGGTAGGGGAAAAAATGCTTCCTAATTACAAAGAAAAACTGCTTAAACTTTAGCTGAATCAATGATCTTAATGCATCTAAAGAAATGATGTCTTTATAGATGACAGCAGGAGAGAGAAAGAGAGAGAGAGAGAGAGGGTTTTTTTTGGTACATGTGCAGCACTAAGGGACAGAGAGACTGAATCTCATGATATTAAGTGAAAAAAAAATAGATTTCAACCTCTATACACAATATGATCCATTGTCTTTCATTGTAGTGTATACACACAGAAAATGAATGGCAGAAAATATAAAAAATATTCATAGCAATTATGATGGAATGACAGGTGATAAGCAATTTTTGTTTTCTTCTGTATAATTTTCTGTATTTTCTCAATTCTCTGTGGAACTTGTAGAATCTTTACAATGTGAAAAGTGAAACGAACATCAAGGCCTATTATGTTAAGAGTGGAAAAGGCAGGTAAGGTTAAAGTTCTGTGGATCCTTGAAGCCCATCTTACTGCCCAACCCCACAGATTCCCAAGGGTAAGATATAGTCACAAAGATGGTCCAGGAAAGAGCCTACTTAGTACTGAATCACTAAGTAGTTATGTATCCTGCTAAACTGACCTGCATTACGTGTGAGGTGAAAAGAGCCCTTTTGCCCCTTGAGCTTAAGGAACTTAGGTCAGAAGCAGGCCTCAGCAGAACTAAGGTAGGCCTACTTTTTTCTCCTTGGTCCACCCTGCTTTCGTCTTTGGGCAAGGTCAAAGGTGCCTGCTCATAACAGGAGGTGACCCTGGTCTGTCATGTCATAACAGCCCAGAAGATGCAGGGGTTAGGGCAGTGGTCCCCAACCTTTTTGGCACCAATGACCTGCTTTGTGGAAGACAATTTTTCCACGGACCGGGGATGGGGGCTGGTTTCGGGATGATTCAAGCACATTACGTTTATTGTGCACTTTATTTCTATTATTATTACGTTTTAATGCATAACGAAATAATTATACAACTCACCATAATGCAGAATCAGTGGGAGCCCTGAGCTTGTTTTCACTTGTCACTCACTGATACGGTTTTGGTATGAGTCTATAAGCAATGGATTTATTATGGTCTCTGTGCAGACAAACCTCTCTGCTGATGATAATCTGTATTTGCAGCCGCTCCCCAGCACTAGCATCACTGCCTGAGCTCCACCTCAGATCATCAGGCATTAGATTCTCATTAGGAGCGCGCAACCTAGATCCCTCACATGCGCAGTTCACAGTAGGGTTCGTGCTCCTATGAGAATCTAATGCAGCTGCTGATCTGGCAGGAGGCGGAGCTCAGGCGATAATGTGAGCAATGGGGAATGGCTGTAAATACAGAGCTTCGCTCGCTCGCCTGCTGCCCACCTCCTGCTGTGCAGCCCGGTTCCTAACAGACCACGGACTGGCACCAGTCTGTGGCCCGGGGGATGGGGACACCCCTGGGTTGAGGGATAACGTGGAGAGAACTTGCTCCACACTGAAGAGCAGTCCCCAGTCCTCTTCTAACTAAAATCACTTTACCACACCCCCCCTGAAAAATCTCCAGCCCCTAGTAGAGGGGGGGAAGGGGAAAAGTAGGGGCTCTCAAACTTTGATGACAATCCCAGTACACACATAGCACACACTCACTCACACACCTGGAATAAAATATCAGAGACAATACCTCCTTTTTTTTGAAGTATAGTTGATTTACAGTGTCATGTTAGTTTCAGGTGTACAGCAAAGTGATTCAGTTATACATATACCCATTCTTTTTCAGATTCTTTTTTCCCATATAGGTTATTACAGAATACTGAGTATAGTTCCCTATGCTATACAGTAGGCCCTGTTCCTTATCTATTTTATATATAGTAGTGTGTATATGTTAATCCCAAGATCCTAATTTATACCCCCCTCCCCCTTTGGTCACCATAAGTTTGTTTTCTATGCACAGACAATACTTTTTGATCAGGGCCGGCTGCCTAGGCATGTGACCTCTAAGGTAGCACAGGAGTCCGTGCTCGGGCCCACATTTGATTTAATGTCCTGCTGTCACTGTCTTGAAATTCTGAATAATTTGATTTTTGAACTTGTGCTTTGCAAGTGAAGTCAGGTGGAAGAGTAGAGCATGGCTGCGAGCAGACGCCATTCAGGCGGTATGTGTGGGTGCTGCCACCTCTTGCTGGCCCACTGGCACGTAGTGTTTTTGATGCCCTGTAATCAGGGAACTGCCCTGGCCTGCGACGCTTGGGAGTTCAGCAAGGCTGAAAGCAAGGACAAGGTGAGTGTGCTGAGGAAGGTGGGGCTGAGGTGGGGGAGTAGTGGTGGTGACAAACCAAAGAGGCCCTCCTTTCCTCTCGCTGGAGAGGAAACTTGTTTCCAGCGCAGAAGGCATGCAATCGAGTTCTGAGAAACATGAAGGCCGAGAAACCGTATCACATCCTATTGTGTTACTTTCCTATATTAGCTAACCTCTTATGCTGGAAATGATGACAGAGAAGGAAAGCGGACGATAAGGTAAGGCTTTCCCTCTCATCGTCCCTTACTCATCAGTCAGCTGAAGGGAGGGTGTGGGTAGAAGCCTTGTGTGCGAAGAAGTGCAGAGTGAAGTAAGTCAGAAAGAGAAAAACAAATACTGTATGCTAAGACATATATATGGAATCTAAAAAAAAAATGGTCATGAAGAACCTAGGGGCAAGAAGGGAATAAAGACACGGACTTACTAGAGAATGGACTTGAAGATACGGGGAGGGGCAAGGGACAAAGCGAGAGAGAGGCATGGACATACATACACTACCAAACGTAAAATAGCTAGCTAGTGGGAAGCAGCCGCATAGCACAGGGAGATCAGCTCCGTGCTTTGTGATTGCCTGGAGGGGTGGGATAGGGAGGGTGGGAGGGAGGGAGACGCAAGAGGGAAGAGATATGGGAACACATGTATATGTATAACTGATTCACTTTGTTATAAAGCAGAAACTAACACACCATTGTAAAGCAATTATACTCCAGTAAGGATGTTAAAAAAGAAAAAACAGTTGAATTAGTTTTGTGCAGAGCCAGCCCATTGCTCTGGTAAGAACGACCTACATAATATATATGCATGTATGAGCTGTAGAATTATGTAATTTTGGTGATTTTGCATATAAGTTAGATGCTCTTACATTTGCGTTTATTTTATTTTTTAATTTTTATTGGAGTACAGTTGATGTAAAATGTTGTGTTAGTTTCAGGTGTACAGCAAAGTGAATCAGTTATGCATATATGTATATCCACACTTTAAAAAACTCTTTTCCAATATAGGTCATTACAGAGTACTGACATTTGCATTTTAAACTGGCATTGCAAGACAAAAAGATGTAAGGGAAAATTCCCGTTAATAATGAAAAACATCTTTTTAACTTAGGATGACAATCAATAGCACATGAAAAAATACTATGACAAGTGAAGCGGGAGATTGTGGAAGAAAGGAAAAATGCTTATATTTGAACAACTTTAACAATACTTTTTATCTGCTTTTTGATAAGGGAGTCCCACATTTCCATTTTGCTCTGCAAACTCTGTCACCGGTCCTGCTTACAGTGTGTGAGGCCTTTTGATACTTGCTACTCTGGTCTCCTCTATTGGTTTTCAAATGATTTCCTGACCCTGAAAGGGTTGTGATGGGCACTTGGGAGAACACTGCATTAGAGGTTACAGTGCGTGGTCTACATTCCCCCGAACATTTTTCTCCTCAACTAAAGCAAAGGGCTTAACAGCCAGGCCTGGGGTCAATCAGAGGTGGTATTGTTCCCCCTTGAGGGAGATAATCAAAGGTATCAGAAAGAGTCCTGCCAACATCTTCACAAGACTGCTTGATTCATTACCGCCATGGCTTCTAGAACCAATGAGATGGGTAATTTGGTGCCTCGAGGCCTTATTCGCATCTCTTTGATCTTACCTCACCTCAGAAGTCTCTGTAATCCATCAAAGTAATGCTTCAGTTACGTTTATCCCAAAGCTATTCCAGGTACTAGGTCAAGAAGTCACCCTCTATTCTATTTCCCATTTAAAATCATGCATGATTCTATGATCCCAGTAAGGTCATCAGACAGGATTATACAATATGTGCCAGTATTAATATACTGCGGAGGACACTACATTTCTAACAAAACTAATACTATGGTGTATAAAGCATAGCTTAGGAGTCAATTAGATGAAGATACTAATCCCAGCTCTGCTCCTCTCTTAGGCATGTGACTTAACTTTTCTGAGTTTTTATTTCCTCATCTGTAAAATGGGAATATTAATACCTACCTCCTAGTGTTACTGTGAGGATGAAGTAGTTCATGTTTACAAAGCGCCTGATAGGGCTTAGTAAATGATAGTTGTTGTCATTTGTATTTTCAACTGAGAAATTTAAGTAAAGTTACCTACAAATACATATTCCTTATAATACAACTTTCATCCTGAATTGTTCAGTCCAGCCAAAAGGTTCTTTCTGGAGTGTCTGTCCAGTGGTTCTTTTATTTTTTTTTTCAATACGCTGGCCTCTTACTGTTGTGGCCTCTCCCGTTGCAGAGCACAGGCTCCGGACGCGCAGGCTCAATGGCCATGGCTCACGGGCCCAGCCGCTCCGCGGCATGTGGGATATTCCTGGACCGGGACACGAACCCGTGTCCCCTGCATCGGCAGGCGGACTCTCAACCACTGCACCACCAGGGAAGCCCTGTCTGGTGGTTCTTGATCAGCGGTGACTTCGCCCCACCAGGCGATATCTGGCCATGTCTGGAGACATCTTTTGTTGTCACGTGTTGGGGGAGGTGATATCTAGCTGGTAAAGGCCAGGGATGCTGCTAAACATCGTACAATGCATAGTACGCCTCCCGCCCACACACAACAAAGAATGATCCAGTGCAAAATATCAAGAGAGGCGAGGCTGAGAAACCCTGCTCTGGTTGAAGCCTGGGTTAGCATCTGTAGGAAGGTACAGAGCTCCTTCAACGCCTCCACAATTGGATTATGCCAGCCCCACCACTCCAATCTTCCAAAGTTCCCAGAGCTATCAGAATACATGGCACGTGATGTAGTATCAAAGAATATCCATAATTATCTGAGAAAGTTATTAACACCCTCCTTTTTTTTCCAGCTTTGTATCTATATAAGTCCTGATTTTTTTCACATACTGTAACCAAAACAACATATGACAACCGACTCAACACAGAGCAGATATGTGAATCTAGCTGTCTTTTATTATACCAGACATTAAAGAGATTTTTAAAAATGCAAAACAATGTCACTTTTCTCCCTCATGTTTTTAGTTTTGGGAAATGTAAGGTTTTAAAGCAATTCATTTTACCAGTTTTGAGAAAAACATATACTCTCTATGAAATTAAAATCACAAATGAGACACAGCCTTTATCACCTACCTGGATTACCATCACATCTAGGAATCATTTTTCCGTAAGGAAACATATTCTAAATAAGAATCTAGCTGACTTTTGTCATCTGTTTTGTAGGGATAGATACAACTGGAGTGAGAATATGAGTATTCTCACTCATATGTGTGAGTGTAACTGGAATTGTTTGAGATAAAAACAGAATGGCATTCCCATGGAAAAGGTTAAAAGATTTTATGGAAAGGAATTGATAAATAGAAGGGTAATAAAGGTGGAATTTGAAGTAGAAAATGATGAGATAAGGCTAAAAAGTGAAAAATGAATTGAAGCTGGACCTTGGTCTACTAATGAAACTGGAGACAGACTGAAAGTTAACTAATGAGAAACCATTCAAATTTTCATTAACAGGATGATGGGTGAACAAACTGTAGTGTATTCATATGATGGAAAGCTATTCAGCAACAGAAAGGATGACTCTCCACAACATTGTGATGAGAGAAAAAAGCCAGACACAAAAGAATATATACAGTATGATTCCACTTATATAAAGGTAAAAAACGGGCAGAAATAACTGATGGGGACATGATTCAGGACAGTGGGTACCTACAAGGCAGTAGGGATTGCCTGGAAGGAGGCACAAGGGGACTTTCTGGGGTTACTTGGGTAATAGTAACATGGATTTTTACATTTCTCAAAGATCATAAAACTGTACACTCAAGGTCTGTGCCTTTAACAGAATTAAATTATACCTCAATAAAAAAATAAAAATAAGGTAACCAACCAATGGACCAGTAATGCTTTGAAAGAATCTGTCACTGATTTCACCTAAGATGCTGGTTTCTTTCCAACTGAAATGGTTGAAGCAAAGCTGTCGCATCTTGTGGTCTGTTCTTGTGTGTTGGCATGTCTAGCCTTATGGGTACGTGCCACTGTGTCCTAACAGGGAGCTTTATACGACTTCTCCTTCTTAGAGTACAGAGAGGGCTAGAGTGGGGGAAAAGACTCATTTTTCCAGCAAAAACATCCCAAATCATCTATTTCTCCCCTCCTCTGCTACTCCACCAGGGTACACTAAGAGCCTCCCATGGGAATCCCCTGCTTCCCATTCTGCCCTGCTACAATTTTGGTCTAGACAGCAGCTGTGTGAATCAGATCACGCACTTCCCCCACGCCAACCTTACACTGGCTTCCCACCACATTCAGGAAGAAACCAGGCTCCTTCCTCTCTCCCACAAAGCCCTGCATGAACTGTCCCCCACTGCACTCCTCATTAGCTGCTCCGCCACGTGTTACTGTGTTCCAGCCTTCTTTCAGTTCAAAAGCACCAAGTTCTTCCTTGACACTGGACACCCACGTTGGCTATTTCATCTGCCTAGAAAGCTCTCCTCTGCCACTCTTTTTTTCAAAGTTTGCTTTGCCAAGGCCTACAGGTCACACCTGATAATGCTTATCATTCCCAATTTGGCTGTGATTTTTTATTTATTTATTTTTGGCTGCGTTGGGTCTTCGTTTCTGTGCGAGGGCTTTCTCTAGTTGCGGCGAGCGGGAGCCACTCTTCATCGCGGTGCGCGGGCCTCTCACTGTCACTGTCGCGGCCTCTCTTATTGCGGGGCACAGGCTCCGGACGCGCAGGCTTAGCGGCCGTGGCTCACAGGCCCAGCCGCTCCGCGGCATGTGGGATCTTCCCGGACCGGAGCACGAACCCGTGTGACCTGCATCGGCAGGCGGACTCTCAACCACTGCGCCACCAGGGAAGCCCCGAGTTCTGTTTTGGTTTCCCACTCCGCTAAGGATATACCGACTCTAGGAAATAGCCTTTCTGTTCCTATATAAGAGTTAACCCTCTAGCTTCCTCTCTCTGCTCCTAAGTGGCCCTGCAGAGTCCCTGCTTCCCGTCCCCAGAGTTCTCCAGGGGCTCTGAGCCCAGCGCTGGGCATCTGGAGGGAAAATGAAGGAAACTGGCCTCACACCTCCCTCCGCTCCTTTCTTGGGTGTTCTGTCACTGTGATGTGGGGTCAGAGGTCAGAGGTCAGGCAAGTCCGCCTTCACCTTTGGCCTTGGGGGTCGGGGGTCAAGGCGGCCGGAAGCGCAGGGGCTTCCGGGAAGCGTCTGTGGCTGACGTGGCGCAGCTGTGGGTGCGGCAGCGGCGGCTTCTCCTCTAGCCGGGAAGCGGAGACGAAAGCCCTAGAATAAGGTAAGAAATGCACGTGGCCGCGGACAAGCTGCGCGGAAGGTGAAGCTCGCTCCTTAGGGTCTCAGAGCTGCACGGGGTGGCTGCGGTCCCTAGCCTGTCCTGTCTCATCTCCCACCAGGGGAGCCCGAGCCCTCGATGCTCTCCGGGATGGGGTTGTCCCGCTGCTGCTGTCCCAGTGACAGAGCAGCCCACAAACTTCTGAGGACAAATGCCTGGCCACTTTTTTTTTTTTTTTCTTTTGCGGTACGCGGGCCTCTCACTGTTGTGGCCTCTCCCGTTGTGGAGCACAGGCTCCGGACGCGCAGGCTCAGCGGCCATGGCTCACGGGCCCAGCCGCTCCGCGGCATGTGGGATCTTCGCGGACCGCGGCTTGAACTCGTGTCCTCTGCATTGGCAGGCGGACTCTCAACCACTGCGCCACCAGGGTAGCCCTCCTCTGCCACTCTTCAACTGACTAACTCTCAGACATTTTCCAAATCTGCTGGAATGCTGCTTCCTCAGAGAGGCCTTCTTCAATCTGTTAGTGTCTCCTGTTATTCATCCTTACAGCACATCACATTCTTTTCTTTCATGGAACTTCTTATGATTTATAGGTATATATTTATTAGTGTGTTCATTTGTTTGGTGTGTGTATTCCCTACTAGAATGCTGTTTCTTCAGGGTCGAGGGCTTATTCATCAAGAAATATTTGGTGAATGAATGGATGCTTTCATCCTGCGAACTACTTTGAAAGGGTTTCATAATGGAGTACTTTGGAGGATGCTATGAAGACTGGATTAGTGAAAAAGACATGGGAATATCAGTAGAACTACTCTGGACAGAATAGAAAGAAAAGCGGTAGTGCGATAGGGCAGGGTATCTGTTGTTTCAATGAGTGATTCTGGGGTGATTTCTCAGGTGATTCTGGGGCAGATGATCCTAAAATGGGGCTTATTCTTTAGTTGATGATACAAACACATAATTAGCACTGGGTGCTGGGGATACAACAGAGAACAAGATAGATAGTCCCTTCCCTCACGGAGTTCACATTGTAGTGAGCAAATGACTGTCTAATACAATGTGCTTGGGCTGTAACAGTGGCTCTTCCTACTGCATCTCCACCCTTGCAATTAGAAGCCAAGCAAGGACCAACAAGTACGGCCCTCACCTGATCATGTTGCTTCTTTCTGCCTTCTCACTGTTTTAGAGTGAATCCTGACCAGGTCATTGCCCTTCCTATTTTCACTGTGTTTCCCAACCATGAATGAACAACAAAACTGTTTAGAGAGCTCTTGAAAATACTGACATCCTGGGCTCAGACATTGTTCTAATTGTTCTGGGGTGTGGTCTGGGCATGTAGACTTTTTTAAATCCCCAAGGTGATTCTAATGTGTAGCCAAGGTTGAGATACTTCATTAGAAAGAATACTGCAAGACATAATAAAGCTTGGGTATCTGTGATTTTAACAAGCCCTCTGCCTTGCCTGAACACTTCAACCCTAACCGGAAGTTCTCCATGTGCAGTACTCTTGAGTGCCTGAATGTGCTGGGGAGCTTGTGAAATGCAGACTTCTCGATTCTACACCCAGAGTCTGAGATGAAGCCCATGTGCCTGCATTGAAACAAGCATTCTCCATGGCTCTTAGGCACACGACAGTCCGAGAACCTTGGGTCTTAGAGACTGACCACTCCCACCAACAGTGGGTGCAAAGCCCTGTTCTAGGTGGTGTTGTGGATTACAGAAAGAAAGAGTACATTAAGGACCTCACAACCTAGTAGAGGAGAGGAAAGCTGGGTGTGGATAGCTGAAAGTCAAGGTACAGTAACAGAGATGACATAGCAGAGATATTTAGGTAGAAAAATATTAAATTGCTGATATTCAAATATTTTAAAGATGGGGAAAACTTTAATAGGTCAAAATAGGGCTGGAACAGGGAGGCCCAGACACCCTCACCAGCCCCCTTTTCTGGTCTGGTGCATTGGGTCTCAGTAGTGTCAGGTTTTAAGGGTGGAGTTTTCATTTCTCTGGGATAAATACCCGAGTGGCATTTATCATGGGTAATATGATGAGGTTTTTTTAAAGTCTTTATTTTTGGCTGCGTTGGGTCTTTGCTGTTGTGCGCTGGCTTTCTCTGGTCGCGGCGAGCAGGGGCTACTCTTCGCTGCGGTGCGTGGGCTTCTCATTGCGGTGGCTTCTCTTGTTGTGGAGCACGGGCTCTAGGCGTGCGGGCTCAGTAGTTGTGGCGCGTGGGCTCAGTAGTTGTGGCGCACAGGCTTCGTTGCTCCGCGGCATGTAGGATCTTCCCTGGCCAGGGCTTGAACCCGTGTCCTCTGCATTGGCAGGTGGATTCTTAACCACTGTGCCACCAGGGAAGCCCTATGATGAGTTTTAAAGAAATTTCCCAACTATTTTTCAGAGTGGCTATGCCACCTCACATTCTCATCCACAATATGTAAGTGATTCAGTTTCTCTGCATCCTGGCCATTGTTTGGTGTTGTTACTTTTTTGTTGTTTCAAATTTAGCCATTCTGATAGGCGAGATTTCATTGTTGCTATAATTTATATTTCCCTAATGGCTAATGATATTGAGTATCTTTTTATTTGCTTATTTTCCATCTTTGTATCCTCTTCAGTGAAATGTCTGTTCATGTGTTTTGCCCATTTTCTAATTGAATTACTTGCTTTTTTACTGTTGAGTTTTGAAAGTTCTTTATATATGCTAGACACTAGTCCTTTGTCAGATGTGTGGTTTACAAGTATTTTCTTTCAGTCTATAGCTAGTCTTTTCATCTTCTTCCCAAGGTCTTTCACACAGCAAACTTTTTTTTGCTTTTTGATGAAGTTCAATTTACTGATATTTTCTTTTTTATTTTTGGCTGAGTTGGGTATTTGTTGCTGCACGTGGGCTTTCTCTCGTTGTGGTAAGCAGGGGCTACTCTCCGTTGCAGTGCACGGGCTTCTCATTGCAGTGGCTTCTCTTGTTGTGGAGCACGGGCTCTAGGCATGCAGACTTCAGTAGTTGAGGCTCACAGGCTCTAGAGCGCAGGCTCAGTAGTTGTGGCGCCTGGGCTAAGTTGCTCCGCAGCATGTGGGATCTTCCCAGACCAGGGCTTGAACCCGTGTCCCCTGCATTGGTAGGCGGATTCTTAACCACTGTGCCACCAGGGAAGCCCCCATAAAAATTCTAGAATAATCTTGTTTATATTTGCCAGAAATCTTGCTAAGATTTTGAATCGTGTTAAAGCTGTACATCAATTTGAGGAGAACTGAAGTATTTGCTATGCTGAGTCTTCCAATCCATGAACACAATACTCTCTATATTTATTTAGGTAGTCTTTGATTTCTTGATCAGTCTTATGTAGTTGTCAGCATACAAATCATAGTCCTTTACATGCTTTGTTAGATTTACACTTAATTATTTCATTTTTGAGCAATTATAAATGGTATTGTATTTTTAATTTTGGTGCCTACATATTCATTGCTAGTATACAGAAATGCAATTAATTTATATTCTATCTTGTATCCTGGGAACTTGATGAACTTACTTATCAGTTCTAAGAGTTTTGTGGTAGATTCCTTGGGATTTTCTACATGGACAATTATATCATCTGCAAATAGAGACAGTTTTACCTCTTCCTTTCTGATCTATATGACTTGTTCCTTTTCTTGCCTTATTACATTGTAGAGAACTTCCAGTACTATGTTGAATAGCCACAGTAAAAGCAGACATCCTTGCCTTGTTCCCCATCTTAGGGAGAAAGTATTTATTCTTTCCCCATGAAGCATGATGTTAGCTGAAGACTTTTGCAGATATTCTTTATCAAGTTGAGGAAGTTACCCTCTATTTCTATTTTCCGATAGTTTTTTAAAAATCATAAATAGTTGTTGGATTTTGTCAAATTTTGTCTGCATCGATTGATATGATCATGTGATTTTTCTTCTTTATCCAGTTATTATAGTGGATTACATTGATTCATTTTTTAAAACTACTGACCCATCTCTGGAAAAAAAGTCATTTGGTTAAGGTATAGACTTGTTATATCTCTGGATTCTATTTGCTAATATTTTCTTAAGTATTTTTTTCATCTAAGTTCATGAAGGCTATTGGTCTATAATTTTTGTTTTTGTTTTTGCAACCTCTTTGTCTGGTTTTGATATCAGGGTAAAACTGGCCTCATAAAATGAGTTGAAAAAGTGTTCCCCTCTTCTATTTTCTGGAAGATGTGGTGGATTATTAGCATTAATTGTTCGTTAAATGTTTGGTAAAATTCTTGAGTGAGACCATCTGGGCCAGGAGATGTCTTTTAAGGGAGACTTAAAATTACAGAATCAATTTCCTTCATTGTTATCGTGCTATTCAAATTATCTGTTTCATATTGGGTGAGTTTTGGCAGTTTGTGCTTTCCAAGCAATTGGTCCATTTTATCTAAGTTCTCAAATTTACGTGTGTAGAGTTGTTTGTAGTATTCTGTTATTATCCTTTTAATGGCTACAGAGTCTGTAGTGATATTCCCTGTTTCATTCCTGATATTAGTCATTTGTGTCATCTCGCTTCTTCTTCATTCTTGCTAGAGGTTTTTAAATTTTATATACTCTTTAAAAGAACCAGCTTGTCTTTTCATTGATTTTCTGTAATGTTTTTTCCATTTTCAATGTCACTGATTTGTGCTCTTTATTATTTCCATCATTCTTGCTTTGGGTTTATTTTGCTCTTCTTTTTCTGGGTTCTTAAAATAGGAGCTTGGATTACTAATTTGATACTTTTCTTTTTTTCTAACATAAGCATTTAGTGCCATAACTTTAGTGGCCCTTTAACACTGCTTTAGCATGG
Organism: Monodon monoceros; assembly: GCF_005190385.1. Taxonomy (NCBI): domain Eukaryota; kingdom Metazoa; phylum Chordata; class Mammalia; order Artiodactyla; family Monodontidae; genus Monodon; species Monodon monoceros. Next base: position 113,215,768 of record NW_021703779.1, read on the forward strand.
TCTCAAAAATTATATGTTGTATTATCATTTTAATTTGGTTCAATGTATTTTTTAATTTCCCTTGAAACTTCTTCTTTGATCTATGAATTTATTTAGAAGTGTGTTCTGTAGTTTCCCAGTGTTTAAAAACCTTCCTGTTATCTTTCACTTATTAATTTCTAGTTTGATCCCATTGTGATCAGAAATCAAACTCGATTTGCCTTCAGTTCTTTTACATTTATTGAGGTTTGCCTTAGGGCCCAGAGTATGGTCTGTCTTGTTATTATGTTCTATGGGCGCTTGAAAAGTAGATGCATTCTGCTGTTGTTGGATGGAGTAGGCTCTAAATGTTGATTAGACCCTTTTGGTTGATAGTGTTGAGTTCTTCTGTATCTTTGCAGATTTTCTGCCTGGTGGTTCTATAAATTGTTGAGAGAGTGCTGAAATCTCAACCATAACTGTGAATCTGTCTATTTTTGCCTTTCAGTTCTATTCTTTTTCTGCTTTACAAATTTCTCAGCTCTGCCATTTGGTGCCTACACAGTTGGGATTGGCTCTTTTATCATGTAATGATCCTCTATTCCTGCTACTTTTCTCTGTTTCATTGTTCCTGCCTTCCTGTGGTTTTTAAAACATTTATTAGAATTCTATTTTGAGTTATCGATAGTGTTTTTAGTGTATCTCTTTGTACAGCTTTTCTAGTGGCTGCTCTAGGTATTTTATTATGCATACGTAGTTTATCACAGTCTACTGGTATCATCATTTTACCAGTTCAGGTGAGTGTAGAAACTTCATCTCCCTTTATGTCCCTTTCATTTCCCCCAACTATAATATAATTGTCTCAAATAATTGACAACCAGGTCAAGGTAGTGTTGTAGTTTTTGCTTCAAACATCAGACATAATTTAGAAAACTCCAAAGGAGACAAAAGTCTATTGTATTTACCATATTTTTTGTTCATTGTGTTTTTCTCCCTTCCTGATAATCTGAGACTCCTTTTATTATTTCCTGTCTGTTTATAAAAGTTTCTGTAAACATTCTTTCCCACTGGCATCATATTCTCTTAGTTTATCTTCATCTGAGACTGTCTTGATTTCACCTTCATTCCTGGAAGATATTTTTGCTGAAAACAGAATTTTGGACTGCCAGTTCTTTTCTTTCAGCACTTGAAAATGTTGTCACTTCCTTCTGCCCTCCGTGGTTTCTGATGAGAAGTCTGCTGTTATTTGAATTAGTTTTCCCCTGTTGGTAAGGTGTCATTTCTCTCTGTTTGATTTCAAAATTTTCCTTTTGTATTTAGTTTTTATTGTGATTTATCTTGGCCTGAATTTCTTTGGATTTATCCTGTTTGAGGTTTGTGCAGCTTCTTGGAGTTGTAGGTTTGTTTCTTTTGCAAAATTTTTTGGCATTATTTTTTAAAATATTTTTTCAGCTCCTCCTTCTTCTCTGTTGGGACTCTATTGACATAAATGTTAGATCTTTTGTTATAGTCCAAATGTCTCCATTATAAGAGTTTTTATAAAAGGAAATTTTTATTGCTCTATTTTCAACTTCAATGCTTCTTTCCTCTATCCTGGCCATTCTGCTGATTGGCCATCAATTGCATTTTTTATTTTTGTATTTTTCAATTCTAAAATTTCAATTCTTTTTTTTTTTAACTTCTTTCATTTCTTTTCTGGGATTTTCTTATTTTTGTTTCAAATGTGTCCATAATTGCTCCTTGAAGCATTTTTATGATGACTCCTTTAAAAGCTTTGCTGGCTAATTCTAACATCTCTGTCACCTTGGTGTTGGCATCCACTGATTGTTTTTTTCCATTATGGGAGAGCTTCCTGATTCTTTGTATGACAAGTGATTTTTTTAATGGACATTTTTGTATTATGCTGTGAGACTCTGGCTCTTATTTAAGCCTTCCATTTTAGCTAGTTTCTTCTGACACTGTTCTGGCAGGGGAAGGGCAGACACGGCCTCTTTACCTACAGATGAAGGTAGAAGTCCAGGTTCTCCACTTGGCCTGCATTGACACCTAGGGTGGCTCCTCATTACTGTTATGCAGGGATGCTAGTTCTGCCTCTCGGACTCTTCACTAGGCTTCCTCTGACTTCACCCTAAAGGGGGGTCAGGAGCCTTGTTACAGGCTGTGGAGGGTGGAAGTCTAGGTTCCACACTAGGCCTTCACTAGCATGGGTGGGTTGGGGCCACAGTCTTTTCTGTGGGGTTTGGCTGCAGTAGAGCGTTCATTGTCTGAAAGGTTTCTGTCTTGCTAGGCTGCCCCTCTCCTTGTCCTTTGGCTGGAGAGAGCAGGCTTTCCTTGGGCCTTTTCTGTCTTTGTCTTTTCTGCCTGTGTACCCATCCTGGGATCTAGGAGGCAAAAAGAAAACCAAGACAATTCACCATTGTTTAGAGCCTTGCATCCTCCAGGTTCCTACTCCTTCTGCCTTTTTCTCTCCACCTTTCAGTGTCTTCTTGGGTTTGTTTTTATAAAAAATGTCCAGAGTTTTAAACTGTACTTCGTGGGAGGAAGAGGGGAAAGCACATCTATTCCATCTTTCTGGAAATGTGTTTTGAAATTCAGAATTTGGGGTATTTTAAGATGTCAATTGGATGCACAGTGGTTCTCACACTTGAGTGTGCATCAGAATTGCCTGGAGGGCTTATTAAAGCACAGTTTTCTGCCTGCATCTCTCAGAATATTCTGATAGGGGAGGTGTGGGGTGGGGCTTGGAAATTTGTATTTCTAACAAGTCCCAGCCAATACTGCTGGTTCAGGGACCACATTTTAAGACCACTCCCTTAGGGATATCTAGCCTGATTATTCTCCATTCTGGATGCCCATTAGAATCACCTGGTAAACTTAATTTTCAAAAAAAGCATGTCCAGTCATCACCTACCCCCCACCCCTCAGATACTTTTATTCCATTGGTCTGAGGTGAGAACTGGGAATCTGGTAGTTTTAAAAGCTTCCCAGACGTGAATGTTCACAGCAGCATTATTCATAATAGCCCCAAAGTGGAAATAACCCACATATGCATCAACTGGTAATTAAAATGTGTTATATCCATACAGTGGAATAATATTCAGCCATGAAAAGGAATGAAGTACTGATAGATGCTACAACATGGATGAATCTTGAAAATATTATGTAAAGTGAAAAAAGTCAGATACAAAGGGCCACATACTGTATGATTCCACTTATAGGAAAGATCCAGAATGGGCAAATCCATAGAGCCAGAACTTAGGCTAGTGGATGTCAGAGCTGGTGGGATTGGGAGAAAATGGGGAGTGACTGCTAATGGCCATGGGGTTTCCTTTTGGGGATGATGAAATGTTTTGGAATTAGAGAGTGGTGATGGTTGCACAATCTTGTGAATATGCTAACTGCCACTGAATTGTACTTTTTAAAAAGATTAATTGTATGGTATGTGAATTATATCTCAATTAAAAAACATTCTTCCTGGGTAACACCTAACACATTCCAACAATTGGCAGCATTATACTTCACATGAAGTTGCAAATGCTGACAGGAGTTACAGAGATTTTAAGTGTCCAGGTAAAGGGTTTGTGTTTATTTCTGTAGATCACAAATTTAGTTTTCTGAATATGTCTGATTAGAAGAATTATCTGAGAGCTTGTTAAAACTACAGAATCCCAGACCCCTTCAATGAAGATTTAGATTCTGGGTCATAATTAGATTCAGATCTGGGGTGGTGCCTGAAAATCTATCAACAATACCCAGAATGATTTTGATGTTCAAACAAGTTTGGGAAATACAGTCTTAAGTGATGGGGAGCCATTAAAGGTTTTTTCTCTTTTAATTGAAAATTATGTTATTTTCTGACATGTCTCCTTGTTTCAGCAGCTTATTTGAATAGTGTTAATTTAATCAGAATTTTGATTTACCACAGATGTTTGCCAAAGAGCAAGGAAGTGTTCTTATATTTGAGCTACATTAAACAATGGGAAATGGTCTGTGTATTTGTAAAGTCCATTTGATGTTAAGTCTAATTATGTCTCTGTAGTCAGCTCCCACAGTTAACAGATGTGAATTGATGTCAACCGTAGTTTTCTAACTGCTTTCTCATTGTTTCCTCCATCGTGTTCCTTTTTTCTTTTATCCATGTGTAGCACATTTCTAACACTCACATCATTCATGCAGTGTTTTTCTAAGTGAAAAAATCTCTCCCTTTTCTGACAATAATAGAACAAAATTTTTAACTATAAAGAAAAAAATTAAAGTTCTCCATAGACTTGCCTACTTCACAGAAAGAACTATTAAAGCTGTGGTATATGTACTTCCAGACATTTTATGCATATACATAAATGTGGAATCATACTATGCCTTCTGTCTTTTTCACTTAATTTGGTAAACAACTTTTTAAAAATTAATTTATTTTTGGCTGCATTGGGTCTTCGTTCCTGCATGCGGGCTTTTCTCTAGTTGCGGTGAGCAGGGCCTACTCTTCGTTGCGGTGCGCGGGCTTCTCATCACGGTGGCTTCTCTTGTTGTGGAGCACGGGCTTTAGGCGCGCGGGCTTCAGTAGCTGTGGCACGTGGGCTCAGTAGTTGTGGTGCACGGGCTTAGTTGCTCCGCGGCATGTGGGATCTTCCCGGACCAGGGCTCGAACCTGTGTTCCCCCCATTGGCAGGGGGATTCTTAACCACTGTGCCACCAGGGAAGTCCTGGTAAACAACTTTTTAAGGATTTATCTACCTTATCAATCTTAATAGCTGTCCAGTATGTATGTATACACCATAATTTGCTTAATCAGTACCATTTTGAGAGACTGAAGTTATAATCCATTTTGTTGCTAATGTGATTTTTTTTTGGCCTTTGGAATAAAGATCTAAACATTTGAAAAATAAAACCATGAATGTACTAGGAGAAGATAGAGAACATTTTTTTATAATCATGGATTGGGGAGAGCTTCTTAAAACACAACAAACCCTGAAGCCATAAAGAATACGTCAATCAAACTTGACAGAAGAAAAGTTAAAACTTTTAACAGACACCATGAACAAAGTTGAAACACATATCAGGTGTGGAGAAAAGGGAACATTCTTGCACTGCTGGTGGGAATGTGAATTGGTACAGCCACTATGGAGAACAGTATGGAGGTTCCTTAAAAAACTACAAATAGAACTACCATACGGCCCAGCAATCCCACTACTGGGCATATACCCTGAGAAAACCATAATTCAAAAAGAGTCATGGACCAAAATGTTCATTGCAGCTCTATTTACAATAGCCAGGAGATGGAAGCAACCTAAGTGTCCATCATCGGTTGAATGGCTAAAGAAGATGTGGCACATATATACAATGGAATATTACTCAGCCATAAAAAGAAACGAAATTGAGTTATTTGTAGTGAGGTGGATGGACCTAGAGTCTGTCATACAGAGTGAAGTAAGTCAGAAAGAGAAAGACAAATACTATATGCTAACATATATATATGGAATCTAAGAAAAAAAAATGTCATGAAGAACCTAGGGGTAAGACGGGAATAAAGACACAGACCTACTAGAGAATGGACTTGAGGATATGGGGAGGGGGAAGGGTAAGCTGTGACAAAGTGAGAGAGTGGCATGGACATATATACACTACCAAATGTAAAATAGCTAGTGGGAAGCAGCCACATAGCACAGGGCGATCAGGTAGGTGGTTTGTGACCACCTAGAGGGGTGGGATAGGGAGGGTGGGAGGGAGGGAGATGCAAGAGGGAAGAGATATGGGAACATATGTATATGTATAGCTGATTCACTTTGTTATAAAGCAGAAACTAACACACCATTATAAAGCAGTTATACTCCAATAAAGATGTTAAACACACACACACAAAACACATATCAACAGGTCGGATTAAATACAACAGAATTAAGAGTCATACTGTATAAAAAGCACGTAGAAAGTATTAAGAAATATTGAAAATTCAATAGGAAAATGGATAAAGGGTATGAGTCAACTCATAGAAAGGGAAATATAAGTGGCTCATAAAATTCTGAAAGAACTATTTAACTGCGCCAATTAAATAAATACAAATTAAAGCAACAATGCAGAAGTACGTTTTATTATTAGCTTTGCAAAAATTAAAAATGATTAATAGTAGCCTGTTTTGGCTGGAGTGTGGGAAAATGGGCACCGACACAGTATTATGAGGGTGAAAATCGACACCACCACATGAGAGGGACAGTTTAGCGCTCCCTGTCAATCCGTAATTGTCCACACCTTATGATCCAGTGACTGCATTTTCTAGGACTCTAATCTACGGAAATGGCACAAGTCCATAAAGATATTTGCACAACAATACTCATTGCAGCACTATTTGATAGCAAAATGTAGAAACAGCCAAATGTTTTTCAATAGGGAAATGGTTAAATTATGGTGCAATACTGTGCAACTTTTAAAATGAAGTAGAGCTGCATTGTGCTGTCATGAAAAGGTAACCAGGAAGTAATGTTGGGTAAAAAACAAAATTGTAGAACAAGATGTGTGCTGTGATCCTATTTTTATAAACAATGTTTTTTAAATGTATCTATCATGTATGTGTATATAACACGTAGCATGCTCTTTCTTTCTCTCACACGCATGCACGCACACACACACACACACACACACACATGCCTAGAATACACACAAACACATTTACCTAGAAAAATGTCTGGAATGTAACATAGCAAATGTTAACAGTAATTACCTCTGGTGAGTGAAACATTCACTTTTTTGCACACGTCTGTATGGTAACAAACCTGAATTTGTTACAATGAACAAGCAAAGCATTATTTCTGTAAACATATGTATAGAGAGAATATATATATATTTAGAATATATATATGCATACATATATTCCAGATGAAATTATAGAATTCATCTAGAAGGTATGTTTTTGTGAAAGTTGACAGTTTTAGAGCAGGGGTATGAAAATGATGAGAGCTGGGATTTAGTTTAATCTGGAGAGAGACAGTACTGAGGAAAAGGATAGATGGCAGAGACACTGTAGAAGGAAATCTATAGGACCTGACAACTAATTACATGTAAGTGGACAGACGAGGGTGAGTTAAAAATAGCTCTGTCACTGAAAGAACTTGGAGATACCATTAACCTGGGTAGGGAAGCTAGAGGAGCTGATTTTGGAGGGAAAATTGTAACTTCAGAGTCTAGACAGATGTATTAGTTACCTATTTCTCCAAAACTTAGCGGCTTAAAATAACAATAATCCTGCATTATCTCTATGGTTGCTGGGGGTTGGGATCTCAGGCTAGACACAGTAGGGAAAACTTGTTTCTGCCCCATGATGTCTGCTGGGAGCTGGAATCATCTGATGGCTCTTTCACTCACATGTCTGACGATTGATGCTGGTGTCAGCTGGGGGCGTAGCTGGGACTGTCTGCCAGAATACCAACATGTGGCCTCTTCATGTGGCCTGGCTTCCTTACAACATGGTGGCTGAGTTCCAAGAATAATCATCCTGACAGAGAGAGAGAGAGAGAGAGAGAGAGAATCGATCCAGGTGAAAGCCATTGCCTTTTATGACCTTGCCTTGGACATCTCCCAGCATTTCTTAATATTTATTTATTTATTTATTTGGATGTGCCAGGTCTTAGCTGCGGCACATGGGTTCTTCATTGCCGCATGCGGGATCTTCATTGTGGCATAGGGAATCTTTAGTTGCAGCATGCAGGATCTTTAGTTGGGGCATGTGAATTCTTAGTTGGGGTATGTGGGATCCAGTTCCCTGACCAGGGATTGAACCCAGGCCCCCTGCATTGGGAGTGTGGAGTCTTAGCCACTGGACCACCAGGGAAGTCCCTGGCCATCTCCTAGCATTGCTTCCACTGCATGCCATTGGCCAGTGCAGTCACAGCCCCCATCCCCAGATTCAAAGGCAGGAAGCATAGACCCCATCTCACAGTGGGAAGAATATTAGTAACATTATAAGAGCATGCAGGTGAGATAAATACATAGATGTGGCCATCTTTGGACAATACAATCTCTCACACTCCATCATATCTTAAGGTGAATTAGACTATTAATGGCTCTAAGTAATGGATTATCACTTTCAGAGAGATTTATATTTAGCTAAGGACCCCAGTAGTCCCCCATGGCTCAACCTAAGTGAATAAGTCATTGAAGGTGAGGAGGCTACCTCATTAAAAGTGGGAAGCATGATTCGAGGAAGAGTATTTTATCTTATTTTTTTGGAAAGACTTATTGTTTTTTTGTTTGTTTTTAAATATTTATTTATTTATTTGGCTGCACCAGGTCTTAGTTATGGCCCACGAGATCTTTAGTTGCGCCATGCAGGCTCTTAGTTGTGGCATGTGGGATCTAGTTCCCTGACCAGGGATCGAACCCATGCCCCCTGCATTGGGAGTGCAGAGTCTTAACCACTGGGCCACCAGGGAAATCCCCGAGGAAGAGTATTTTAGTCTTTAATATAAAAGGCTCAATATAGAAAGACAACATAAAATTAAAAAGTCTCAAAGTCTTTAATATGGCACACAAGGTTGTCTATGATCTGGTTCTTGCCTAATTCTTAGATTTAATCTTCCAATTATTCCTTAACTCACACCTTAAATACAAAGTATGTCAAAATACCAGGTATGCCAAATTTCGAGAAGTTCATCAAACACACTATCCTAGGTCAGGTTCCCTGGAAGCAGAGCCTGGGACAAGGATCCAGGTCCTTGTAAGTTACTAAAGGAGAGCTCTCAGGAAGAAGGACGAGAGAGAGAGAGAGAGAGAGAGAGAGAGAGAGAGAGAGAGAGAGAG
>NW_021703779.1:113224612-113280371 GCF_005190385.1 Monodon monoceros
AGGGAGAGAGAGAGAGAGAGAGAGAGAGAGAGAGAGAGAGAGAGAGAGAAGCAGGGTAGTGCAGGGAATGGAGCTAAGCAAGAATGTGGCCTCATTTGGAGTCTAGCTTTGGCCAGATCCCTAAAGCTGTGAAGCACGAATGACACCACAAGGTGATCCCATTCTGAGGCAAGGGGGCTGTGTCATTGGCTGCAGGTTGGGGGAGGGGAGGCGGGCAGGCTCTGCCCACATGGCATGGAGCCTAACCTCTGGGCCCAGGCAGCTCTCCCTCCTGAGGGGAATTTTCCAGAGCAGGGGGAGCAGTGGTGAGCCTCCAGCAGCTTGTGTTCACAAAAGGGGACGTGGGCTGGGCACCAGCAGGGGCCACCAGGCACAGTCACCTGTTTCAAGGCCTCAGAGCCTGGCTCATACTAGTCCTTTATCCTGGGATACAACTGCCTCTCCTTTTCTTCACTGATATCACCTCCTCCAGGACGCTTTCCCTGATAACTAGCCGGCTACAGTTTACCCTTCTGGGCTTGAATAAAACCCTGTTACAACTATCTCTCTAGCTCAGCATTTACCACATTGTATTGAAAGTATCTGCTTACATAACCAGCCTCCCTCAGTGGAGGAGAAGCTCAGATGCACAGGAACCACGTCCTGCTCATCTTTTAGCCCCAGGCATTTAGCAGAGTGCCAAGCAGAGCAGGCCGAAGTACATATCCGGGTAACTGAACACCAGGTAAGTGACTTCCTAGGTGACGGTGCAAGGCCCTCCAGCTCTGCTATCAAGAGCTCTTCCATCCCCACATAGTGGGGGGGGGATGGAAAACCTGTCAATGTATTTGGGACAAATTAAGTGATTTATGACAAATAAACTAGCTGTAGAGGTTCTTGCTACACCTAAGTACAAATACAGTTCTACCATTGTTACATTTTAGAAGGTATGCGCTAACGTGGTTTAAATGCTGTCAATTAAAAAAAATAGCCTTAAGAAGGAGAGGGAAGAATTATGAAATCTATGCCTTAGCAGGAATAGAAAAGTTTCTCTTTTTTATGAGTGGAAATAGCTTGGTGTAAGGGCTGTTGAAGAATTTTCCGCAACATTAATCCTCCCCAGAAGTTAAAAAGGAAACTAGAGGTATGTCATTGCCATGGGCTAACTAAGATGCAAAGGGCCTAAACCAAGGGAAAAGGAGTGAGATGAATTTGAGTTATACCTACAAGGTGAAAACTCCCCAGTACCTGATGGCCTGGTGGATGGGGGAGGGGCGGAGGGCTCCAGTTGACTGTGGTTACTCCTTGTGTGTGACGTGCCCCCTGGAGCTCCACAGAAGGAGTGAGGATGCTCTTGCCTTGTGAGTTCCTCACTGAAGTCCCATACCACAGGGGACATGGGGCGGTGGCCTCAGGGCGGTGAGATAGAAGGAGGGGGGCATCACAGAAGATATGAAAGGAAAAGAGGAAGATTCCACGATCGCCACCCAGAGGCTCCTACCCCCTGACTGGTGACAAGAGGTTATCCAAGTGGCAAAACCCGCTGGGGAGCTTGTCTGGGGGCTGCCCTGGGCCAAGTTTCATCATCAGCTCTTTTTATTTTTAGCCTACGCCACGTCTCAGAGTAACCAGGTCTATAAATGTCCATAGCACTTGCTGTGCCTGGGCCCAGGGAAGAAGGGAGCAGCTAAAAAGCCTTGTGCCAGGCCTTGTACTGGAAAATTCGCTGCCCTCGGTTGGCAGATGCCTGGATCTCTGGTGCCCCAGGTTACCTCCTGGGCCACTGCCCTCAGTTCTCTGGGCATCCCACCATAGCCATCACCCCTCACCAGCTCTCCTCCAATCAGGCTTCCTGAGCACAGGCCAAATCAATAGGTGTCAGGAGGCAGATCACAGCAAAGCCAGGTCCCACACAATCCCACAGGATGGGTTATCCAAGGCCAATCTGTCAGGGAATAAGAGAGCGCTCTCCCAGGCCTGTGGTGCTGCCTGGAGCTGGTGGACTCCCTCCCACCCTCCTTTCTCTCTTCTGGCCCCTCTGCACCCTGCTGGCGAGCTGCTCCCATGCTGGGCTCCTTCAAATGTGTTCAGGCTCTCAGGCACCCCGCACACCCCTCTCATTCTGGTATTGCTCCTGCAGAGTCGGGGAGGGAAGCTTGGGCTCCGGCATCGGGCGGCTGACCACCCGAGCAACCTGTTTCCTCCCCTGGCAAAATGGAAAGAAAAATAATAGCCCTTACCTCGCAGGAAGGCTGCCCTGGCGCATAGTGCTTAAGAAATGAAGCACTCACGACTCTAGTCAGAGGGGGGCAGCTTCTCCCCACTCAGCCAGCTTGTGCCCTTGCGTGCAGGGCACTGGGCTTTTTTTTTTTTTTTTTTTGCCACCGCACGGCATGTGGGATCCTTGTTCCCCAACCAGAGATGGAAGCCGTGTCCCCTGCACTGGAAGCGCTGACTCTTAACCGCTGGATCACCAGGGAAGTCCCATTGGGTCTATCTTGTTCACTGATGTATATCTGCCTCTTGGAAAAACTCCCGGCACATAGCAGATGTTTAATAAACATTTGTTGAATGAACACACCCCACCCCCGCTCCAAATATGCATCTCTTCCTTTGTCGCCTGTGTCAGCGAGTGGACCCACAGTTTCCACATTGCCGGATAAAATCCCAACTCCTCAGCAGGGCCTAGTAGGCCTTACATGACCTGATTCCTCTCACCCCCCGCAAGCTCATCTCTAGCCACCTCTCTCCTCATCCTACTCTCCCCGCACCCCGCTCCCCTACACTTTAGCAATACAGAACTTTCTTTTTTCCATTGGTTTTCTTTCAATGTCTCTCACCATCTGACCACCTCACCATTGCCTGCCTAGAACATTCTCCCTCCTCGCCTGCCCCATTCCTTACCTCCACGAGCCCTCCTTCACCAGGCTACTTCCTACATTTCCTGCAAGTCATATCCTTCAGGAAACCTCTATATGTCCTCCTGACCTTTCCAGCCCTTCTAGAATACACGTTCCTTCCACTGCTCCCAGAGCACTATGCATTTCCTCTCTCATAACACTTAATAAAACATTGCATCTACACTTTCGATTATTTTCCCCACTAGAGTGTAATGTATGAGGCCATGGACTATATCTATTCTTTTATTTAATGCCTACACAGAGATAACTCTGTGCTAAGCACTTCTGTAAACTCTGTAAATATTAATTCATTTAATCCTCATAACAATCCTACGAGGTACTATTGTTACCGCCATTATACAGATGATGAAGCTGAGGCGGAGTTAAGTAACTTGCCCAAGGTCACAGAGCTAGTAAACGGCAGAGCTGGGATTCGAACCCCCAAATCCAAGTTCTTAAAACTGTTATAACGTGCTGTGTCCCTTGTTCACCAATATATTCTCATTGCCTGTCATATAGAAGGTCCACCCAAGGAATGTTTGAATAAAAGAAAGAATGGCTAAATGAATAAAGATTGTGGAAATAACACAGTCCTATGTGGGACCAGTGGGAGGAAAAGACTGAGACAGAGATTAAGTCAGAGAAGTTGAAAGCAAATAGTCCAAAAGGGGTAAGGAAGATTCCAGGACAAGTGGCAGGTGATGAAAGGCAAGGTGGAGGGGGCAGGGGAAGCTCAGAAAGGCAAGTGACAAATGGCTCTACAGTCGACAAAGGAAAATATAGAACAGACCATTGGATTTGGCCAGGAGCTGGCCCCTGGGACCTCAGAGTAGTTTCCAAAGAGTGCTGGGGAGAGAAACCAGATTGCATGGCCTTGAGGAGGGAGTAGATGGTGGAATTTGGAATTTGGTAGGGGGTAGTGATCAGGTTAAGTAAGGTCTTTTTGTCAAGATGCGGCGATTAGGGCCTGCTTAAAGGCAAGAGGTAACAAATCTTTGGCGAGTGAGAAATCAAAACAGCCCTCACCAAAACAGAGAGTCTGTTGTGTGGTGGTGGACCGCCCCAAGGCCAGCCACAAGAAATGGAAACATGCACAAAGCATGCTAACATTTGTTGTGAACAGAATGAAGGCCAGGAGAGCAGTGCTTGATAAGAATTCCTTCCTGAGAGATATCTGGTAACCTCAGACACGAGGTACAATAGAAAGGCCTGGAATGAGGGGCTATGGTGAAGTATTAAAGTGAATTGATTTAGAGGCTACGAGTGGAAGAAAAGCAAAAAAAAAGAGTAGAGACATGAAGAGAAAAGAGGAAACTATTTTCAAAAGCTCAGGAGTTCAAAAAAGCAGGAGAAAACCAGAAAGAAGACAGGGACATTGGTGTAGGTCATAGAGCTGCGGCGAAAAAAGAATTCTGTTAACTGGCCAGAGGTGGCAGCGAAAGTGGGCCTGAAAGTTGGAAGCTGCAGGGGTTCTGCCCGGGGGCGGGGGCGCGGTCAGCTCCAGGGCTTGGTCTGAAGGGGACTACTGGGCCCCAAATCCCAAAGACCCTGCATCCACAGGGACAGGGAGCTGCTGGGGTGGGGTGACAGGCAGGGCCGGGCACCCGGAGGAAAGGGGCACCTGGGAAGACGATGAAAGAAGGGCAGCCATAGCACATGCAACTGTTTCTTTCAACAACAATTGATTGAGCTGGTACTTGGCACCAGGCATTGGTTATAGGCTCAGCCTGCTCTCCAGGAGTTTACATTCCAACAGCAGCAAAGCCAAAGCACAGGTCAACCTATAACAAGGGGGGCGGCGCTGATATTCTGTAGCAGAGAAAGATGTAGAAAGGGCTCTGGGGGTCTTAGTGTTGATGTGTGTCAAAGAAACGCATAAAAGTACCCACCCCAGCATAATGCAGGGTTTACTTTCCCCTAGGAAGTGAAGAAGAGAGGCTTCAGGCTAAGGGCTTGGAATTTGGTTTAATCTGAATAAACTCGTAAATCCACCAGATGGTTATTTTTTTTATTGGGGTATAGTTGATTTACCATGCTGTGTTCATTTCAGGTGTACAACAAAGTGAATCAGTCATACATATACATATATCTACTCTTTTTTAGATTCTTTTCCCATATAGGCCATTATAGAGTATTGAGTTCCCTGTACTATACAATAGGTTCTTATTAGTTATCTATTTTATATATAATAGTGTGTATATGTCAATCCCAATCTCCCAATTTACCCCTCCCCCCGGTTATTTTTTGTATATTGTCACTTTTGTAGTTTATAATGAAGACATGGCTGTTGTCCCACTGGAGCACTGGGTGACTAAGACTGTTTGTGCTTCCTTAGCATTTTTTGGGAAACTGTTTCAATAGTATTCACCTTGGAGGGTTTTTTTCTTTTTTCTTTTGGTAAGTTTGTAATTTGTATTTGGGATACTTTGTAATTTTTAACATAGCCTCTTTCCTGATTATAAAAGCAAAGCATACTCATTGTAAAAAGTTAGGGGAAAATTGTAAAGAAGATTTTAAAATGTCATCTTAAAATACTGTCTGTGAAGACATAGAGAACAGACTTGTGGTTGCCAAGGAGGGGAGGGGGGATGGGAGAGGGATGGACTGGGAGTTTGGGGTTAGTAGATGCAAACTATTATGCATAGAATGGATAAACAACAAGGTCCTACTGTATAGCACAGGGAACTATATTCAATATCCTGCAATAAACCATAATGGAAAAGAATAGGAAAATGAACATTTATATGTATAATTGAGTCACTTTGCTGTACAGCAGAAATTAACACAACATTGTAAATCAACTATACTTCAAAGAAATAAACAAAGAAATAAATAAACACTGTGAACTGGGGCATATCACAGTCCATACACATTTATAATATATCATATACATAATACAGAAATATTATTTATATGTTTATAATTAAATATCTTGATTATATTTATTATATAAATAAATATATGTTTGTTTATAAATATATGTGTGTGTATATATATAGCTCCTAATAGGAAATCTTGTATTTCTTCACCAAAGGATAGTCTAAACAAGCAATCAACCCCATGCATGTGATCCAGTGGGCTGAAAGTGCTATATTATGACTTGGAGTTGACTTCAACAAAAACTGTGAATGAGGCAAAGTTTGTTTCCAGGTAATAATCTCATCCCCACCTAATGCGAGGCAGAATTCTTAGATGGTCCCCATGATCTCCCCTGCGTGATGTTATGTCCTGTGTAATCTTCTCTCCTTGAGGGAGTGTGGGTAAGATCTGTGACTTGCTTTTAGTCAATAGAATATGGCGAAGGTGACGGATGGCACTCTCATGATTAAGTTACATCATATAAGGCTCCATCTTAGAAGACTGCAGTGAGTGATTTTCCTGTTGGCCCTGAAGAAGCAAACAATCATACTGTGAACAACCTATGGGAGGGAGGTAAGTGCAGGTGGACCGGAGGGTGGCCTCCACCAAGCAGACAGCCACAAGGAAATGAATTCTGCCAACATCCATTCAGGATTCAGCTTCACCTTGGAATCTGATTCTCTCCCACTCACACCTCCAGATGAAAACACAGCCTGGCTGACACCTTGATTGCGGTCTTGTGAGACTAAGCAGAGAATCCAGCTACACCATGCCCAGACCTCTGACTCATGGCAACTGTGAGATAACAAATGTGTCTTTTTCATCCTTATTTCCCCATTAATTCCCACCAGCTGTATCCCAGATGGGTCTGAATTGTGCTATATATGTTAGTATCTCTGGCTGAATTTTTGTTCCCACCATTCCTTTCAATCCAGAATCCCTCCCTTCCTGTTAAGTGGCTCATCTAGGAAACCTTCTGAACTTCGAGACCACTGGACCGTTGCTTCCACTGCATTTTTTTTTTTTTTTTTTGCCACACCACACGGCTTGTGGGGTTTTAGTTCCCTGACCAGGGATCGAACCTGGGCCATCGGCAGTGAGAGCATGGACTCCTAACCACTGGACCACCAGGAAATTCCCCCACTGCACTTTTTATTTGCACTACTTGTTTGTCCCTGATTCATACATTGCTATATGGCCTCTTCTGAAATCTTATTTTTATGAAAATGTTATTGAATATGGATTTTATATATATTACAAGGAACATATCAAATGAAGTTGTAAACTCACTGAAGTTCAGGATTCCACGCTGTGCACAGCATACTGCTGGGAATACACACCTCCATATTTAAAATTCGAGTTACATGAAGCAGTCAGCCAAGCGTGATTGGCCACTCATTGAGACTCTCCGTAGAGCCAGACCTGAGAACATCCCTCAGTGTTGTCCTCATCTCCCTGAGCTTCACTTTCCTTTACTGAAAATTGAACATAATGCCACCTACCACAATTATTTCAAAGACTAAATGAGACTAACGTGGGTGGCTGACACTTCATAGGTGCTCAATAAATGTGAGATGAATCAGAATCCAGGATGGCAAACCTTCCATGTGTAAAGGCTGCGCAGACACAACAGTGGGTGGAATTATCACAGGCAGGGCAATACTTCAAAGTGTTCAATGAAACTGAAGAAGCTTGTGCACACAAAAGGCCAGTTTAGGTAACTGTTTAAGTTTTAGTTTCCTTTCTCAGTAGATATACGCGGAATGCAAGGCCAGCGACCGACTTACAAACACTGATCAAGCGTGGGGAGGGATCTGAAGGAATGCGAGTAGGTCTTGCCAGGAAAGAAGTTTGCTGCTTCTGAAATGTTTTGGTCCTAGCCACTGGCAGGATTGATCGATTGCAGTTAGCAAAGCGTCTTCTGTACAGCCTGTCCAAGCATCTGTTTCTGTACCTCTGCACAACTGTTGCTCAAATTCACTCTTCCTTTCGAATTATCATCTTTGAAGAGCAAGAGAAAAGTCCACCCAAACCACCCTACGTATCCTAACAGCTTCCAAGTCCTTTAAAGGAGGGTCCTTAACATTTCCCCTTACCCCCTGCCTGGGTTCAAACTTCAACTCCCAGGGTTCGCCCAAGTCCCTCCCCTTGCCCTGTCATCTAATGAATATGCAAATAACATATAATTGGCAGCCAATGGCGTGGGTTCTGGTCACATGGTGCCCATGGTAGGTGAGCGGACAGAAGTTGTGTGTTGGTGAACAGAGACAGCTCTCAGTCTGGGGCGAGCGCTTCAGTGAGCTTGGACCGATGCTCGGGCAATAGTCCCTGCGGCAGCAGCGGCGGCGGCGGCGGCAGTAGTGGTGGCAGAAGAGAGGAAGGGGGAGGGCCCCGAGGGCTACACACGCTCACACTTTCAAGTTCCCTTGGAGGGAGAAGAGGTGGGGCTGCAGAAAGAGGAGGCCAGGAGCAGTTCCATCTGTCCCGTCCCGTCTCCCCCTCTTACTCTTGCTCCCTGCACCCTGGCTCTGCGAGAGTTGAGGGTTCGGGTGGCAGAACGCGGCAGTGAGGGCAAGAGGGCCAGGAGAGTGGGGACCGGAGCCAGGGGTACGGGGGAAGATGCCCATCCTGCTGTTCCTCATAGACACGTCCGCCTCTATGAACCAGCGCACTGACCTGGGCACCTCCTATTTGGACATTGCCAAAGGCGCTGTGGAGTTATTCTTGAAGGTAAAGGGAGGGGAGGGGAGAGATGGGGAGAGTTCCCTAGGGATGGGGGTGGTGGTGGATTTAGGTGCTTCTGTAACGTTGGTATCGCCCCCTCCTCCCCCCCTTCCCTTCGCGGCCCCCTCCGTCATCCCTCGTCCCGCAGCTGCGCGCCCGGGACCCGGCCAGCCGCGGAGACAGGTACATGCTGGTCACCTACGACGAATCCCCGTACTGCATCAAGGTAAAGGGGCCATCCAGGGGGTGGGCCGGGCGGGAAGCGGGAGCCGGTCGGCCTGGGCAGTCGAGCCCCCCTGCCCCCGCCCGAGGCGGTCCTGCGTCGCCCGGCGGGGCGGGCGGGGCGAGGTGGGGGCGAGGGCGGGGGTGAGTGGCGCCTCCGCGGCTTCCGAGGAGCCGCGGCGCCGGGGGTCGGGGAGGGGGCCGGGGGAAGGGCGGCCCCGGGGAGAAAGCGCAGGAGAGCCGGGCCGGTGGCGGCGACGAGCGCAGCCGCCTCGGAAGATGGCGGACATTTTGCTTTTGTATGAGCCGGAGAGGGAGACCGAGGGCGCTGCTGAGATGGAAAGGAGGGAGGGGAGGGAGGAGAGGGGAAGGAGGGCCCGAGACCCGGAGGGAGGCTGCAGGCGGGCCCGCCCCTTCGGGGCGCACCGCGCGCGGTGGAGGCCGAGGGGCCGGACGGAGCCGGCGACTCCGCCCCGAGGTGCTGTGGGCTCGCGCGCGGGTTTTCCTGGAGCCCTGGCTCCGCCCCCGGCCCCTCCTTTCCCCCCCCCTCCTCCCTTCCTTCGCAGCTTCTCCTCCCCCTCTTCCTCCAGCTCCCCTCCCCTTCCTGCTGAGAGCGTGGCAGAGCCGGCCGCCGGCCTTCAAAGATTAGACTACTGCTTTTGCGCTTCTGTGGTCTCTAACCCACCCCCACCCAATGGAAAATCAGTCCGCGGAGCCAGCCTCCCAACCCCCAGGCCCGGAGAAACTCTTTTTACTTCTTCTCCGGCATCGGTCCGGTTAAGCCCGGCTCTGTTACCTTAGCTACTGTTAGTGTTTCATTGGCGATTCCACCCAAGGCGAGACAGGGTGGGGCGGGGAGATGCAGAGTCTGAACCCGCGGGGACAGAGCTTTTTAGGGACCTGGCCTACCTACTGACATCATAAATTAGGTTTGTGTTAGTCACGTAGGGATTTGTCCAGGGAAAAGAAAGGAAGGAAGGGGAGGACTCGCTGAGCGCGGTTACAATAGTCAAATGCGATGACTTGATCCACAGGGTTCTGACCTACAGGAGAGAAGTAGGGAGCACTTCACCTCCCTACCCTTGTCCTAATGGTGAGGAGATAAAGAACTGCTTTGCCTGCAGTGGCCCGATAAAATAGAACTCAGACTATTAAAGCAACCTACATAAGAGTCCTGCTTGCATATTGAAAATTTTAAAATACATCACCATAATCCTTGACGTCTTTCGCTAGATACCCTCTTTTTCTCAGAATTCTCTTAACAGGGTCGGGGAGGCACTGGATGTGTTGTAATCCGTTTTAGCCGAGTGAGGTGTTTGAAAGAATGGAACCTACCAAACTGAATAGTTGGCTATAGAGAGCGTTCCTTCAGAAATAAAACCAGAGAGGCTTTACTTTTGTAACTCGTAGCTTCGGTTAACAGTTTGATTAGTAGGTTCCCCTGAAAACCGGTCTGGTTTTGATGCTTTGTTTTCCGTTTTTGATTTATCTATTTAGAAAAATGGAGCAAGTAGACATCTTTAAGAATGCCATAAGCTTTTTAAACATGTCAGTTTCCTCCAAGGGTGTGACCATTTTTTCCACATAGAAAAGCAGATGTTTGTCCATCCTAAGTATGAAAGTCTACACCCTTTGAGTACTAATACAGATAAGAACCCACCGTTTGTAGTGTGGCCATTTGAAATCCTCCTTAATTTGAAGTAGTTAAAAGGATAAACTACAAAGCAGTGTGCCTTTTTTTTTCTTGAAAGGAATAACTTATTTAACATTTTCCTGAATGCCAAGACTCATAGTTTAAACATGATTTTTGATCTATAAAACTTTTATGGCAATATTTACAGAATCTTTGGAAAAGAAAAAGAAAGTCTGGCCCCCTTCTTAACAACCATCATTACAGCTTTTTACCTAGCATTGTAATCATAATGTACATATTACTTTGAGTTCTGCCTTTTCCACCTATTTTGTCCTGTGAATTATTCCCGGTTGCCACATAGTCTTCATACTTAAAATTTTTAGTGGCTATGTAACTTATCCATGGTATTTTAGAGGCTCCAGATAGTTCTGTGAACAGAGGGGAAAAGTTGAATTTTGTTTTTAGTGGAAATTTCATCTGTCAGCTCTTTTTATCTTGCCATCTTCTACACTACATTTTTTCCTAAAGTAAAAAACCTTCTTCCAAGCTGACTTTGATCTTTCTCTTCTTATGGAGGGCAGGTGTGGGAAGATACTTTGTATAATACTTTCAGTTGCTAATCGTGAGTTATCTTCTTTAGTCTTTAGGCGTCTCTAAAGTCATTCAGGTTTTTTCATTTTAATCTTACATGATAACTACACGTGCTAGGGAATGGTCAATGATCTTAATGACGTTCTTGTCATTTTGCTGTCTATACCTGAATTTCTAATGATATGCCATATTTTGGTAGAATTTTCTTTCTGTGAGTCCCTTTCGGTCACTCCCTGCTGCCCACCCCTGTCCCTCCCCTCAGCATGTGGTAACTATTTGTTCTTTTGCTTTTAGGATCTAGCCATTTTGGAAGGTCTGAAATTTTAGAACATTTGGTGAATTTTTCTTAAAATTTAGTCTAATCTTTCACTTGCTAATAGCTGGGAGCCATAAATGTCTGTTTTCTGTCACACTGATTATCAAATAGGTCTTTATTTGACTGTCAGCAGGCATCTTAGTTGCTACTTGAAACTGCACTCTTCGCTAGGAGCCTGAGGTCCTTTCAGAAAAGTGATGTTAGATAGGGTTTTATTTGTTAACTTGTTTTTCTGCAGAATAACGTGAAGTGTATTTTTGGATTTCTGTACAGTTGGAGGGCCATTGTTTATCTCTTGTCAAAGTAACTGCCTACTTATTTCTCAGGTCTTGGTTATATCCAACTCTAAACACTGCAAAACCGATTTTTTTTTCCTAGTAGCAGATTCAGTTCTGCTGGTGGTGTAACAGGCGTGAGTTGTGCATTTGGTTGGAAGGTTTTTTTCCTAATAGGCGTGGAACTATTCCCAGTATATCCACTTACAAGCTCTGACAATAAATCTTGTTGTGAAAAGTTACTGTGACTGGAATTCTTCACTAAAGTATACTGTTGAGCATGTGAATATAGTATTTCACCCAGGACTTAGTAGCTTCTTAATGCATACCCCTTAGGACATGGCTATGTGCTCTTTTAAAATTAGTCATACCTGTAATTTGCAGTCAGCTGGGCATGGATGGAATTAAGTTTGATTTGGGGAACCATATAAAAAGCATATGAAATGCAAGTATTTTGTGCTACATCTGTTTCAAGTGTTGCTTTGTAGACAGGTTTTATACATAGTGTCACAAATGTTAACACTACATTTATACAATGGTATCTTTAGTGTACACAGCTGGGATGAAGCCTTTTAATATTTTTAAATTTCCAATGTATCCTTATAAGACTAATACATGGTTTTAAGAAGTGGGGTGGGGTTTTTTTTCTTTTTCTTTTTTTGGTATAATAATTCTTAATAGTTTTGGCTGAGGTTCTGCTGTCTTGTATGTTTTGTTTTGCTATGAGTCATAATTTCCTTTTATTCAGTGAATAGCAGAGGTAAGCTTGTCGCTACTACTGACTCTGAGCAAATTGAGGGCACCAAGAAGAAAGTGAGCCGTGAGACTGGAGTAGATAATAAGTATTCAAAATGGTTTGATGTTTGAAGCTACTTTCTTAAAGCGATTTCTTTTTTATTGAAGGAAATGCTTTTTTTCTAAACATAAAACTGAGTCATTTTTCTAGAAATAGCTGAAACACATGTATAAATCATGTACAGACTTTTTTTTAATAAATAGGGAGAGTTGTTTCAAAGAAATATCCCAAGTCTGTAATTTGAAACAGAGAGCATTTGAAAAAGTGCAATTTTCCCTTGAGTGTTGCTTTTTCACATCCTGTAGCCAGCCTTGCTTACTGGTATCTGTGTGCCTTTGTCAACATGTATCAGCAAAAGGCAGTATTTTGGCTTACAGATTTAAGAAGTAAACCTATGCTCTTTAAATGATCTGTGTTCCAAGCATTTAGTGGTATTTTTAACTAAGGCTTAACTTTTTCATATGCCCGTGAGTATATTTTATGGGGCTTATTTGGAAAAGGAGTGACTTTTAGGGGAGCCTTTCATTGTGGTTGGAAGCTAAGGAAGTGGTTTTGGGTGAAACAGTGGCAACGTGGCCGGTGAGAACAACCGGAGGCAATGGAAGGTGCATTGAAAACTCAAAATGCCACAAAAGTGGGGCATTGACTTTTATAATTAGTTGTTCCTCCCCTGATCTTGCTTCCTTTTCACCTTCCTCATTGGCCATTTGAAGCGTGTGATGATAGTAATTTTGGAATGAAAAAGGGGGAAAGAAATCATCAACAAAATGAAAAGGCAACCTGCTGAATGGGAGAAAATCTTGTCAAATTATATACCTGATAAGGCGTTAACATCCAAAATATGTACAGAACTCAGTAGCAAAAAAACTAAACAATCTGATTAAAAAATGGGCAGAGGATCTGAATAGACATTTTTTCAAGGAAGATATGCAGATGGACAGCAGGTACATGAAAAGATGCTTAACATCACTGATCATCAGGAAAATGTAAATAAAACCACAATAATATCACCACAGGCCTGTTAGAATAGCTGTTAACAAAAACACAAGTAACAAGTGTTGGAAAGGATGTGGAGAAAAGGGAACCCTCCTCCACTGTTGGTGGGAATGTAAATTGGTGCAGCCACTATGGAAAACAGTATGGAGATTCCTCAAAAAATTAAAGATAGAACTAACGTATGATCCAGCAACTCCACTTCTGGGTACTTATCTGAAGAAAATGAAAGCATTAACTTGAAAAGATATAAGTACCCCCGTGTTCATTGCAGCTTATTTATAATAACCAAGATATGAAAACAACCTAGATGTCCATTGATGTATGAATAAAGAAAATGTGATATATACATACAATGGAATATTATTCAGCCATAAAAAAGAAGGAAATCTTGCTATTTGTGCCAACATGGATGGACCTTGAGGGCATTATGTCAAAGGAAATAAGTCAGACAGAGAAAGACAAATACCATGTGATCTCACTTAAATGTGGAATCTAAAACAAAACAAAATGAAAACAAAAGCAAAACAAGCTCATAGATACAGAGAACAGATTGGTGGTTGCCAGAGGCAGGGGATGGAGGGTGGTCAAAGTGGGTGAAGGGTGGCAAAAGGTACAAACTTCCAGGTATAAAATAAATAAGTCATGGGATGTAATGTACAGCATGGTGACCATAGTTAACACTGCTCTGTTGTATATTTGAAAGCTGCTAAGAGAGTAGATCTTAAAAGTTCTCATAAGAAAAAAGAAAAAATGTTGTAATTTTGTGTGACAATGGATATTAACTAGCTTTTCTGTGGTGATCATTTTGCACTATATACAAATATCAAATCATTATGTTGAACACCTGAAACGAATACTTATATATCAAGTAAACATACATATATACATACATAAAAAGTAAATGCTTCCAGACTGCTATCCAACCTGTGAATTAAATATAGTTTACTGGAAAGAATTTTAAGAATGAGGTACTCTGCCTGATAGCTCTTTTTCTTTATATAAGAGTAGAAGGAGGAATTAGAACTTTAGTGAAAGCTTATATAGAGAACCCTCCATCGGTCATGTGTATACTACTATGTTTATCTGCACGTTTGTTTGTTGTTTTGTTTTGCAGCGAATAAAATATTTCTTGTTAGAAAAAAAAGAAAGAAAAGGGGAGATTTTGGGGTAGAAGACTAGATCCCTGGTCAAGGGAGTAAGTGCTACTTTCACATTAGGTACCAGCTGGGAGATGACTAGGGAGTGCTGAGACAATTATGGAGTCCTGTCTGTTCTGTATCCTAAACCTGTCTTGTATCCATTCATTCTTATTTGCTCCTCCCTTGTTTCAACTTTCATCTGGACCATTGTTTCAGCAGCCACTCAGTTGGTCTCCCTCCTTCTGGTCTTGCTTGCCACTGATTCTTCACCCTCATCACCACTAGATTGCTGATTCTTAAAATAGAGTAAATTCAAAAGTCATTCCCCTACTAAAAATTCTTCAGGGACTCCCCATTATATTTCAGAATAAAATCCAAACTCCTTAACCTGGTTTTGCCAACAGTGTCTCTCCACACTCTTCAGAGTCACTTGTCCAGACTCACTCTGCCTCTTGCTTCTGTGCCATTGCATATGTTGTTCCCTCTGCCTGGGACACACTGGTTGGCCTGACATGCCTCACTTCTTCATTCTACATTCTCAAAAGTCATCCTGCCCCTCTGCCCACCCCTACTCCAAACAGTGTAACAACTTCCACTATGATCCCTTAACCCTCTGTCTAGAACTTAACCCAGAAAATGCTTCTTGCTTCTTCCTGCAATCCCTTCCTCCCCTGAAGGTAGCCGTTGCTCTGACTTTTACCACCATTGTGGTGATATGACCAAAATGGTGTTTCTGGCAGATAAGTCTGACATTGGATTGCTACTATAGCAGTCTAGGCTTTCATATACCATGTGTTCATTCAGCACCCTCTGTGGACTGTACTATACTATACTTGGGGCCGAAGGTGACACCAGGAAAGACTTGGCCCAAGGGGAAACTGGAATAGTAAAAGATACGGTCCTAGCCCTCAAGGGTCTTGAGAAGAGTCATTGGAAAAAGGTGACTGGAGAATGTGGATTAAGATACGGGAGATGTCAAGAACAGTGGACTCTGAACCAACAGATTGCAGGTGAGGGAGGGAGAATTGACAGGACCCAGTGATGATTCAGTTTATCCAGTCAAGATTGCAACTAGTTAAGACTGGATCGCAAAAGGGCTTCGAAACCTACAAGCTAGAGTTTGTACATTTCTCCTGGAATGAAGAGCTATGAGGTGGATTTGAAGACAAATAGGATAAGGTTTGTTGTCTGTGTGCTTGCATGGTTATTATGCAGAAGCGTACGTTGAGGTGGGCTGGGGGAGATGAGAGAATGAGAGGTGGGGGAGATCTAAAATATGTAGTTGAAGTTGCCTAGTTTTGCATTAGTGCTGGCCACTTGAGAGCTTTTGACTTTGAGGTTAGGATGGCGGTAGGAAGGGTGGCAGAAGGGCAGGGCACACATAAGGAAAGGGCAAATATTGTCCTTTTCAGTTTGCCTTTGCTTCAGAAATATAACTAGAACTGTTCAGAAGACAGGGTTCTCAGTTTCACAGAGTGTTCCAAAGTGGCAGCTGTTCCACGTCTCAGGGAGAAATGTGCTTTCCAGAGAAGGGCAGGATTGAAGGACCCTCTGAATGCGGGGAGGAGGGGACAGGGATGAAGAAGTGAACCAACCGGCTTAATTTAAGTACTTAAATGAAAAACTCTTTGTAAACATGGCTGTCAGTTCCCTTTTACCAAGAATGTAGATGAGAGATCCAGGCAGTCTCTTTGTGTGCCTATTGGAAGGTTGGAACACGCTATCTCCTGGATGCAGTGTTCTAAATGGTGATTAGGTTCCCAGACCTTCCTCCCCAGGAAAGCCTATTTAACCCTTCATGCCACTTAGCCACAGAACTATTGTGTTTGCTATTGTTTCTACTGGGAAATGGAGTTGGGTTTCCAAGGTGCTTTGTTAAAAACACATCCTTTCCCCTCCTTCTTCCTCACAACTCCAGGTGGACTAGTGGTCCCAGAGACGGGTGGGTACACTCTAAGAGCTCCATCAAAGACGGTGAAGGGCTGAGGTGTCCGTGAGGGTAGGCATGGCTCTTCAAAATATACCAGTCACTCATGTCAGACTGGCTGTATTTGCGCCGTTCAGTACAGCATCCACTAGCCACGTGTGGTTATTGAGCCCTTGATAGGTGGCTAGTTTGAATCAAGATGTGCTGTAAGTGTAAACTAAACACGGGATTTTGAAGATTTAGTACCAAAAGTATATAAAATATCTCATTAACAATTTTTATATTGACTACAAGTTTAGACAATACTTTTGATATATTAGATTAAATTAAATATATTATTAATCTCGCTTGTTTCTATTTTTTTAATGTGGCTACATGAATATATAAAATTACTTATGTGGCTTTCACTATGTTTCTATTGGACAACAGTGTTGGTCTCTATTTTTTCTTAACATATTTATGATGTTCATGTCCTAGAAATTGTTTCTGAAGGGGGATTCTCCCTCTCAAAGTTCTGTTTTAAGTGAGCACCTCCATAATGGAGTCATTTGTGCATGAGAGGTTATCATACAGTTCAGAGTTGATGGGTTGATAACCCTTGGCCCTGGGGTAAAAATATGAAAGCATCCCATTCTTGTTTGTATTGAAAGCCAGTTTGGTTGCTTATACTTTTGGATACAGTTGGTGATCCAACTGGTTGGGTTAGAAGTTTTTTTCCTGGGCTAAGTAGAAGAGAATATGTATGTGAACTCCTAATGTAACTACAGTAATTCAGAATTCTGTTTGTAATATGTGGTCACCAGTGGCACAAAATGTTCCATGCTTTTAGTGCTATTAGAAATATGTAACATATCCCTTATTAGATTTACATAGCTACTTGGCCCAAGAATTCCCAGGAACAGTATTCATCAAGAGAAGGAGGATAAAGGATAAATTCTTTAGCTTGGCATAGTGTAAAACCTAAGAAACAAAGAGGGGTTTGTATCACTGCTCTTGTTGAAGGGTTTCTTGAGGTTCCCTAGCAAGGCCCTTGTCTTATATCATGGGAAGTCATCAGTAGCATTAAAAGGAGGGGGGAGGTCCAAGTGGGGCCATGGGCGGGCTCCCATGATCATTACTTTCTCTAAGCTCAATCCTCCTAAGGGGGATTACAGGAGTGACAATGTTATTTTTTGTTACTGTAATGGCTCCCATTTAAGGAATAAATACCAATGTCTAATTCTGAGCCTCGGTGAGAGTACAGATATGTTGATGAATAGCATGTATATGATGTGGAACCATTTTGTAGCCCTAGTTTTAGATCCTCCTAAAACCTATCTTATAGTCAAAGGTGTTATCTGGCTTTTACAGATATGATTCGACTTATATCTACTTCCTTATAATAATGAACAATAATATAATAGCTTTCTAATAATAGCAGCTGACATTTATTGAATAATGCTTATGTACAGGGCAGTGTGCCAATGAATGTACAGTGCTTATTTCATTTATCTTCCCAACCAGCCTAAATCACAGGTACTATTATTATCCCCACTTAACAGATAAGGAAACTGGGGGCCAGAGAGGTTAAGTAACACAACTGAATAGTAACCCAGGTCTGTCTCTATTCCAAAGTCTTAAGTAATGAGCCACTTCACTTTCCCTGTCAATTATGGTAGAATATTCCTTTTAATAACTTCTCAGTGGTATTTTCTTATTATGGTATATGTCCTGGGATCATGTTTTTTAGACAGAATTGTCATGCTATTATTTATCGTTGCTTTTGATAGGACAGTGTTTGATACTAGAGCAAGCACTCGATGAATGAAAATGACTACTGCCAGTGTTGCCATTTTTATTATTTCTCTGATTCTTTGTAGGTGAATATCATGGTGCATTTGTTTGTGAATCACTTTGGTCTTTGATATCACAGTTATGCCCCTACTCAGGGAAAGAGATGGAGTTGTTGGGACTCTCAGTTGATGGAACTTGAGATAGCTGGGGAGTAGAGGTTGAGTACTGGGGCCTAGGCCGAGTAGGCCCCATGGGAGGAACGGTAGGCTTGAAAGAGCAACACGGTGGTTTTTGGCGATCTAATGGCCTTCAGAAACGGATATATCATCTTCACCCTGTCACTCTCCTGATAAATGTTTCTCTTATAGGGAAAATAAAGACAGTCAGTGTACTCCACAGTAGCCATTTAGTTTCCTTTAATCCACAGCCCGTGGGAGAGGCAGAAGCCATTTTGTAAAAGGCCTGAGCATGCCATACTGCCTTCGCCGAGTTTTCTCTCTCAACCTGTGCCTGACCTAATGGCCCGCTCCCCATTTCACCCAGATCTCCCATTCTCCTCAAGCCACACCCCTGCCCTAGGCAGATAACTTTTTCCCCCCTTCCTGCTTAGTTAGGTTGGTAAGGGATGGATTTCAGAGGATTGGAGGTGCTGCCAACTTAGCCACTGGGGTCTTAACCAGAGAAAAGTTACATGAAGGCTTTTGTGCCAGATGTGCCAGATGTTCTCAGAAAAAATAGAATTCTGTATCTTAAACCATATGTGCGTGATTATCTTAATATATATGTGCCTGCATCTTCAACCATATGCACCTGCTCTTTCGTTAGTTATATCCTGCCCTGTTAAGTCGAATAGTTCACTAAACTTAGTACTAAGAACCAAACTCTGGACTTGAATGTTATTGAACAAGAGGCTCAAAACATTTGTTTGTGTGAGTAAGGAGTAGTACTACTGAGGAAAGTAAATATAGTTTATTAAGGTCTTAGGATTTACTATATAGCTACTTGGGCTAATTTACTAATGTTTATTCTTTTTGTCCTTGCCTATATTTGAAACTGTTAATGCTTCTTCCTTCCAGAAACTTATCACCTCCTCCCGTTTCTCCACCCCTCTCTCTGATCATTCTTTCCCTATCTGCCAAATTCTTTCCCTTGCTGAATGCATCCTACCTCATTCATGATTTCAAATATTCCTTCTACTCCCCAACTTCAGCTTCTCACCCGGGCATCGCTAGCTGACGACGGGACATCTCCACTTGCCTGTCTCTCCTGCCATCAGCTCATAGTTAGCATGTCAGACAGACCTGCTTATGGCTCTAAAACTATCCCGTCTTCTATATTCCCCATCTTTTTGTCACTCAGGATTGCACAGTGGACGTTATTCAGCTTTGATCCTGTCCTTCCACCTTCTTCTGAGGCCTATCCCTTTGCAATGTCCCTTACATATGTTCCTTCAACTCAATTTCTGCTGCCAGCACTTCAGTCCAGGTCCTGACTTCTGTGCTTTGGCCACTATAGCAACCTTCTTATGTAGTCTTCCAAGTGCTTCCCAAATTCCTACTCTCTACCCATACCAACTGTTAACTTTCTAAAAAAGGTGGTTTCATCATATCACTCCCCCGCTCATAAGCCTTCAGAGACTCCCCAGTGCCTGTGGAATCAAGTCAAAATTGCTCAGTCTGCCATTCTGAGCTCTCTAGGACCTGCTCCATGTGTCTGTATAAACATATTTCCCATCATTTCCCCACAGGAGCCCTGCCCTTCAGCCAGACCTCTCTCTTCCACCCCCTGAGTTTGCCTCCCCACTCCTGATGCCGACTCTTAGACCATCAGTTAACCAAAGGGAGAAGAGAGAGAGAGAGCCAGAGGGACCAGAGGCCTGGGGGAGGAGAGAAAATGAACTGAAAGCGTGCCAGCAAGGGTGTGACTTGAGGGGGAGGATGTGACAGAAGGTGCTTTAAATGCTGTTATAATGATGAGAAGTTGCAGGAGGAAGGGGGAGAGAGCTGGACTCTGACCTTTAGCGGTTGATTAGCCTGAACCAGACCAAGATGTTTTTATTTAAATTGGCCTCATTGGCCTCAAGATGCTGGGAAGCCCTGCCGTATATTTAACCAGTCCCTCTCTGCCTTTGTCTCTGTGGAAGGGAGCCCACGCAGCTAGACAGTGGATAATGGGATTCCAGGGAGAATATCTAGTCTTTAATACAGCCATGACATTGGAAAATTGGGGGTCCCTCCTGTTGTATGTCTTGTAGGAGAACGTGCAAGATGTTTGGAGCAAAGTGCTCCTTTTTCTTAAAAGTTTACATGGGTATAGACATTGTAAATTCCATTTCATAGTGAAGTTTTTGAGCTATATGTTAGAAGTCTATTTAAAGTCTTCCTAGGTACTTTCATAAAAATTAGATTTGAAAAAGTGGTCATAGGATAGCCTGTCTGGTAGCTACTGATTAGACACATGACCCTGGGCAAGTCACGCAACCTTTTACGGTGTCAGTTTTCTTATCTGTAAAACGAAGGGATTAGACTAGATTATTTCCACTGTTCCTTCTGAAAAAAGTCAGGAGAGAATTGTATAACTGAAAGACAGGATGTGGCATAATTCTGGCTGGGACGTCAGGGGGACTTCAGAATTGCTTTAATTTTTTTTTTTTTTTTTTTTTTTTTTTTTTTTTGCTGCGCCGCATGCCATGCGGAACCTTAGTTCCCCGACCAGGGATCGAACCTGCGCCCCCTGAAGTGGAAGCGCGGAGTCTTAACCACTGGACCTGCAGGGAAGTCCCAAAATTGCTTTAAATTTTAGAAAACAGTTTCTGTAAGTGGTTAAAGTGCTGTATCACGTACCTACTGGTTAAATTGGTCACTCCATCTTATTGGTAAATGTCACTTCATCTTATTGGAGTCATTTCTGTTTGCTGCCAACAGTTTAATGTTTAGGACAGATTCCTAGCAATAGTTACCTCTGAATAGCGGTACTGACAATTTTGTGAAGAGATAGACTAACTTTGTATTTCTGTTCGGATTTTTAACAATGAACGTGCGTTACTTTTATAATGTAAAAAACAGCTCATAAAAAGTTTTTGAGATAATTTTTTAAAAAGACTTAGGCTGGAGGAAAGAGATGCCATAAGATCTTTAGAAAGTAAGGAATGGTCATTCTGCTCTCTCCTCTCTTCAACTCTTTCTGTAATGTTTGGGTGGCTTAGTCTCACTCCTGTCCTTGTGCATTTTCCAAGACCACTTTTGTTGATTTTTATCTTGTGTATGTGTTCATAAAAATATCTCCTATCAGAACCCCAAACCTAAGCAATTGAACATGTGCTCAGCACGATAGCATTTTTTGTTTGTTTGTTTGGTTGGTTGGTTGATTTTTGGTTTTGGTTTTGTTTTTTTCTAATAATGAGTATCGGTCAGTAGCTACAGTTGAAATGGACTGGGAGTGAAAGAGGAAACTTAACATTTATATCGGACCGAGTTTGGTAAATTCTTTGCAGCCCTATGATATTTTCCTTTCAGTAACAGTTCAGTTGCCTCTTGGACAGAGGAGAAAATTTGGTTTCTACATGTTAGCATCCTCTGGTGAGATCAAATTTCTTTTGATCTTATGCTTTCACATGAACTCTGAGAGGTGTGCTACTTCATAATTTTATCTTAATTCCCTTGGGTAAGAATTGAAAAGTCATAAATGAAGTTTGCAGATATTTTAGACTAATCCTGATGATTGTTAATCCACTAAAAAAAAAACCTTATCCTAGGTATCCTAAAGAGACCAGTAACACAAAATGGTGAACTTTGTGAGGGTGGAATCAAACTGAATCATGTCTTTGCCCGGTTTACTTAAAAATATGTGGTTATGAGAGTCTTTAACCATCTGCTGAAAAAACAATTCAGCAGGCCACAGACTGTCAAATAAGTTTCTGCAATATATTAGGGGGTCAATTTCTAAGAATTTTTTTAAAAAGTAGAAGACTCAAGTAAGCTAGATTTCTTTTTTTGTGGTCTTGGCTGGCAGTATTTCCTGAAGCTTGTGGATGAAAATTGGTGGACTGAACCACAGAATGATAACATTCAGAGTTCTCTGGGAGAGAACTGATGTAATCAAATAAAATGGGCTTCGAGTATCTTAGCAAGTTCAGGACACTAAGAAGTGCCCCTGGGGAAGTAAATTTAACAAAAAGGAATCCAAGAGAACTGGATATTCTGTTGTTTTTTTAAACATCTTTATTGGAGTATAATTGCTTTACAATGGTGTGTTAGTTTCTGTTTTATAATAAAGTGAATCAGCTATATGTATACGTATATCCCCATATCTCCTCCCTCTTGCATCTCCCTCCCTCCCACCCTCCCTATCCCACCCCTCTAGGTGGTCACAAAGCACCGAGCTGATCTCCCTGTGCTATGCGGCTGCTTCCCACTAGCTATCTATTTTATATTTGGTAGTGTATATATGTCAATGCCATTCTCTCACTTTGTCCCAGTTTGCCCTTCCCCATCCCCGTGTCCTCAAGTCCATTCTCTACGTCTGTGTCTTTATTCCTGTCCTGAGAACTGGATAGTCTTAAAACAAGTAATTTTACAAGAGAAAGCTGTATTAGTACATATAAAACACAGAATAATAGAATGTCTCCTTTGAACCTAGAACTGTATCAGTACCTTGAGTCAAGTGAGAAAACCACAAAAAAAAGTGAAATCAGACCAAATTGCTACAGTATTAAGGGGAAAATAGTGTGTCAGATAGGGTCAGAAAATATAGTACAAGAAGAGTTTTCAAAGTTGATACAAGAAGCGAGACAATCTTATTCTTTCAATGATATAGCATCTTCCTAATGTGTATTTCACAGTTTTAACAACCTCCTTTATAGGTGCTCTAGCTGTAAACACAATTTAAAAAGACATTTTATATGGAGACACACCAATAAAATAAAATAAAATAAAATACTGGGAAAAAAAAGACATTTGAACATATTAAAGTGATTTCAGCTGTTACAGCGTTCTGTTTACCTAAGAGGGCAAGTAAACCTCATCTTATATGTATCAGAATTGGAGTCCATTTTAGTTGTGAGAAGAAAATTCTCGAAGTTGAAAACTTAACTCGCACAAATATTCCATGTAAAGCTAAGGGCAAAGACCAAGGGAAAAGTCATTTGTCTTCTCAGGAGACAGAGTTGATTGGAAAAGCAGGGCTTCTTATTTTTCATGTCATCCTGTCCCACTGGTCACTTTACCAACACAAGAACAGTTTGTGATGACAAAGATGATAGAAAGTTAACTTGGAGAAGAAAGTTAAGTTAGTTGAAAACTGCCATTGAAGTTGATTTATTCAAATTGTCTGTGTTGTTGCAGAGCAAGTTTCTCCCCAACTTCTGGAGAGCAGATGGAAAAAGGAAAATAGTTTATCTTTCAACAAGAGAAATGATGGCCCTGCTAAATTTAGACTCTTTGGCTTTAACTTGCAACATCTGGGAAAATACTTAAATCCGTTAATCATCTTGTTTGTAACCACCTAGAAGAGCCCAAGGTTCGGGATAGCCCTCTATATGAGTTTATGAAGGGCAAATATTACCAGGCTGATTTCATTTCCTTTAATAGAAGTTAAAAAGTCTTGTCAAGGAGAGGGAAACAACACGTATTTTCTCTCTGGAATCCAGCGAGGCTTTTTATTCATTGTGAAGGGCTTGCTAACAAGCTAGGAAGCCTTGGATTGAATTGAACTGCTCCTCAGGGTAGGGTCCAAAGAGGCTTTTGGGTGCATGTGCCCAAATTGGGTTAGTGCAGTGGCTCAGCACCCAGTCAGAGGGACAGAGCAAGTGATGCCCTTCCAGTGAGAGGTTCTCTCGCTGCATGTTAGAGAGCCTGGCTTGTGACAGTCTGTAATAGAGAAGGATTATTTTTGCTATTTGAAAAGATTCACTGCCATTCTCTTTCAGGAGCTGTCACCCTAGAGAATTTTAACTATTCAACTGTTTTTTTATTTATACATATTCCATCTATATGGTCTTTTAAGGGGTGCTTCTTCTGTGGAAAGCTAGATGCAGCTGCCCTAAAAAATGTTCTTCAGTTACCTTGGATGGAGAAGTTAATACCGTGTTCATTAAATCTGCACTATATACTGAGTCTAACACGATCATTTATATTTTGGAAAAGGATTGCAAGTGACCTTCAGAGATAGAGCAGGCGTTTACAGAAAGGGCTGTAACACCACTGCCACATCCTCTTCAAGGACAGTTGATCTGTTTTTATCTTTTTTACTTGTTTATACTTCCTGGCAAGATTTCCTTGGAGGAAAGAGTTCTTCATTTTGAAAAATAAAAACAAAATAAAAATCAATGAATCAGAGAAATGGTCCTGCCAAAATGGAATGAAGTTCAGGAAGGACAAGTGTTCGGGTACTGAGGTTTGGGGGAGCCATTAAATAACACCCCTACCTTTCCCTCCTCCATTGAAACCAATGGAGAAATAAGACACAGGAGCCAGCCAGAATTCTAAATAACAGCGTTATTCCTGAGGAAAGCTAGACTGGAGGGTATAACTTAGATGTGTGTTCATAAAAAGCTTCCAAATAGTTCACATGTTGACAGACCTCCACTATAGTTCTGTCATAGGGGCAAAACCTACCCTTTAAGCACCATATGGCAGAGAACATACCAGATAAGGACATGGAAATAGGGGTGCAGAGCGTAGTAGAAAATATTTCTTTTAGGCTTTGCCCTTCTGAGGAAAGGAGTACAGACTCTCTCCTTTTTGTGGTGATACGAGTAGGGAATAAAAGGCTAGTGGGCTAGTCCGTAGAGCTGCGGGGAGAACCCAAGTCACTGACAGACTGAAAGGCCCATACTCTTCCTGCTGATATTCAAAGATGTCTTTAGTTGGCTATACAAATTTAAACCAGACCTGAATTAGCATATTTATTAAGATATGAGGCATTTTCTTTCTGTAAGTCAGATTTATATAAAGGATGGATACAAGGTATGGAATGATAGGATATGAAAACTGGAAGGGACCTTAGAGTTGGTTTTCAGTTTTTTCATTGCTTAGGTGAGGAAACAGCCCCAGTAAGGGGAAACGACTTACTCTGGACCACTTGTTTTGCCTGTTAGTTACAGCCAGGATTAGACCAGGGTCTTCCAAGTCCTAATTCACTGCTCCCCACACCCAACTGGCCTGCGTTCTGACATCAGGGAAAGTAGACTTAAACTAATGAAATTTGGAAATTCCATTAAACTTATGAACCTTTAAGCTAGTATAACAAGACATGTCTATGAGGTGAATATGTAGAATAGGTAGAAGAACCTCTAGTATTTTGGTTTACATTGGTGGGTTCTAAAGTTAGGGTACCTGGGTTCAAATCCTGGCTGTGTCATTTATTAGTTGTTTTGACCTGGACAAGTTGTTTATCCTCTCTGAGCCTCAGTGTGCTAATCTATAAAATGGATATAATAATAGCACCTACTTCATGGGGTGGTTATGAGGCTCAGATGAGAAGGATAGGTATAAAATGCTCTGCTTAGCATAAGTGAGTTCCTGACACATAGGCACTGATTAATATTACCTATGATTATTATTTATCATCATCATCATTATTCTCATTTTACTTCTGGGAGACTTTAGAAACTTGACCTGTGAAGACAGTAAACTCTTAGTTTAGGATTTCATTCACCCCAGGTTATTCCTTTGTGCTAAACCTATGGTCTGTCTGTCACCAAGTCCTATCTTGGTGGTTCAAAATGTTTCTCAATTAACCCCTTCCTCAGGCCTAGATGCCTATTCTAACCTCCTAGCTTATTGTTCCTGACTACAGCTTCTTCTCCAGTCTATCCTATAATTCACTGCCAGACTGACCTTCCTGAGACACTGTTTGATCCTGTTTCCCCCAGCCTTGGAAGCTGTAATGAGCCTATTTTATGCTGAAGCAAGGCCAAGTTCTCCTGCCTGACCTTCAGTTCCCTCTAGATGATCTCTGTCCAATAGATATATAATGCCAGCCATACACAGCATTTCAAATTTTCTAGTAGCCACAGGTGACACTTTTAGTAATATACTTTATTTACCTAAAAGCATTCAAAACATTATCACTTCAACATGCAATCAATCGAAAAATAAATAATGAGATATCTTCATTCTTTTTTGTTGTCGTTCTAAGTCCTCAACATCCCATGTGCATTTTACATTTATATCACATCTCAAGTCAGACTAGCCATGGATCAGATAGTGCAACTCCAGACTGTGCCTCTCTGACTTACCCACTATCCCCCCAACAAACAAGACATACTCAAGTCTTACCTCCTCCTGGTCTGTTAAAACAAAATAGAGATGGTAATACCCTGCCTATTTTATAGGATTGTCTTAGGCAAATGTGAAGTATGAAAATGCTTTGTAAGCTGTAAATCTCCATAAAAATGTATGGAAGTTATTATCAGGAGTAAAGGTTTTACTGACATGAGAGTAGGATATCTTTGGAGTTACTTGAAATAAAAAACTGTATGAAAGAAGGTCAACGGGCTGTCCTGAATTCATTTATGAAAAGATCAACTGCAAGCAATGAATGGAGAATATAAACATACTTTCTCCCACTAGAACAAATAATTATCTTTTTGGAAGAATTTTTCACATTAATAAGGTTCTCTAGATACTTAAATTACTCTGTAGGCCTTTTTTCCCCTTCAGCATTCTGAGGACTGGACTTAGGGGCATTAATTCTTCTCTTGAAGGAGCTAAACTGCTACCAAGAAGTTTATTGCTTTGGGTTGTAAATGTAGCCCATACACTGTGTAGTACTGAGATAGGAATACCATTCAAATTTCAAGTATTGTCTAATTCATTGCAAAGGATTGGAATTGACCTAAAAATTGAATGCCAGTGATTCAGGTTCAGAAACAATTTGTAAAATGTTTTCAATTCATATTAGAAAAGAAATTTTAAAGAGCAGTCATTCTGACAGATTGATTAGTGACAATTAGGACACATTATTTTAAACACAGATGAGTTATAGGGTGTTTGCTTAGGTGGTACTCAAACCTTATCCCAGCCCTTTACCAGATCAAGTAGTTCACTGATTTTTCTTTAGTCATGCTTTGAACTATCTTGTGGCTCTCAGGAGTTCAACACTCGCTGCATGTAACTCTGAGTGTACAGTGTAGAAGTTAGATTGGTAAATGAAGCCATTCTGGAAAAAAAAAAAAGTCAACTTTGTAAAGTGGCTTCTGGGTGAAAGACCCCACCATTCACAGGCTTGCCCAAGCAAGAGAACTCAACCTAATGTATGACCCTTTTTCTCCCTCACCCATGCCCCTAATTAGCTACTAAATCCTTCTGACTCCACCTCTGAAATACTTCTTTAATCTGCAGCCTCCTCTCCATCCCCGCTGCCCTCGCTCAGGCTTTCATCACTTTTCTCATAAGCTATTGCAACATTCTCCAAACCAGTTTCCCTGCCTCAAGCTTCAGCTTCCCCTCCACCCCACAATTTATTCTCCAACTCCCAGCAGAACGATCTTGCTAAAATACATATCTGATCATGCCACGCCCCTAATTAAAAACCTCAAGTCATTCCCAGGGCCAACAGATAAAATCCAGACTACTGAGCACAATGTACACAGCACGTTATAGTCAGAGCCCAGCTTATCAGCTTTGCCTCCTGCTGCTTACTCAGAGTGATGATAATCAAATTACTTGCAGTTCCCCAGGAAGCTCCGTCCTTTTATGAACTCTGTTCTCTTCCTTTGCCCTGCCCCCTCCACTCCTCACATCAGTGTGGGGATCCCATGATCTTCTCCTCATGCCATTAGACTTCTTCAAATGCCCCGTCTTCTGTGACAAGCCTTCCCTAACTCCCTGGTCATTTGTTCTTTCCGTCTCCATAACTGCATTCCTTATTCCTTTGCGGCAGGAACTCCTCAAGGGCTAATTCCTCTTGATATCTCCAGCATGTAGCATTCTGCCCAGCATAGCATAGTTGGTCCATAAAAATTTGTTGGATAAATAAAGGAAAGAATTGATGCTATCCCTCTCCCTCACCCGCAGCTGTAGACCTTCTCTCCTACCCCAAATAAGAAAGCTAAGTTTTGAATTCAGTGTGATTTATAATCACCTGCTGATATTTCTAAGTATTTGATTAGGACAATTCAAATCATAATCCTTCCTTTTAACTAAAGTTTAGTTTGTCTAGTTCAGTAAGATTTTCCTTGGGTCACAAGGAATTATTCACATCCTCTACTTTTCCCAGCTACTATAAGTCATATGTACAATCTGGCCAAAGGAATAATACATGGAAAGGTTCTGCCTTTAGATCCTTTGACTTACAGGATATGTTAGAAACACACACACACACACACACACACACACAGAGAAAACTCACATTTTAAAAAAATTAATTAATTTTATTTTTGACTGTGTTGGGTCTTCGTTGCTGCACCCAGGCTTTCTCTAGTTGCAGCGAGCGGGGGCTACTCTTCTTGCAGTGCACGGGCTTCTCATTGCGGTGGCTTCTCTTGTTGCGGAGCACAGGCTCTAGGCGCGCGGGCTTCAGTAGTTGTGGCTCGCGGGCTTAGTTGCTCCACAGCACGTGGGATCTTCCCGGACCAGGGCTTGAACCCGTGTCCCCTGCTTTGGCAGGCGGATTCTTAACCACTGCGCCACCAGGGAAGTCCCTAAAAGCACATTTTTAATTTCACAGAATCCAGACTGTTGGACTGGAAAGGATCTTAACCAGGATCACCTTCACCTTGTATGGTTATGGAGGTTGCGTACTGTTCAAGCCTAGGGGGCGCCATTCTCATGGGTCACAATGTGAATGGCTCTCCAGGGTTGTAACATGCACAGCCTTACACAGTATCCCTGTTTATCTAATCCTCTTCATTTTCAGATAATGAAACTTAGGTCCTAAGAGCCGACAGGTTTGCTCGAGGTCATGCATATACTTCATAGTAGGGTACAGGCAATGGGCCCCTTTTCTGCCTTTCAGTCACTCTGACCCAGATTGCTTTAGGAGGCTATGAAACTAGAAGAGATAGTGTTTGCTATAGTTGTGTGGATAATGGTCTTTAGCTGAACATGAAACTTCAGTCATTTCGTTTAGCTCTGCATCATTTGCGCTAGCTTTCCACCTCCAGCTCTACTGGTCTGGTTGGCATGACGTGAACCTTCAGCATATTACACTACTGCCCACAGGGCTACCAAGACTCAGGTGCCTGTTTGTCCCACAAAGTTGCCAGGCTGTGCTGTCTACTGTCTCCTTTGCTGGCCTATTCCTCTGTGACCTACTGTTAGCTGCCATCTTCTTTTGGCTTCTCTTCTTGGCGTTTTGCGCTGCTTTGTCTTTATAGCCACATTGCTGACTAGTCAACGTGGTCCTTTCCTTCTGTTCTACAAATGATTCAATCAGAGCATGTTGGCTGTTGACCTTCGGTCTTTGGTTCTTTGCTGCTGTTCATAGCTACTGAGGGTGCCTAGGCGATGCTGCTTCTTTGTCAAAACTTTTTGTTTCTTTTCTTTCTCCCCTATTCTAGATTTGCGCCTTTCTGAATGCTTAAAGATGCCAGAAGGATTGTCTCCACATAGTTGTGGCTCTATTCCTATAATTCCACCTATACTCTTGTTTAAAGTGAAAATATTGTTTGGGAGAAAAAACTCTTGGTTAGAAAAGTTCATGTAAATCAGACACTCAATAGCTAATTGTCTCTATCAAGGACGATGCATTTAAAAAATTACTCCTTCCTCTGCCCCGTGCTCTGTGCTCATCCTCAGTGTCAAACTAAGGTAAATACTGAGGTGTTTTGGTAGGTTTGATTGAGCCTGAATAGCAAATTAGGCTTCTTGAGCCAAAGCCCTCCAGCGATAATGGACTGAATGCATTGTTTGCATCTTTGCTCTTGATCATTAAGGCTGGCAGATCTTTCTGAAACTAATGGCCTGCTTTTGTTCCACTTGATCAGTCGAGATATAGAATAGAATTAGATTAAGGAATTATTAACTTGTTAGAGGTTTGATACTTGCTATTTGGTGGTTGTTTGCACTTTATATATTGTTCATTGTATAATTGGGAATTTCTTTGTAAATGTTTGGTTTGCAGGCTGGTTGGAAGGAAAATCATGCAACATTCATGAGTGAACTAAAAAACCTTCAGGCTTCTGGACTGACTACTCTTGGTCAGGCTCTAAGATCCTCATTTGATTTGTTAAATCTCAATAGATTAATATCTGGAATAGACAACTATGGACAGGTAAAAAATAATTTGAGTGGGTACAGCTCATTTATTTTGGTGACTTGGGGTAAGAATTTAAAATTGGGCATGGCTACCAAGTTTTCTGCTCTTTTTTATAACGTCCAAAAGGAGGTCCATGTATCTTTTAAATACATACTTTAACAAAAATCGTTTTGGGGGAGTCTTTTATGTGGCTTGACCACAAAATATTTAAAATTGCCTATGCATCAGATCATCAGCTATCATGGGATGAATACATTGCTGAGAATATTGGGACAAGACAATTGAAGAGAAACTTTCAGAGTCCTTAAGTCCCTCGTCCCTCTCAATTCAACGAAAAAGCTCTAGTATAAGAGGAAGGTAGAATAGCATTTGCTGATGTTATCATTACACTTTCCCACTGTAAAAACTCTGCTCACAATAACCAGTCACTGGCCAGGTTGCAGAGCATAAGTCATTAATGTCCCCCTCACTGTGCCAGGATTCTGAATGATACCCGGGTATGGAGGATGCTGCCATTATAATCCCTTTAATATCTTTCTTTTATGATTACTTGGAAAGCAGAGGGAGAGGGGGACTTGGATGTTATAGTTTGGGGAGTTCCTGAATTATAAGAATTCCTCAGTTTATTCTGAATGTTACCTCTGCAGGGATTGTTATTTTGATTCCCACCCACTTCAGTCCCTAATCTTTTCCTTCTTATTTATCCAGGCAAATTTTATCACACACTTGAAAGATCACAGGCGAGGCAAATGTAAAAGTTGAAATACAATGGAGGCAAATGTAAAAGTTGAAATACAATGCTATTACTTTACACAGCTCTAATACTTTTTAAATGTATTTTAGGGGAGAAATCCATTTTTTTTAGAACCATCTATTTTAATTACCATCACAGATGGAAACAAGTTAACAAGTACTGCTGGTGTTCAAGAAGAGGTGAGATTTCTTTTTTTCAAATTTCATTTAAATGGCAGAGAACATGCAGCTATTTCAGTTAAGAATAAGTTTGAGCAAACATTCCATCCTGGTAATCCTTGAAAGATTGCCTCATTTTATTGAGGACATCAAAGAAAAGTGAACTCCATAACCCTTGAACTGATTCATTTTTGTATGGGTTGTTATGATGAAACTTTTCCAATTTTGCCTTATCAGCTTCATCTGCCTTTGAATTCTCCTCTGCCTGGAAGTGAACTAACCAAAGAACCTTTTCGTTGGGATCAAAGGTTATTTGCCCTGGTGTTGCGTTTGCCTGGATTGCCTTCTACTGAACCAGAGCAGCTAGGGAGTGTACCCACTGATGAGTCTGCCATTACACAGATGTGTGAAGTCACAGGAGGTATTGGCAATATTTACTATTTCTAAAGGACAAATTCAGGCCAGCAGAGTACCATTTTTCTTAAATGCCACATCCAGTCTTTACTTCTTTTCCTTCCGAATCTTTCAACTCTGCTGCTTAAGCTCATCATTAGTGTGATGTCTGCTGCCAGTGTACTTTTGATTATCTCAAGTTGTATTTTAGGATTTCAGATGCTTGTATTGTTAAGTAGTGTTTTATTTGATCAAACTTGTACTATTTGTTTTTCCTTCTGGTATAGGTCGCTCCTACTGTGTTAGAACACAGAGAATGTTGAATCAATGTTTAGAATCTTTAGTTCAAAAAGTTCAGAGTGGTGTAGTTATTAACTTTGAAAAAACGGGACCAGATCCACTTCCTATTGGAGAAGGTATGGTAGATAACCTTTTTTTTTTTTAACCTTAAAGTGTTATATAGGAGAGTGATCTGAAATTGAGAAAACATTGAACTAATCGCAGTAGACGCGGTCTTCACTAGC
Source organism: Monodon monoceros (assembly GCF_005190385.1). Lineage (NCBI taxonomy): Eukaryota > Metazoa > Chordata > Mammalia > Artiodactyla > Monodontidae > Monodon > Monodon monoceros. Next base: position 113,256,773 of record NW_021703779.1, read on the forward strand.
CACACACAATCAAGTGGTTACAAACATCCATCCAAACAACTACCATTCATTCATTGCCTGTGGATACATTTCAGGTAGCCAAATTCTAGCTTTAATTCAATGTCAAATATTCCTCAGAAAATTCTCCCTTTTCCCTACCCATTTCATATTCCAGGTCCCAGTCTTGGGATGGCGCTGAATTCTTCACTTCTCTATTCATGAAATATCTGGAGATTGACTACAGAGTGCCATTTAACCAGCCATCTGCTTTTGGTCTTGTGAGCACCAAACGTGCCAAGCTATCTTGATGAGATCTGTGAATGTTTAGCCAGGAACTGCTAATATCCTATAAGATCCTACACCAGCATTTTCCTGGCCACTTTTTAACTGCAGAACCTTTTCTCTTCAAGTGAGATTTTATGGAAACTTCAACATCTCAAAATATGAAAGCAGAGCTACTTTTGTATTGGGAAAGGGAATCATACCCCATTGCACGGCTTCCTCAGAGCTCTGTTCCAGGCCATCGATTCTCCTCATTCCTGTTGGTTCACACACACACATACATACATATGTGTACCTAGACTCCATCATCACCACAGTGCTTGCCTGATCTGATCCATACATTTTAATCGCTGTGGCCACAATTAGTGGTAGCTGCCTGGAGAAGCAAAGGGAGTAAGTGCAAAGGGGCAGAAAGACCCACATTTCTTGCTGAAGCAGTGGATCCTGTGGTTCCTGACCTTTTTGCTATTTAGTCCCCAGAACCCTTTGAGAAGCTATTAGAAAAAATAGAGACCCCTCTCCCCAGGAAAATGGACATGGGCAACACATACACACATAATTTTGTGTTTCATTTCAGGGGTTCTTGGACTCCAATTTAAAAACACCTGCTGTAGGGACTTCCCTGGCAGTTCAGTGGTTAAGACTCCGGGCTTTCACTGCCAAGGGCTCAGGTTCTATCCCTGGTCAGGGAACTTAGATCCCACATGCCACATGGCCAAATAAAAAAAAACACAAAAAAAACCAAAACCAAAAAAACAACAACAACAAAACACCTGCTGTAGAAGACTGAGGCTTCACAGCCCATTTTAAAGTAATTAAATTAGTTGTAAAGGAAGGACATGTTATATTGGTAACGATTGACCACTCAGGTCTATAATTTTGTGTTCATTACCTTCATGTGAACGGGGAACTTTCCTACTGAAAGCCAATTAGATGGTGTCATGTAAATAGCTCAGACATTCTTTCTAGCTCCATTTCCCCTTTGTCCAGGGTTCTTAACCTTTGAGATTCTGATGAAAGCTAAGAACTTTCTCCTCAGAAAAATGCACATCCCCAGAATTGTGAGCTCAACTTTAGAGGGGGTGTCTTGGTCCCCTGAAGCACTACATGTATTCTCTAGAGCTCCATGGGCCACAGTAAGTCCCCTGCTCTAAAGTAATTACTTGTTTAAAGTAATGCTTAAGTAAATCAAATGATATTGAAGAAAAAAATGAGACTCAAATCACTAACACATATCTTTTACAAATATAATTTAGACTAATAAATCATCCATTAAAGGTTATGTAGCTTTGTCTTGCCCTGTTTTCCGGGGGCAAATGAAATATGCCAGTTCAAATAATTAAAATGCATTCAGGATATATTATTCAGCATTATACGATGCCCAGTTTCCATGGGATTTTAATGATGGGATGGGCAAACTATAATGAATTAGTCCACATAAACGTGATGCATTTGCTTTGTGTGCCCTTCCCAACTATATACATAGATTGTGTTGTCAGCATTCCTTCTACCTTTTGGTGAATTTGCCTTTGTGGTCATTGGGTCTAACTGTTTAGTAAAGAATACTTTTTTTCATCTGTTGGAAATAGAAAATCTAAATAGAATTTATGACCTATTTTGTCAGATTCAAAAATGTAAAACTATACCAGGGAATGAAAAATTTCATTTGCCTAATTTGGAAAAATAACTGTTGTGCTTTAGTGTGTTTAATTTATGTGTCCAAATCTCAGAAAATGTAAAACTAACTTTGTAACAGTTTTCCATATAACTACATATTTTGGTTGTAATTAAGGAATTGGGGGGGCAGGATGTTGGATTAGAGGGGATGGATTAGATGATGAAAAGAGTTGCTAGAGAGAACATTCAGAAATCCTAGTAGAGTCACTTTTTACTTCCATCTTTCATGAATCACTGTTTTGGTTTTGTTTTGTACTTTGCTTTTAACTGAAAAATCTGTACAAGAAGATCAGAGGCTGTGAAAGGAAATTCATGCCTTAGTCTGTCTTTTGTTTAACTTTTAGATGGACTTATGGATTCATCCAGGCCAAGCAATTCATTTGCTGCTCAACCATGGCATAGCTGTCATAAGCTCATTTATGTGCGACCTAACTCTAAGACTGGTGTTCCTGTTGGACATTGGCCAATTCCAGAATCTTTTTGGCCAGATCAGAATTTACCTTCACTAGTAAGTGTCATAAAACAAAAAGGTAAACATCATTCTGGATTTTCAATTAGTTGATTGCAGAGAACCTTTTAAAATAGCTTGGAAGCTTTTAAGTTGTGCTTTCTATTTCTTACTGGAAAGTCTAGCTTGTACCTAAAAGCAAGAGAGGACCTCCTTTCTGTTCTGGCATTCTTTCTTTCAGTTGCCTTTGCCACTTGACCTGCCCTCTTCAGATGTTAAAATATTGTGATTTTTGATGCTGTTGCAATCTGTGACTTGGTTTTTATTTCAGGGCCAGAGCCGCTGACTTGATTTACGTGGTAAACACAATCTCTAAAAAGGGCAGGCATTGGTTTTCATGTACATCCCCTGGAAATTAGAACTTAGTTTGCACCTTGTATAGGCTCTAGAAACATATTCAAAGCAGAGGTCATTCTACTTCCTCCGAGGGAGCCATTAGACATGTAGTGGGACTTTGTGGGCCTACTTCTCAGGTTTTTGTAATCAGTGGACTTGAGTTCCTTGGCAATGCACCTTTCAACAGTGGGTAATTAAGCAATATTTTTTAAATGATCTCTAAGCAAGGGTTTATCTTTTTGTTCACTGTATTTGGTGGAAGAGGGTTTGATATTGTAGTGGCTCCTAGCACCACATGTATTGGCTTGGGAGGGGGAAAGGCGCGGTATCTAGTAATAAGGGAAACCATATGAAACCCACTCTCCCTTTCATCGTCCTCCCTCCCTGCAGCCAATATAAAAAGGCCAGAGTAATCCTTGAGGGACGGAGGGGGCACAAAAAGGTCACTGATCTTCCAGTACCTTCTTGGTTCAGCTAATCTATAGTCTATCTAGGTTTTAGACATTTCTGACATGAACTGCAGTTTCTCCTGGATTGCTATTTTGAGGCTCCTGCATTTTTTTCAAAGGTGGCCACAAAAGGCCTGAATGTACGACTGAAGAGCCATCTTCAGCCCCTGCCGTGGGTGAGGCTCTGTCTCCTAATCCTGTCCCTTGGGGCACCAAGGTGGCACGCTTGTCAAACCTCAGGGCCCAGTTACTCTCAGCCCCTTCAAACCCCAGACTGAATGTTTTCGTTACAAATTTGCTTCATTATTGCTGGTGACAGGGTTTCACTCATGTCTTTTTTTTTATGAAGTTCTATTTTTTAAAATTAATTTATTTTATTTTTGGCTGCGTTGGGTCTTCGTTGCTGCGCGCGGGCTTTCTCTAGTTGCAGCGAGCGGGGGCTACTCTTCATCGTGGTGCGTGGCCTTCTCATTGCAGTGGCTTCTCTTGTTGCGGAGCACGGGCTCTAGGTGCGCAGGCTCAGTAGTTGTGGCACGTGGGCTCAGTAGTTGTGGCTCGCGGGCTCTAGGGTGCAGGCTCAGTAGTTGTGGTGCACGGACTTAGTTGCTCCGCAGCATGTGGGATCTTCCCGGACCAGGGCTCGAACCCATGTCGCCTGCACTGGCAGGCAGATTCTTAACGACTGTGCCACCAGGGAAGTCCCCACTCATGTTTTTTCATAGATTTAAATCTAATAAGCCAGATATATTTTGCAAGTTTGATTAAAATAAAAAACTTTTTAAAAACCAGAAAGAAGGAATTTTAGGAAACTCACACATAGCTCGTAGCTTCAGCTTTAAAAGCACATTGGAAGGCTATTTTTCTCAGCTTCCAAAACATCTTGTAGGTTTGTAAATCATAAAGCCAAATGAGCATGTTTTTCCCTTTTATGAAGGAAACAGGTGTTTTGTCGTATTCACATCAGCCTTACAGATCTCTCAGCAAGAGTAGGTAGAGCTACATCTCACCCTTGACCCTGGAACTTGTCCTAAATCTTTTTCTCTCCATTCGCCCTTGCTGCCACCATTTCTCTCTCTGGTGCTCTCCATCTCCACAAGCTAAAGTCATTAATAACATGGCTGCTCCATCAATCTGCTCTGGTACCCCAGGTACACGGGCCTTTCAGCCCAGCCAAAAGCATCCCCAGCTCTAGCTGTTCAAGGAAGTGTGTGGGTGTGAGAAATGTTATAAAAATTCAGCTGCAAAGAAAATTTCACCCAGGCTCTGGAGTTGTGACGGGCTCCTTTTCAGTCTCTAGCTTGCCTTTTCCATGCCTTTACAGTTGTTCACCTTGCTTGTTAGTGGCTCCAGCTCTGTCATTACCGCATTAGAAAACTTCATGGATTTCTTCTTTCCTAGCGGTGTCTGGCCTGTCTGAAACTTCATGGTACAAAGGAGTGAAGGGCAGGTAGTCCTTGGAGGTTGCAAAAGTGGATCTGAATTTCAGAGTTCTTAATATTCAAAGCAGTTTTATTTTTTACTTCCCTGAAACCGTGGTTATGAGTGTTATAATTTACCTTTCTCAATTCATCTTTCTCAAAACAGTAGTCTGTATCTCAGCGATGGTTTAACAAAACATAAAAGGGTTGCAGAATTATCAGAAGTGTAAACTCTCTTGATAACGGATTATATTTTCCCCTCTTGTTTTTTAGCCTCCACGAACATCTCATCCTGTTGTGAGGTTCTCCTGTGTAGATTGTGAGCCAATGGTAATAGACAAACTTCCCTTTGACAAATATGAACTTGAACCTTCACCCTTAACTCAGTACATCCTGGAACGAAAGTCTCCCCATACCTGCTGGCAGGTACTTATCCTTTGTTGTCAGCCAAATGTCTGGAACCACTCTGAGATCTTTGAATTGTTTTAAGAAGTTTCAAAGGTTAATCTGGGAATAGTCGAGCTGAGTCTGTTGATAATGTTTCTCACAAATGCTGTCAAATAAGCAACAAGGCCAAGCAAATAATTTCAGACTGATATGAATCACTAGCCTACCGTACACTGCCATTTAAGGAAGTATGATCTGATGAAACCTATGTATTTGAGGATTTGGAAGACTCCCCGAAAGCCTATCCAGGGACCCCAGGTTAAGAATCCCTTACCTAGGGATTTCCCTGGTGGTCCAGTGGTAAAGAATCTGCCTTCCAATGCAGGGGACGTGGGTTCAATCCCTGGTCGGGGAACTAAGATCCCACATGCCGTGGGGCAGCTAAGCCCGTGAGCCACAACTACTGAGCTCGTGTGCCTCAATGAGAGAGCCCGCGTGCCGCAAACTACAGAACCCATGTGCCCTGGAGCCTGTATGCCACAACTAGAGAGAAGCCTGTGCACCGTAACAAAAAGATCCCTCATGCCTCAACAAAGATCCCGTGTGCCACAACTAAGACCCAACGCAGCCAAAAAACATAAGGAAAATAAATAAATTTTAAAAAAAGAATCCCTAACCTAAATGATGTAATTCTATTCAGCTATGGATTCTTCAGCTGAAGCAATGTTCTCAGTCTTTATTGTGAACTTGACAGATTGGAAGTACAAGATTTTTTTCTTAATTAAAAAAAATATTTTAAAATTTAATTTTTAAAATTGGGATGCAGGATCTTAGTTTCCTGACCAGGGATCGAACCCGTGCCCCCTGCAGTGGAAGTGCGGAGCCCTAGCCACTGGACCGCCAGGGAATTCCCAGTACAAGATATTTTTGACCAATAAATAAATAAATAAATAAGCCTGAAACTACTTTATGTATTTGTGTAATGTAATCAAACCCTTCTTCCTGTAGTACAAGCCACATTGGTGAGTGTAGTGTGGATTTTCCTTGGATGAAGCAAATGCACATACACTGGCTCTTCCAAGGGTTATACTTCAGCCAGAAGGGCTTGCTGATTTGTTAGTAGACTCACCTTTGGATTTTAATTTGTGAAAATCCGGGCGTGGCAGTCACAGCCTTTTTAGTTGAATATAATAAGGAAGCCCTACACTGTAAGGATATTTGTTCTGTTTCTAAACTACAGCACCGTATAGCAATCAGTAATTGTTAGGTTCTACTTACGCAAAAAAACACTTTCAGACTGCCATCTGTTTCATCCTAAAATGCGAAATCATTGCTACTAGTTGCCTTTAAGCTACTTGAATTCTCCAAAGATGCTAAAACTGGGTAGAAAAAAAAGCAACAGGCATAAAGCAAGGATGGAAAAGTGCAAGAAACAGAATGATCTCATAAATATAATATTGAGCGAAAGAAGCCAGACATAAAAGATCGCATATCATATGATTCGACTTTATATAGTTCAAAAAGAGGTAAGACTGCCTGACTCTGTTAAATGTCGGGACAGTGATTTCTCTTGGGGGTACAGAGTAGTGACCAGAAAAAGACACAAGGGGGTTTCTGGTTAGGTTCTATTTCTTGATCTGGGTGCTGATGACACACGTGCATTCATTTTTGAACATTCATTGAACTGTATACTTATAATTCATGCACTTTTTTGAACGTATGTTTATATTTCAATAAAATACACCAAAAATGTGCTAGAAATGTAGAGATAGGGATGATAGAATGCTAAGTTAAAATCAAGACAGAGGCTTGAATTTATGAATTGAAAAACATTTTGGAATAAAAGCAAATAAAATTATAAATTATACTTCCTCCCTAAATGAAACCCTCTTTTCTATATGGCACCTTCCTTGTAAATCTCCAAAGGAACTTAAGAAATCCTCAAGATCCCTGCAGCACCCCTCAAATATGCCATATGTCTTTCTCTTGCATCTTACGTTACTTTGGTTTAGAGTAGTTTAATGCGATGAATTAGTGGGAGTGAAAAAGAATAAGATGAACCAGGAGCTGGGAAATTTGGCAAAATCATAATGGAGACTGGATTCTAACCCTAGCTCTGCCACCAGCTATGTGGTCTGGGATCAGACACTTTCTCTAGACTAGACGGTCTCTAATGATCCCTTTGAACCCCCAAATTCTATGAATTTGCAAGTGATAAGAAATTTGGAAAAACTCAGGGGGCTTATGGGAAGGAAGGAAGGTATGAAGGTGGGAAGGGAGGGAGTAAAGACAGAAAGGGAGTGAGAAAGGAACAAAAAACAGTGCTTTGGGGCTTCCCTGGTGGTGCAGTGGTTGAGAATCCGCCTGCCGATGCAGGGGACACGGGTTCGTGCCCCGGTCCGGGAAGATCCCACGTGCCGCTGAGCAACTGGGCCCGTGAGCCATGGCCGCTGAGCCTGCGCGTCCGGAGCCTGTGCTCCGCAACGGGAGAGGCCACAACGGTGAGAGGCCCGCGTACCGCAAAAAAAACCCAGTGCTTTTCCTTTCGGGAAAATTACAGGTCTGATCCTTGCTGGCCGTAACTTTTTTATCCTTTATGATGATTTTCCCCCTTTTCTATTATACACACTTAGGAAACTGGAGGAAATCCAACATGTTTTATTACAATTATCTGTTTCTATTAAGGTTCAGATTAAGACATGAAATCTAGTAGGTGAGTCATGTTTTAGCACACTCCATTTTTTTGTGGAGGCATCCATTGCATAGGAAGGGTTTATTCTTAGCTACAGCTAAGCATAGCAAGAATTTAGTGAACTGGTAGGTGATATGGCTGGTACCAAGAATTAGCAAAGTAAGTGGGTTCTGTTCACCATCAGGGTTTGACTTTTGTCTTAAATAATCCTGCTGAAGGGCTTTAGGAAAGGTAAAGGTCTAGGTCCCTAAAAGTACATACTGATGCCCTGATTTGGGCCAAAGAGTAAACATGGAGCACAAAGAAAACATGATAGCCAGAGGACTCCAGAAGAGCATATCAGGTCTATGGAACCTGACAATATAATACATATCAAATCAGGAATATCATTAAGGAATAAGATGTTAGTCATATGGAATAAAGATTAATGTTTTCATTTTTATTGAATGTTTACTCCACCAGGATCATTTACAAGAGAAAGTGCTTTCCAGAATGAACCAAAGCATCTCCTTGCTCAATATAATTGCATCAAAATAATTATCACCAATGCCTGGCTTGTAACAGACTCCTCAATAAATATTTATTGGATGAAAAAGGAATAAATGGGTAGGGGAATGGGGCATAAAAGGGAAGTAGAGCAAAACTTAATAGTAGTACACATGAGTGTTAGCATAATCCTTTAAATGGGCTTTGTTTTTGTGATTGCATGCTTCAGGCATAGGGGCATGTTCCATTTTCCTAACAGTCTCCACTCTGGTCACCACTTGTTCTTTTGAGAAGTCAATTTGTTTTAATGGCTGGTATCACTTAGTGGTATTTCAGCCTTATTTTCCATCGTGCTAACCAAGTAAATATTTGGGTATTGTTGATGCAGCCTGTGGTCTCTGAATCGTTATTGCATAGTACGGTTTCATTTCTTAACTCAATTTGCAGAAGAATTGCAATCTGAACATTCTTCTTTAGTATGATATGTTTTGACATAAATACAGTGAAAGCACTATTCCCATTTTTAAATTACAATTGAATTGTGCCAGAGATGTCGGTGTGGAATGTTGCTGTGTTTAGTTTTACATAAAATCCTTATTGTCATAACTGTACATTACTTCACCGTCTTCTCAGGTATTTGTCACTAGCAGTGGAAAATACAATGAACTTGGATATCCATTTGGTTATTTAAAAGCCAGTACGACTTTAACTTGTGTAAACCTCTTTGTGATGCCGTACAACTACCCAGTTTTACTCCCTCTTTTAGGTAAGTCAAGTATGTGCCATTTAGTCATCTTTGAAATACAACAAAAAAGAAAAATCGACAATGAACTAAGCATTTTAAATGTAGTCAAAGAGTAATGGATATCAGGATATATAAAAGTCTAAAAACTGATCTGGAAGGATAGAATTTGCATCCTGTTTTCTGTTTTGTTCATTTTCCTTTCGTTGTTTTTACATCAAACAGAAGAGACTCTTCACCTCGGGGGGCGTGATTCTTATGCTGCTCTTTGGGTTGCAAGCTCCAATGCTGTCAGCCCTCTTCTCTCCAGTTTTAAGTGCACTTGGCTTTTGGTAAACTAGTTTGGACCCCCCAAAGTTGATTGGGGTTAACACTTCAAGAATCTGATGGTTTTCTTCAGAAAATAGGGCTTCCGTGGGGCTGTTGGCTTGCACTAAGTTCCTCCACAAAAGAATATTGAATGCTCTTGAGGCGTGTGTTTTAGGCAGAGTAGCAAGTTAAGGAAATAGATACAAGAGTGAATTCTGCAATAACTGCAGTTGTAGAAGCTGTGGTTTCCATGGCAAGATTCTAAAAGGAACAACTCCAGAAGCTGTTACTCAGACATCACTGAAAATGTATGTGATTTTTTTTTTCTCATTTAAAGAGCCACATCTGTTTAGAGTAATACAGTACCACACGGTATCTTTCTCTTTGTAAAGTTGTGAACATTTTTAGTTGCTGAGGTTTCTTAATTTTTGCAAAAAGGATCAAACCTTTACTAAGTTTTAATATAGTCATTGAAAGCATAGATTTTTATTGCTATCAATATTATATGTATTAAATGTCCTGAAAAAGCAATTCTTTTGAATGTTGCAAGTTAAGAAGGTTAAGAGTGGGTCATCATAAAAGATTGTTTTAGATAGCCTATCTACTTTATTTCTTAGTCATATCTAAAAATATCTTCTAACAGGTGATTTTCACTTATATAGAATATATGTTATGTCTTTGAGATTAATAAGACTGCCAATAAAAAAGTACCTGTATCTTGTGGATTTATTTACCCTGTTTTCTTAAATGTACCTTTATGATCTCAAGTTTTCACAACTAAAAAGTGAAGGATCAAACTAGCTAATCTTCACTTAGACTGTTAATAGTATTATTTTTCTATTTTTTAAGCACACTTTTTATTTTGAGATAATTGTAGATTCACATGCGGTTGTAAGAAATAAGAGAGAGATGATACCAAAATCGCAGACAACAGAGGCAAAAATAAACACATGGGACTACATCAAACTTAAAGATTTTTGTGCATCAAAGGATACAATAGAGAGAAAAGGCAACGTATGAAATGGGGAAAAGTTTGCAAATCTTATATCTGGTCATTTTGGCTAGGGGCTCTATCCACCCCTGCCTAGAGCATCATTATCCCTTTGCAAACATCCCAAACCAGAAACCCCAGAGGCATCTTTGATTCCTCCCCCTTCTCTGACCCCACACATCCACTTGAGGGCCACTCCATCCTTGACTCAGTTCCCATTCTTCCCTTTGGCTTCAAATATCCATTTCTAGGCTTCTCTATAACCTGTATCTTCCAAGGAGCATAGGGTTTTCACACCCTTTGAGGCTGAGGTTCTTGTGCCCCTGAATCCCAAACTTGGGTTTCATGTTGAGGTTCTGAAATAGCTTCCACCAATACTTCCACCATTACTTCAATTTCTGGATTGTGTAGCCTCCATGGTAATTAGCAGTCTGAACTGTAGGGCATAGCTGCCCTGATAATGAATCCTGGCTCTGCTGTTTGCTAGCTTTGTGACCCTGGATAAGATACTTAACCTCTCTGTGCCTCAGCTATTTCATCTGTAAAGTGGGAATAATAATAGTACCTACCTCAAAAGGATTTAGTTGGGATTAAATGAATTAATAGAATTAAATTGCATCAAACTCACCTGGCAAACAGTAAGTGCTATTGTCTGATTAATAATACTATTGTCATTATTAATATCTAGGTTACCTTAGTAGGTCTTGAAGGCACTGTTATTCCATACTAAGGATATAATATAAAGATACAGGACAGGGCTTCCCTGGTGGCGCAGTGGTTGGGAGTCCGCCTGCCGATGCAGGGGACACGGGTTCGTGCCCCGGTCCGGGAAGATCCCACATGCTGCAGAGCGGCTGGGCCCGTGAGCCATGGCCGCTGAGCCTGCGCGTCCGGAGCCTGTCCTCCACAACGGGAGAGGCCACAACAGTGAGAGGCCTGCGTACCGCAAAAAAAAAAAAAAAAAAAAAAAGATATAGGACAGTTTTGCAGTTTTAGTAGGCAGGGCATTTAGTAAAAAGTCATGAAGTTAAGTCACACACACTGTATGATGTCTGGAACATCACTATAGTACTGCAGAGTACAATAACTGTCCATAAAAGTGACCCCTGTTTCCTCTTTATTAATTCAAGATTTCCATGAAAAGTAGTCAAGAAAAGTTTATTTAAGCATTAAAATTGAGCTGGGATAGATAAGTGAGGCTTAATTGGATCAATGAGCTACCATAAGAATCATGTTAGTAGGGTGGTAGGTAACCAGATTATCACAGTTGGCAAGATTATCTCTCAATCAGGAAATTAGGAACATTTTTTTTTTCTATTGAGGATCAGTAACTACAGAAAGTAAGGCATTTGTAGCAACTTGTCTTTTTTTTTCTTAAGTATGCCACATTCAGTCACCTTTTTTTTAAAAAAATTAAGAACTGGGGACTTGTGTAAAAAATATAGTTCATCTCCATATTAAGACCAGTTATTATCAGGAGGAGGAAAAGAGAATAACCGAAAGAGGATAATCTGATGTTTATTTATCATTATATATCCGGTGCTTCACAGTTTACGCTATTTATAAGGTTTTTGTTTTTTTGTTTGTTTGTTTTGTTTCGTTTTGTTTTTTTGCGGTACTCGGGCCTCTCACTGTCGTGGCCTCTCCCGCCGCGGAGCACAGGCTCCGGACACGCAGGCTCAGCGGCCGTGGCTCACGGCCCCAGCCGCTCCGCGGCACATGGGATCTTCCCGGACCGGGGCACGAACCCGTGTCCCTCGCATCGGCAGGCGGACTCTCAACCAGTGCGCCACCAGGGAAGCCCTATAAATTTTATGTAGTGTTTTCACGTACATAACCTAGTTCCTCAGAACAGTCCTGTGGGAAAAGGCAGTTATCATTAAACTCATTTTATGGATGAAATGGAGGCACAAAAAGATGAAGTGATTTCTCAAAGCTCACTGAGCTAAGTACATAGTATGTGTCTGAGCTTGAACTCAAACCCCTGCCTTTTTGAAGCAGGAAGTGGGGAGAAAGGAACCGGAAGAGAAAATATCTGTAGTTTTTGAGGTGTTGGCAGTGTCATTTTACTCTCGTTCCACACTCTCATCTTTCAAATGTGGATGAGCTGATTGTTTATGATATTTTTACTGTACCATCCTAGAGACTGCATGTGAATGGAAATCTAATACCATGGAAATCATTTTCTGAGCTACAAAGATAGTGACTAAAGCCGTGTCACCCTAACTGCTCTCTACCCTTGATTAGTCTGTGGAAGATTTTCTTTTTTCCTCTTGCCCCCATTAAAAAATAAATCCGACAAGAAGTAATTAGACTAAATTGGCTCCTGGGTGGAATCATTGCAATTGGCATGGTTAGAAATATTAAGACTATTATTGACTCTCATTGTCTAATCTATTTATATCTAAATGTCTCTTCAGTCTTGTGGTATTTACATCTGTCAGTTAGTTTCCGAGATCTGCCTAATTCCCTACAGACTTCACACAAAGACATGGTATAACAGGATATTTCTACAGTCTCCCATTCCTTTCTGTCAAGGTATGAATGGTCTTTAAAGGACCTGCATGTTACAATGAGCCAGAAATCTCTTCAGATCTTTTTTCCTTTGTTCTTTCTACCCTGTACCAAAAGAACAAAAGACCTACATTTTATGACTTTGTAAATTCATTTAAATTAGTTTCAGCAGGAGTGAATAATTTATTATAGTAGTAAAAGGAAGAAAATATGTAGTTGCTTTTCTTAACCAAATAAATTCAGAATTTCAAAGAATAACCCTATTTGTAGAGAAATTGTGCATATGGCATAGGGATCGTTTTGTTCCTGGAAGGAAAGCATTTGTTTTTTGGATAAAAGCCAGTAAAACATGAAGAAACAATATAGAGAGTGAATTTATAATATCTTTGATATTTATAGTAAGTGTGGCAGGTTCATGTTGGTTGATGTCGGGATATCAATTTTGAATTATTATATTAAAAAATTTCTTATCCTTGGAAGGAAATAATGAGATATTTTGGGAATTTTCCATGTAGTGTATACAATGCATTTGGATTATTTAAATAATTAAATTTGAGTGTAAAAATATAGGGGATATCTGCTTTTTTAAGGAAAATGTCTTTAGTTATATTAATAATACACCATATTCAAGAACCATACTTAGTTGTACAGAATTTTCAACTTCAACATACATCTCTACTTGCTTTTACTAGTGCCATCAGCCAATTGTTAACTAATGTTTGAGAGACCCAAAGTTTGGCTCAAAATGCCTGGCCACAGAAATCAAGGAAATGAAGAGGGGGGAAATATGGATAAGCAAAATATACACTGATTAAGGAGAATCCAAAACGTAATTTAGAGCGTGCCATCATTGCCCAGAAATTATTGAGGTATAATTGACATATTCTATTAGTCTCAGGTGTGCAACATAATGATTCGATATTTGTATGTATTGCAAAATGATCACCACGATAAATCTAGTTAACATCCATCACCACACATAGTTCCAATTCTTTCCTTGTGATGAGAAATATTAAGATCTACTCTTCGCAGCTTTCAAATATGCACTACAGCGTAGTTAACTATAATCATCACGCTGTACATTACATCCCCATGACTTATTTATGTTATAACTGGAAGTCTGTACCATTTGACCCCCTTCACCCATTTCACCCACCCCCCCCCGCCCCGGCAACCAGCAATCTGCTCTGTGTATCTATGAGTTCGTTTTGTTCTTGTTGTTCTTGTTGTTTTAACATTCTCTATTTAAATAAAAGAAATATTCCATCCACCAGTGACCATGGATTCCTTCTCAGGTGAAAATTACTACACTAGAGTTACCAATATGTAAGATAATATTTCACATAGATCAGAGTCTGTGTTTTAATATTATATTTTATGTAGCTTCACAGATGGAAGATGAATATGTAACCTGAGAATTTATTTCATTTTCTAGAAAACTGCTATATATAATTTTGGTACATAGTACCAAAAAAAGATAATCAAATAAACTCCGATGAAATGTTCATCTAATGTAATTGAAACTGGAAATTTCTAGGAAATTATATAATAGATGTGGGTTGCTTGACTTAGATCTTGGAATTTAGGACTGGAATAGTATAATATTTTCTTGGATTTTCTCTTGCAGATGACTTGTTTAAAGTTCACAAGCTTAAGCCAAATGTGAAGTGGCGACAGGCTTTTGACAGCTACTTAAAAACTCTGCCTCCATACTACTTATTAGTATGTATTAACTCTATCCAATCAATCAAAAACTTCACCCCTGAAATAAGATAGCTTTATTTTTAATTTGTAAATTTGGGTCGCCCTTGTCTTCTCAAATTATGTGTAAGAGCTTGGAGATATCATGGCGGCACAAAAGAGGTCTGCTTATTTTATTTCCTTTAACTGCCATGGTTATTGTTATAAAACACATCTATGTTTCTCTTATAAAAACTAACCTTGTGAAATTATAATTTTGGAATTTAAGAAAAATAGGACTGGATTTATGTATTATATCAACTTCCCTTTTTAACTCTAGAAATTCGCACTATTGGGTTTTCCTCTGAAAAAAAAACAAACAACCTCAAGACATTATATTTACTTATGGCTTGTTAAATGTGTCCTAGACACAGCATGAAGTAGGGGCACTGGTTAGAGGGAATCCAAAAAGAGTAAAAAATCACTTGGTGTCATTTGGATTTTTACAATTTGAGAAAAATATTCATAATTATTTTGAACGAGTCATATAATCTAAATCAAGATTATCAAAATCATTTCAGAGGTAGATGTGGTAAACTTTAAGCCAAGTTTCTAGAGGTGAAAAGGCAGAACCTTAAGTGGTACCACTGGTGTCACTGGGAGGAGAAATTGGGGTGTGTTAGTATTTACCATGGCAGGAATGGGGTGCACAATAAAATGCAATGTGAAATGATTTTATGACTTGGGAATTAAGACTGAAAGCAATTTACCTGTTTGAATTTGCTGTTACTTGCTCTTCTTATCCCACTCTCTTCTGATTTTTTTACTTTCTGCTCTTTACTTTTCTGCTATTTTCATTGCCACTTTTTAATGTTCCATGTTTGGTTTTATGTGCAGCACCTTGACTTCTAAGAAATGAATCATGTCCCTTTGCCCCTTATAACTGAAGTTTGAGTATTTTAAGATTTATTCTATTCTTACTGTTGTGTATTTTGTTTCCTTATAGCCATTAAAGAAAGCACTAAGGATGATGGGAGCTCCAAATCTGATATCAGATAATTTAGATTGTGGACTTAGTTACAGTGTTATCTCTTACCTTAAAAAACTCAGCCAACAGGTAGTATTGGTAAAAACAAACAAACAAAAATCCTTTGCCCTCAGAAGTGCATTTCCTTATTCTTTAGTATAACTGTAATTTTCAAATTAAATGTGTATATATTTCTACACTTTATGGATTAGTAATAATGTGATTCTCTATGGCTTCTAGCTTCACCATTAAACTGCAGTTAAGGGTCTGTCAGTATCATTTGATGCTGTGCCATTTCTCCTTTCGCTTGCCAGTTTGTTCTACCCACAAGCTGGTTGATATTTTGTGGCCTAGGAGGGGCAGAGGCTTAATAGAATTATCCGTGGGTCACATTTTGTCTATCCTCAACCTAGTTTCTCCTCAAATCACGTTGGGCTAGAGCATCCCCCTTTTTAGGTCAGCACATTGAGGCATGGTGTGATTAATGACTTGCCTGAAATGTGTTTTTAGGCAATAAATATCAGTATGCTTTTTCTTGGAGAGGGGGAGATGAGACCAGTGTTCCTCGCACTGGAGGGTGACAGGCCCTCCATCTGTTCCCCCACCTCATTTGCATTATTCACCTTGTCCCTTGCCTGCCCCTCTCTATTAGTACCTCATCCTCCACTCACCCCTACTTATCGTACTTCTCACCTCTACCTAGCCCATTCTTGCAGGGTGGAAATGTTTGAGAACTACTGAGTTAGAGCTTTACTGCCATACAAATGTGTTATGTTACATGACAAATTAATGCAGCAGCTTTACTTTCTTCTTGTGCACAAATGTATTCCCAGGTAGGGAATAGTAGTAGCATTTGCAGTGACAATAATGCTTCAAGTTGGATATGTTTCAAAGTTGGGCCTTTAGAAAACAGAGCAAATAAGTGTCAGAGCAAATAACTGTCAGATTTCTGACACCAAAGAACCAAAATGACTCCACAATTTGGGATGCTGACACACCTTGCTAGGAACTGGCAAAAACTTAAGTATAGTCTGGAGTTTACCAGCTCCTACCAGACCACTGTGCTCATAAATGCAAAAGAAAGTAAAGACAAACCCAGATTTCTGATCTATCAAGTGTCCCCTTAACCCCTTTCCCTCTCTGCTGATAGATTTTTGTTGTTGTTGTTAAATGTTTTGTTTTGGTTATTTATTTATTTATTGATCTATTGATTTATATTTTTTTATTTGATGTTTACCTTAGGCCTTTAAGGCTGTGTCAGCAGGGTATGGCCAGAAGGAAGAATAGTGAACAGAGTTGAAACTCATGCAAGTTCTGGGGCTTTCTGGGACACGTTGCTTGTACAGTTTTATCAATGACCTTTCAGGACCAGTTTGTGGAAGCAGACCCTTCATTTGCTCTTATCCCTTATTTCATGACTAAGTTTTTAAAAAGATAATAAACATACTTAATTCCAATAATTAGGGGAAATTTATGAGTATCTCTGACCAAACCACAAGAAATTCAAATTAATTTGGGCTTACTGGACATTGGTGGAATTCCACCTTTTAGAGAAAAAGAAAAGATCGTTACTAATTTATACTAGCTCTAATTACTAATTTAATTACTAATTTAATAACTCTATGTCACCAGTGTTCTTTGAACCATCTCAGATGTATGTAAATCACGAAATATGCCCAAATATATTGCTACAATACATTCTCAAGCAATATTTATCAATATGGTATAATAGTGTCTATTAAGAGGATTTTTTTTCTTGTGAGTTAGTAAGAAACTTACTGAGTACATATTACAAATTATTTACTTGGTAATATTTGTTAAGTATTACTTTTGGGGGGGTGGTCTGATATTAGAACTAAACACTATAAGTTTTTTTCAGATATAATGCAATCTATGTAATCTGAATTTTAGTACTAGTGTACTTTTATAAATACAGAGTTTTACCCTTTATGTCTGGGTCCGAAATGAATATGTTCACTTAGACTAGATTTTACCGTAGCAAAATGTGATTTTACATGTAATTCTTACCCATGGTTTTCATTCTCTCCATGATTCAATCATAATTTTGACACTAGACAAGAGAAAAAAAAAGTGTATTATTTGTCTTTCTAGCCCCCTCTCTCTGTTTGCTGTGGTAGTACAGAGAAGCACAGGAAAATGTTTAATTATCCGTTTTTCTGTGATTTGCGATTGAAATTTGTTCAATGGGTTTCTTAAAGTATTATCTTTCTTAAGTAGTAAAAACAATAGTGATAATATAGATCTTTTCATAACGTACTATGTACTTTCATTTTAGACCAAACTAGAGTCAGAACGAATACTAGCATCAGTGGGGAAGAAACCTCCCCAGGAAATTGGAATCAAAGTGAAAAATCATTCTGGAGGTGGCGTGTCCTTGACTCACAATAAAAATTTTAGAAAACTATTGAAAGAAATCATAGGAGAAACAGCACCGAGACTGGCAGAATTGAATACCAAAGAATTTGCCGGCTTCCAAGTAGGGCTCTTAAACAAGGTAAACTGTGACATAAATAGATTGTTTGGGGTGGGGGTGGTGGTAAGGTCTGTGAAAGATAAAGGGGAGAAGGAACACGAGTAAGCAGAGAGAGCTTTCAGATCCCTTGCAGAACATTTGGTCCTAAACAAAATGTCCATAAGACATTTGGTCCACACCAAAAGGTCCTTGAAATCTGGTTCGATCCAAAACATATCCATGAGCATATTTGGTTCATGCCAAATGGTTTTGGACAGAACCAAATATCAAGGACCCTTTGGTGTGGACCACATGTCTCCATGGACATTTTGGACAGGACCGAGTGTGACCAATTATCAAGGACCTCTGGCGTGGACCAAATGTTGTACAGACATTTTGGACAGGACCAAATGTCTGCTAACCGTCAGATTACGCTGCTGAACTAACACTTGTGAGAGGGTGGGGGAAGGAAGGAGGAATGGGTATGAAGAGCCTCAGACATCAGTATAGCTTGTAGAAAATCTTAACCAGCCCAGAAGGGAAGCCTGGCACCACGATCTCCCATAGAGGAGGTCCACATTGGGCAGAACTGGCCAGGCCCTAACATCCCCCATCATCCTCCATCACTGGCTGGGGGCAGCCTGGGGAAGAGCACAGCCTGGGCTCCAATGCTGCCCCAGATCCCAAAGGTACTGGGGCTGGAGGTGGTCAGATCACTGCAGCCCTTGTAGGATCAGCCACTGCTTCCCGGATGGACATCCCAGCAGCTCACCCCCGTGGCTGCAGGCGGGCTACATCTAGATTACAAACAGTGGGCCTGCAAGGCTTCCCCCGGCACAAATCTCAGGATTTGATGTTTTAAATGACATATTGAAAAAGGATATTCCCAGTGGCTTTAATGCTCTGTGGGTGTATTAGAATTCAGAACACAGCCAGCGAAGGCAAATTTTCCACTGGCAAAATTCTACTGTAGTTAGTTGTAATGAATATCCCTCTCTTCACTAAGATTTTAAGAGGATTAGGAATTATATTTCTATATTAAAAGCCTCAGGAGTAACTGAAATTGTTTCATTTCAAATAGGATTTGAAACCTCAGACGTATAGAAATGCTTATGATATTCCACGTAGAGGTCTTTTAGACCAGTTAACCAGAATGCGATCCAATCTGCTGAAAACACACAAGTTTATTGTTGGACAAGATGAAGGTAAGTGAACAAAGAAGCACTTTTTGTTGATTAGGCAAATGTCAAGTCTGACTCTCACGAAGATGTTTATTGCATAACGAGTAAGTTATTTTGTAATACTTTAATATTTATAATGCCTCTTTTCCAGAATCCCTTCAGCTACCCAGGAACAAGTTTATTGTTCTCGGGTTTAAGGGGAAGTGTGCATTAATCGGTGCATATATTACACTACACGTTTTAGCTCTTGTAAGTCTCAAAGCAACCCCATGAGATAGATGCTGTGTTTGTGCCCATTTTTATGGACATTGGAACTGAGAGTGAGCATTTTAGTAGTTTGCCCAGGTTTAGTGAGTTGGAAAGTGGCAGAACCTAGGTCTATCAGATTCCGGAAATTGCATGCCCCGAAGCTATACCGCCCAGCCTACTGTGATGAATTCAATCCAAATTCCTCATTTACAGGAAAAGAATGAACCTGATATTGTCTAGGATAATTGGTGATGGTGTGTAATTCCCCTTTACTCCATTTTGCTCGTTTTAAGCAGGGTCATTTGTCCATTAAAATGTGCAAATCTTAGCCTGGCCAACCTCCTGAAATTATACGCCATTTTGTTTTTGTTTTTGTTTTTTTGGCAGGGGAGACTTTTCTAGGAAGAGAGCCTGTAGATCTAATCAAATTTTCCAAGAGGGTGAGGCCCGCTAACCAAGATTCTCTGGATGATAAGAGAAAACCATGGAGCCGAGGCTCCTTTTTTTAAAAATAAATTTATTTTTTAATTTTATTTTATTTTTGGCTGCGTTGGGTCTTCGTTGCTGTGTGCGGGCTTTCTCTAGTTGCGGCGAGCAGGGGCTACTCTTCGTTGTGGTGCGCGGGCTTCTCATTGCGGTGGCTTCTCTTGTTGCGGAGCGCGGGCTCTAGAGTGCAGGCTTCAGTAGTTGTGGTGCACGGGCTTAGCTGCTCCGCGGCATGTGGGATCTTCCCGGACCAGGGCTTGAACCCATTTCCCCCGCGTTGGCAGGTGGATTCTTAACCACTGCGCCACCAGGGAAGCCCTGAGCCTAGGCTCTTGAAAACACAAAATATGGGGTTTTGAGTTGGGATGGTGGTATAGGGAATGTCAGCCCCTTCTCGAACCTGGTATGAAGAGTGAGGGAGTTGTTCTTGCCCTAGGGATTTGAGCTTGTAGGCCGAAGTGATGGTAGACTGAGTGATGAGTGGGATGAAGAGAGATGATTTTAGATCCAGGCTGCTAGATTCGAGATTTTAGACTGTCGGTTGCCAAGATACACAATGCTAAATCAGACTATGATCATGTCCTCTCAAAAGGACCACACACTTCTGCTGTATAGTATCTGTTGCTTTTCCGGTGATTTTGCAGATTCCCTTCATAGTGTTCCAGTCGCACAAATGGGTAACTATCAAGAATATCTAAAGACACTGGCTTCTCCACTTCGAGAGATTGACCCAGATCAACCAAAAAGACTACATACTTTTGGCAATCCATTTAAGCAAGATAAGAAGGTGGGATACCTATTTCTATGTCTGCCTAGATCGTGATATTCTTGCAATAATTCCTTTCTTCTTGGCAATGTGTAGGTAACTCAGAGGTTCTCCTTCTGTTTGTTTAAGAGATAAAATATGCCTCCAGGGCTCTTTGTGACTGGAAAGTGGGAGCCTCCTTATGCAAGAGTGTGTTGGTTAAACAAAGTGATAGCTGCCATTTACTGATACGTAGTAGGTGCTATTTTAAATGATAACATTGAATGCTCACAGCTGCAGATGAGTGCTACTGTCTGCCCTATAATATGAAATCACAGCTCATAGTGGCCAAATGGTTCACCCCAGTGACACGACTGCTAAGAGCCAGGATTTGAACCCCCGTGTTTCCAGCTCCAGAGTCTGTATTTGTTCCCACCTCCACACACTAATTCCTTTAATATTGAGATCACTGTTTATTTCCTCTGTTTACATTATTCAGCTCTCTAGTGCTGTATCTAGACAGTTATAAAGTATTCCTCTTGAAATATGAAGTACTAAGTGGTGTTGCCTTATTGGCTTGTTCTACATGTGAGATGTGTGCGTGAGATATACATGTGAGATGTGTGTGTGTGCATGCGCGTGTGTGTGTGTGTATCTCTGTGTGTATAAGTGAGAGATATACTGACTTGACCATATAAGCATGAAGACAAATGGAGATTATATCTGCATTCATAGAGGAGACCATTGTTATAAACGTGCAGACCGTGAAATAATGTCTTCTGTAGCAAAAGTAGACTGAAAGGTATTCTGCTTCACCTGAATCTTCAATTAACTGGAGTTTTTCTTAATCTTTCTGTGTCTTGGTTTCCTCATTTGTGGCACTGGAGATAACTATGACACCTAACTAATAGAGCTCTGTGGAGTATTGACTTAGTACCTGTACACCATTTAGAACATTACCTGACACGTGGTACGTGCTCAGTGACTATGTTTTCCCCTTTATGTACTGTTTTGCTTTGGGAAATGCTTTGGAAAAGTCATTTATTATGATTTTATTCAAATAATGGGAGTGCGCATTCTTGGATTATCCTTGGATGAGAACAGCTTTTAGTTAACCTTCTATACTGCTGGCTCTCATCTTTTATCTAGTCCCAAGGGTGAAAAGCCCCCTCCCTCATTTCTGTCCAGCACCAAGGTGGACATATTTGAATCTCTGTGAGATTGCTGTTGGGGGAATGACATTTTCCATCTACCTGCCCATCACCATTTTCATGCAGCATTCTATACAGTGACTATCAATATTTCTTAAGGATGGGTTTAAAGCACACAAAAGGGAATGAATTGCCTTACCAAGGGTTGATGCAAAATGGTTTGTATCTTCTTCAGAAAGGTCACTGTGGGTTTACTCCCACTTTGGAACTCTCATCGCGTTGCTCATTCCCCAAGCTTTCTGGTTAATCGTGATTGTGTTATGTTTGACCTTACAACAAGTTTCCTCCTCGTCCCACTTAGACTAGATTGAAATTGAGTAGCGTTTCCTGAGGACGGTCTCTGTGGGCTATGGCAAATCTTTGGCCGATGGTTAAGATCTGTATTGGTGACGTAGCGTATGATTGTACATGCATGTGAAGAGTTCGTGCAGTGCTGTCTTTAATGGAATATGTTCATTGATGTTTTCTAGGGAATGATGATTGATGAAGCAGATGAGTTTGTAACAGGGCCACAAAACAAAGTGAAACGTCCTGGAGAACCCAGCAGTCCTCTGTCATCTAAGAGAAGGCGGAGTATGTCCCTGCTGTTGAGGAAACCACAAACACCACCTACTGTAACTAACCACGTGGGCGGAAAGGGACCACCCTCAGCCTCGTGGTTCCCATCTTATCCAAACCTCATAAAACCCACCCTTGTACATACAGGTATAGAGTAGTGGTTGTGATTTCCTTATGGCCCCTAGAGGACTAAGACACTAAACAATTTTCTTTTCCTTTGTATTCATTTCTTTTGTATTCAGTTTTTGTTCGTTAAGTAAACCGTTATTAAACCATCTATGTGGTAGGTACCAAGGGCCCCGTGGGGAGTGGAGACTGTGTTTCAAGGATCTCAATATGTATGAGGGGAGGAAGATCCTTACTTTCATAGTAATTAACACAAGTTGGAGAAATGGCAAGAGATACGCCTGTTTGCTTTGCCAGGGCAAGGCGGAAGGATGTGCAGCCATTTGGAGTTGCTGAGTCAGTAGGAGCAAATGGGCTCAACAAGGGATGGGTCTGCATGTGTGTTCTGTGTCCCCAATTCCTCTCTATGCTCCAACCCAGTGCAGTCTGAACCAGCCTCCTGCATTCCACTGGATGATGCCCAATATAAATCTCACATCCCACCATTTCTCTCCATTCTTCTGATCTGGGCTGCCCTCATGTCACCAAGCTACTCCAATAGCTTCTTATCTGATTTCCCTACTTCCCATCTCCTGCACATCTAAGTCACTTCCTGCCCTGCAGACAAAGTGATCACGCCAACACAGAAATGAGATCACGCCACATCCATGCTGAAGACCCATCATCACCTTTCCTAGGCACTCAGAACACAATCTGAGCTCCCGACCCTGGTCTCCCAGCTGTGCACGACCTGGCCCCGCCATCCTCTCCTAACACGTGGCCTGTCGTCTCCTCCTTGCTCTCTCTGCCTCTGTCCTTTGCTCTGTGCTCCCTGGCCAGTCCCCTCCCCGGGGCTCTGCACGTGCCCTTGCCGCAGCCTGGAGCTCTTCCTCTGCATGTGCACAGGCCGGCTCTCTCTCCTCCTCCAGGCTCTGCCCAAAGGACACCTCCTCAGGAGGGCCTTCCCGACCACGTGGTCCGCTGGGGCTCCCCCTCCTGCTCTCTGTCCCATCCCTGCTTGCTTCTTCCCTAACACGAATTCCAACTGTAATAATTTTGTTGGATCATTGTACACCTACTGCCTGGCCTCCCCATGAGCATGGAAGCTCCATAA
>NW_021703779.1:113305371-113318569 GCF_005190385.1 Monodon monoceros
TCTCTGTGCTTCCTGGACTTGATTAACTATTTCCTTTCCCATATTAGAGAAGTTTTCAACTATAATCTCTTCAAATATTTTCTCAGTCCCTTTCTTTTTCTCTTCTTCTTCTGGAACCCCTATAATTCAAATGTTGGTGCGTTTCATGTTGTCCCAGAGGTCTTTGTGACTGTCCTCAGTTCTTTTCATTCTTTTTTCTTTATTCTGCTCTGCAGTAGTTATTTCCACTCTTTTATCTTCCAGGTCACTTATCCGTTCTTCTGCCTCAGTTATTCTGCTATTGATCCCATCTAGAGTTTTTTTCATTTCATTTATTGTGTTGTTCATCATTGCTCGTTTCATCTGTAGTTCTTCTAGGTCCTTGTTAAATGTTTCTTGCATTTTGTCTATTCTATTTCCAAGATTTTGGATAATCTTTACTATCATTATTCTGAATTCTTTTTAGGTAGACTGCCTATTTCTTCTTCATTTGTTAGGTCTGGTGTGTTTTTCCCTTGCTCCTTCATCTGCTGTGTGTTTTTCTGTCTTCTCATTTTGCTGATCTTACTGTGTTTGGGGTCTCCTTTTTTGCAGGCTGCAGGTTCGTAGTTCCTGTTGTTTTTGGTGTCTGTCCCCAGTGGCTAAGGTTGGTTCAGTGGGTTGTGTAGGCTTCCTGGTGGAGGGGGCTAGTGCCTGTGTTCTCATGGATGAGGCTGGATCTTGTCTTTCTGGTGGGCAGGTCCACATCTGGTGGTGTGTTTTGGGGTGTCAGTGGACTTATTATGAGTTTAGGCAGACTCTCTGCTAATGGGTGGGGCTGTGTTCCTGTCTTGCTAGTTGTTTGGCATAGGATGTCCAGCACTGTAGCTTGCTGGTCGTTGAGTGAAGCTGGGTGATAGTGTTGAGATGGAGATCTCTGGGAGATTTTCGCCATTTGATATTATGTGGAGCTGGGAGGTCTCTTGTGGACCAGTGTCCTGAAGTTGGCTCTCCCACCTCAGAGACACAGCACTGACTCCTGGTTGCAGCACCAAGAGCCTTTCATCCACATGGCTCAGAATAAAAGGGAGAAAAAGTAGAAAGAAAGATTTAGTAGAAGTAGAAAGAATGAAAGAAAGAAAGGAGGGAGGGAGGGAAGGAGGGAGGTAGGGAGGGAGGAAGGAAGGAAGGAAGGAGGGAAGGAAGGAAAAAAGAAAGAAAGAAGATAAAGTAAAATAAAATAAAGTAAGATAAAATATAATAAAGTTATTAAAATAAGAAAAAATTATTAAGAGAAAAAAAAACAGACAGATAGAGCCCTAGGACAAATGGTGGAAGCAAAGCTATACAGACAAAATCTCACATAGAAGCATGCACATACACACTCACAAAAAGAGGAAAAGGGGTAAAAATCATAAATCTTGCTCTCAAAGTCCACCTCCTCAATTTGGGATGATTCGTTGTCTAAAGGAGGGAAGGAAGGAAAGAAAGAACGAAGATAAAGTAAAATAAAATAAAGTTATTAAAATAAAAAGTAATTATTAAGGGAAAAATTTAAAAAAAAAAAACGGACAGATAGAACCCTCGGACAAATGGTGGAAGCAAAGCTATACAGACAAAATCTCACACAGAAGCATACACATACACACTCACAAACAGAGGAAAAGGGGGGGAAATCATAAATCTTGCTCTCAAAGTCCACCTCCTCAATTTGGGATGACTCGTTGTCTATTCATGTATTCCACAGATGCAGGGTACATCAAGTTGATTGTGGAGATTTAATCCGCTGCTTCTGCGGCTACTGGGAGAGATTTCCCTTTCTCTTCTTTGTTCGCACAGCTCCTGGGGTTCAGCTTTGGATTTGGCCCCGCCTCTGCGTGTAGGTCGCCGGAGGGCATCTGTTCTTCACTCAGACAGGATGGGGTTAAAGGAGCCGCTGATTCAGGGGCTCTGGCTCACTCAGGCCGGGGGGAGGGAGGGGCACGGAGTGCGGGGCAGGCCTGTGGCGGCAGAGGCCGGCGTGATGCTGCACCAGCCTGAGGCGCGCCGTGCGTTCTCCCGGGTGAGTTGTCCCTGGATCCCGGGACCCTGGCAGTGGCGGGCTGCACAGGCTCCCCGGAAGGGGGGTGTGGATAGTGACCTGTGCTCGCACACAGGCTTCTTGGTGGCGGCAGCAGCAGCCTTAGCGTCTCATGCCCGTCTCTGGGGTTCGCGCTTTTAGCCGCGGCTCGCGCCCGTCTCTGGAGCTTCTTTAAGCAGCGCTCTTAATCCCCTCTCCTCGCGCACCAGGAAACAAAGAGGCAAGAAAAAGTCTCTTGCCTCTTCGGCAGCTCCAGACTTTTCCCCGGACTCCTTCCCAGCTAGCCGTGGTGCACTAGCCCCCTTCAGGCTGTGTTCACGCCGCCAACCCCAGTCCTTTCCCTGGGCTCCTACCGATGCCCGAGCCTCAGCTCCCAGCCCCGCCCACCCCGGCGGGGGAGCAGACAAGCCTCTCGGGCTGGTGAGTGCCGGTTGGCACCGATCCTCTGTGCGGGAATCTCTCCGCTTTGCCCTCTGCACCCCTGTGGCTGCGCTCTCCTCCGCGGCTCCGAAGCTTCCCCCTCCACCACCCACAGTCTCTGCCCGCGAAGGGGCCTCCTAGTGTGTGGAAACCTTTCCTCCTTCGCAGCTCCGTCCCACTGGTGCAGTTTCCGTCCCGTCCCTATTCTTTTGTCTCTGTTTATTCTTTTTTCTTTTGCCCTACCCAGGTACGTGGGGGGTTTCTTGCCTTTTGGGAGGTCTGAGGTCTTCTGCCAGCGTTCAGTAGGTGTTCTGTCGGAGTTGTTCCACGTGTAGATGTATTTCTGGTGTATCTGTGGGGAGGAAGGTGATCTCCGCGTCTTACTCTTCCGCCATCTTCCTGGAAGCCTCGACTTCTCCTTTTATCCTCCATCGTGGAAAGAGCCAGTTAGCTCTTTGGCCTCTTCTTATGATGGCACTAATCCCATTCCCATGAGGGTGGAGCCCTCATGACCTATTACCTCCTAAAGACCCTGCCTCCAAATACCATCACACTGATATTAGGGTTTCAGTATATGAATTTTGAGGGGTGGGCACATTCAGTCCACTGCAGGTGGTCTATTTCAGCTTTGGAGATAGTGACAGCTCCTTGTATCTGCTCTTTCTATATTTAGAGCTCTCTTGACTTCTTACTAGACAATGTCTTGATACTCTATTCCCCGTTATAGTCAATAATTCTTTATATTAAATGTTCACTGTTCAAATTACTATCTGGTTTCTGTCTCTTGACTCAACACAGTCTGAAACAGAATTGGTGCCGTGCATGGTCCCTAAGGTAGACCCTTAGGATGAGATTTGGGAACTTATTTGATTGTGCCTTTGGGCTTGAGCACAGTGCTCTGCTTCTTGCTAATGGGAAATGGCATGAAAGTAATCCATGGCATGAAGTGACATCACAATTTGTAAAACTGTCATGATGGATGATTGCCATAAAGTGCCAACTGAAGTAGCGGGGAGCCAGTGTATCAAAATGGTTCCAGCAATGCACAAGAGTTCACTTGCATCATATCCTCACAAATATATGGTGTAGTCTGTCATTAATTGTAGCCATTCTGGTGGGTGTTTAATGGTATCTCATTATGGCTTTAATTTGCTTTTCTCTGATGATTAATGAGTTGGAGCATCTATTTATGTTTAGTAGCCATTTGGATATGTCCTTATGAATAAACTTTTAAGGAATTTTGCCCATATTTGGATTGTCTTTTTCTTATCAATTTGTAGGAATTCTGAGTTCAACTCCTTTGCTGGATGTATATACTATGAATATCTTCTATGAGTCTCTAATTTACTTTTTTTTTAACATCTTTATTGGAGTATAATTGCTTTACTTTTTCAGTCTCTTAATAGTGTCTTTTGATGAAAATAAGTTCTTAATTTAATTAAATCTGACTAATCAACCTTTTTTTTTCGTATCTTGTTTAAAAATCTATGCCCAGAGTCATGTACCACAATGTTCATTGCAGCTCTATTTACAATAGCCAGGACATGGAAGCAACCTAAGTGTCCATCGACAGATGAATGGATAAAGAAGATGTGGCACATATATACAGTAGAATATTACTCAGCCATAAAAAGAAACGAAATTGAGTTATTTGGAGTGAGGTGGATGGACCTAGAGTCTGTCATACAGAGTGAAGTACATCAGAAAGAGAAAAACAAATACCGTATGCTAACACATATATATGGAATCTAAAAAAAAATGGTTCTGAAGAACCTAGGGGCAGGACAGGAATAAAGACGCAGATGTAGAGAATGGACTTGAGGACGCAGGGAGTGGGGAGGGTAAGCAGGGACGAAGTGAGAGAGTGGCATGGACATATCTACAATACCAAATGTAAAATAGATAGCTAGTGGGAAGCAGCCCCATAGCACAGGGAGATCAGCTCGGTGCTTTGTGACCACCTAGAGGGGTGGGATAGCGAGGGTGGGAGGGAGACGCAAGAGGAAGGGCATATGGGGATATATGTATACGTATAGCTGATTCACTTTGTTATAAAGCAGAAACTAACACACCATTGTAAAGCAATTATACTCCAATGAAGATGTTAAAAAAAAAATCTGTGCCTACCCCAAAGTCATGAAGATGATGTCCCAAGTTTTCTTCTAGATCTCTGACCCATCTCAAATAAATTATTGTGTATGCAATGAAGTAAAGGACAAGGTTCATGTTTCCTGTATGGTTATCTAGTGAACTTATTAAAAAGAAGATTATTTCCACATTAGATATGCAGTTAAATTTTTCTGCAAATTTACCTATTTCACCTAAGTTTTCAATTTTAATATAAAGTTGTTCACAGTATTTACCATCCCCTTTTAAAATCTGCTGGATCCATAGTTACATCTCCTTTTTCATTCATAATGTTATTTATTTGTGGATTCTTTCTCTCGATCAGTTTCGCTAAAGGTTTGTCTATGTTTTTGTTGCTTTCAAAGGACAAACTTTTGGTTTTGTTGATTTTCCCTATTGCAGTCTCTTTTTCTATTTAATTAATTTCTGGTTTATTTTTACTAGCTCCTTCTTTCTATTTTCTTTGGGTTTATTCTACTGTTCTAACTTCTAATGCTGGGCACAGATAATTAATTTTCAGGCTTTTTCTTTTCTAACATACAAATGCAAGACTATACAATTCTCTCCTGGGTCCACTTTCACTGCAGCCAAAACATTTTTAAGAAAACATCATTCATTTCCAAGTATTTATTTGATAGAATGTTTTAAAATCTCTGAATACATTTTATTGTTGTTGCGAATGACTTCTAATTTCATTTTGGTTGGAGAGTATGGTCTTCATGAAATTAAGTATTTTAACATTGTTGAGACTGGAGATCATTTTTATGTGTATGCGCGAGAAGAATTTATATTCTGATTGTTGGATGCAGGCTTCTGTAAATGGCCATAAATCAAGCTTGTTAATTGTATTGCTAATATTTATGCATTTACTAATTATTTTTTCTGTTTCAACTAACAATAGAGAATTGTGTTAAAAATCTTCCACAGTAAAGGTGAATTTTTCAATTTCCCTCACTACTTTTATTTATTCTCTTCATATATATATATATATATATATATATTTAAACATCTTTATTGGAGTATAATTGCTTTACAATGGTGTGTTAGTTTCTGCTTTATAACAAAGTGAATCAGTTATACATATACATATGTCCCCATATCTCTTCCCTCTTGCGTCTCCCTCCCTCTCACCCTCCCTATCCCACCCCTCTAGGTAGTCACAAAGCACTGAGCTGATGTCCCTGTGCTATGCGGCTGCTTCCCACTAGCTATTTTACATTTGGTAGTGTATATATGTCCATGCCACTCTCTCACTTCGTCCCAGCTTACCCTCCCCACTCCCTGCGTCCTCAAGTCCATTCTCTACATCTGCGTCTTTATTCCTGTCCTGCCCCTAGGTTCTTCAGAGCCAATTTTTTTTTTAGATTCCATATATATGTGTTAGCATACAGTATTTGTTTTTCTCTTTATTAGGTGCATTCAAGTGTACAATACAATTGTGAAACGCTTCTGGTGAAATAAACGTTGGTTATTTTATAGTGAGCTTTTATACTCCAATTATGCATTCTTAAAGTGTCTTTTATCTGATATTAGCATGACTACCTCAGCTTTCTTTTGATTAATTTTTGCCTTTTATGAAATATTAATTTCTTTACATTCAAGCATTCTGTGTCCTCAATTTTTAAACGTTTCCCTTTTAAAGAGCATAAAACTAGAATTTTTAAAAACTCCATTCTGGCAACCTTAACTGGCAAATGTGCTCTATTTACATTCATTATCATTACACATAATATTTGGACTTCTATTTAGCAAGTTACTTTGTGCTTTTTCTTTGTACTTCATGCTTACGTTCTCCTTTATTTTTAATTTTTTAATTTAAATTTTGACAGTGAATGAAGCATGAATGAATGCTGTTGTGGATTTTTTTTCTTTTCTGATAACTAAGCCTATTTGTAGTTTGCATTTTTTATTTGCTTACATTGGGTCCACTTTGGCTTGATTTTTGTATTTGGTGTGAGAAACGTGTTCCACTTTATTCTTTTGCTTGTAGACATCCAATTCTCCCAGCAACATTTGTTGAAAAGACTGTTCTTTCCCCATTGAAAGGCTTAGCACCCTTGTCAAAATGTAATTGACCATAAATTAAGGTTCTATTTCTGGACCCTTAGGTTTATTCCTTTGACCTATATGTCAGTCCTTATGCCAGTGCCATACTTTTTTTTTACACAGTCTTGATTATTTTAGCTTTGTAGTAAGTTTTGAAATCTGGAGATGTTTGTCTCCCTACCTTGTTCTTTTTCAATGTTCTTTTGGTTTTTTGGCTATTTGGGTTTCATTCATTTTCTTACGAATTTCAGAGTTACTTTGTCAATTTCTGAAAAAAAAAAGAAACCTAGCTGGGATTTTGATAGGGATTTTATTACATCTGTAGATCAATTAGGAGAGTATTGCCAACTTAACAGTAACAAGTTTTCCAATTCATGAACATGGGAAGTCTTTCTAGTTATTTATACCTTCTTTAAATTCTTCCTGTACTGTGTAGTTTTCAGAGTACACGTTTTGTATTTCTTTTAATAAATTTGTTCACGACTGTTTTATGTTTTTAAATGTCATTGTAAATGAGATTGTTTTAACTAAATTTTCTGATTGGTTATTGATGGTGTAGAAAAATAATTGATTTTTGTATATTGCTCTTGTATCCTGCAACTTTACTGAGCTTATTTATAAATTAGTTTGGATATATTTTTAGTGGATTCCTTAGGATTTTCTATGTACAAAATCATGTTATATGAAAATCGTGATAGTAACAATTCTTCCTTTCCAAACTGGATGCATTTTATTATGATTTCTTGGCTAATTTTCCCTGCTAGAACTTCTGGCACAATATTGAAAAGAAGTGTTGAGAACAGACGTCCTTGCCTTGTTTCCGATGAGAGGGGAAGCATACAGTCTTTCATATCATAGCTTACATATTTCATAGCAATGTTAGGTCTGGGGTT
The DNA here is from genome assembly GCF_005190385.1 of Monodon monoceros. Classification (NCBI taxonomy): domain Eukaryota; kingdom Metazoa; phylum Chordata; class Mammalia; order Artiodactyla; family Monodontidae; genus Monodon; species Monodon monoceros. The sequence continues at coordinate 113,312,896 of NW_021703779.1, forward strand.
TTTGTAGATGCCTGTTATCAGGTTGAGGAAGTACCCATCTATTCCAAGTTTATTGGGTATTCTTATCATGAAAATGTTTTGATTTTGTCAAATGCTTTTTCTGTATCTATTGACACAGTCATATGTTTTTTTTCTTTTCCTTTCTTTTGTTAATATGATGTATTACATCAATTAATTTCCAGATATTAATCCAACCTTTCATCCCTGGCATAAATTCTGCTTGTTCTTGGTGTATAATCCTTTTTATGTGTAGCTGGATTTGGTTTGTCAATATTGTGTTGAATATTTTTTTCACCTATATTCATGGTGTTATTTTTCTTGTGATGTCTTTGTCTAGATATGGTATCAGGGTAATACTAACCTCATAGAATGAGGTAGTGTTCCTTCCTCCTTTCTTTTTTTGAAGAAATTCCTAAGGATTCCTATTATTTCTTTCTTAAATGTTTGATAGAATTTACATGTAAAACCATCTCATCTGGGCTTGTACTTGTGGAAAGATTTTTAAGTTTCTAATTTAATCCCTTTCCTTAGTATAGTTCTACTTATATTTTTTAGTTCTTCTTGAACCAGTTCCATAATTTGTGTCTTCCAGGAATTTTAAAATTTCATCTAAATTGTCTAATTTTTTGACATAAAGTTGTTCATAATATAATCCCTCTAATTTCTTTAAGGTCAATATTGATGTTCCCACTTTCCTTCCTGATTTTGATAATTTGAGCACTTCTTTCTTTTTTCCTTGGCCAGTCAAGCTGAAGGTCTCTTGATTTTTTTTTTTAATCTTCTCAGTGAACAAACTTTTGATTTCATTGATTTTCCTCACGATCTTTCTGTTTTATAATTCATTGATTTTCCACTCTGATCTGCATAATTTCCTTCCTTTTGCTTTCTTTTATTAAATATATAAATTTAAAACTTCAAGGGTAACTAAAATTATTTGCTTCAATTAAAGCGGGATTCGAGACCTCAGACATATAGAAATGTTTATGACACTGCACGTAGTATTCATCTAGGCCAGTTAACTAGAAGGAGGGCTGATCTGCTAAAAACAGATAAGATTTTGCATGAAGGTGCTCATTGCGTGAGTAGGTTATTTTGTAGTACTTCAATATTTCGAATACCCATTTTCACTGAATCCCTACATCCACCCAGGTCCAAGTTTATTTTTCTCAAGCTTAAGGAGAGGTGTGTTTTAATCAGCACACACTCTACCTTCTTCATGCTTTATTTCTTGTAATCCTTAAAACAGCCCATGAGGTAGATACTGTTTTATGCCCATTTTATGGAAATAGAAACTTCTAGTAAGGCTCTAAGTAGTTTCCCCAGGTTTAGCCAGTTGAAAAATGGCAGACTCTAGGTCCATAAGATTCAGATACTGCACACTCAAATACTATATTACAGTGCCTACAGCAGAGGAGTCCTTGTTTACATGGAAATAATGAAACTGATAGTATCCAGGATAATTGGTGTCAGTCTGTAACGCCTCTTTACTCCATTTTGTTGATTTTAAGTGCAATCATCTGTCCATTAAATTGACCAGCTTTCAGAGCTGGACACAGCCCTGAAATTATATTCCAAGTTTTGCGTGTAAGGTGACGTTTCTGGGAAGAAAGTCCATAGATTTAATCAAAATATCCAAAGAGGTCAATGCCCACTACCCAGGGTTCTCTGAGGAGAGAGTGCCATGGAGCCTAGGCTCTTTCAAATAAGGAAGAAGAATGGCCTTTTAGTTGGGATGGTGCTATAAGGGAGGTCAGCCCATTCTCAAACTTGGCTTGAGGCATAAGGGAGGTTGTTCTAGACCTAGTGGTTTGAGCTGCTAGGCAGTAGTGATGGTGGACTGAGAAATGATTTAGATGAAGAGAGATGATTCTAGCTCTTAGAACATGATACAGATCCTAGATATGAGATTCCATACTCTATTTGGTGCCATGATATATGTTGCTAACACAGTCTATGGTCATGTCCTCCCTAGAGGATCGTACATTTGAGCTGTATAGTATTAATTTCTTTTCCAGTGATTTTCCACTTTCCCATCTGAGTGTTCTACTCACACAAATAGTTAACTATGAGGAATAGCTGAAGACATTGGCCTCCCCACCTCAAGAGATTGATCCAGGTCAACCTAAAAGGGTTTACACTTTTAGCTATCTGTTTAAAAATGATAAGAAGTTAGGGTAACTATTTCTATTTGTGTCCAAATTTTGATATTCTTAGTATAATTATTTTCTTCTTCAAAGGATAAATATAAATCTTAGGCTTTACTTCTACTTATTTAAATGATAAAATATGACATAGGGATTCTTGTGTAAACAGAAAGTGGGAGCCTCCTGATCCAAGATGTGTTGGTTGAACAGAAATAATAGTTGTTATTTATTGGACTAGGACCTGGTGGTGTTTTTTATTCTTTTTTAAAATTGAGGTATAGTTCATTTACAATGTTGTGCTAGTTTCAAGTGTACAGCAAAGTGATTCAGTTATACATATATATATTCTTTTTCAGATTCTTTTCCATTATAAGTTATTACACAATATTGAGTATAGTTCCCTGTGTTACACAGTGGGTCCTTGTTGTTTACCTATTTTATATATAGTAGTGTGTTAGGAGCTGGTGTTTCAATTATAACATTTAATGCTCACAACTGTTCTGTAGATGAGTATTACTATCTGTCCTTTAATAAGAAGAAATCAAGGCTGACAGTGGTCAAATGCCTTGCCCTGAGTGACACAGCTGATAAGAGATAGAGCCAGGGTCTATATTCTTTCCCACCCCACAGTAACTCACTTAATATCCAGATTACACTCTACTTCCTGTTCCCATTATTCAAGCAATTTGTGCTCTATCTAGACAATAACTGAGTGTTCCTCTTGAAAAATGAAGTACTAGGGAATTCCCTGGCAGTACAGTGGCTAGGATTCCACGCTTCCACTGCCAGGGGCCTGGGTTTGATCCCGGTCAGGGAACTAAGATCCTGCAAGCCGCACGATGTGGCCAAAAAAAAAAAAAAAAGAAAGAAAAGAAAAATGAAGTACTAGGTGCAAAGAGGACTATATCTGCACTCATGGAGGAGATCATTGATATAAAGGCACAGAACATAAAACAATCTCTTCTGTAACAAAACTAGATTGAAAGTTATTCTACTTTACCCCCAAACTCTTCAATTAATTGGAGTTTTTCTTAATCTTCTGTGCCTTAGTTTCCTCATTTTTAATAATGCAGATAATAATCACACCTAACTCATAGGGTTTGGTGAAGGATTGAGTTAATACACGTAAAGCATTTAAAACAGTACCTGGTAGAGAGTAAATGCTCAATGAAAATGTTTTCGCCCATTCTGGGCTCCTCTTTTACGGGAAATGCAAATGGTTTGGGAAAATATTTTTGTCGAAACTGTATTCAGATAATGCAGAGGCATATTCCTGGGTTATCCTTTGATGAAAACAACTCTCAGCTAACCTATTATACCCTTCGATTTCATGTTTCATTTGCCACCAACACTGAAAAGCACTCCCTACACCTGCCCAGCCCCAAAAGTGACATATTTGCATCTCCATAGATTACAGATGGGGAGATTTACATTTTCAATATTCTACCTTTCACCATCGACATGTACCATTTCATAAAGTGTTAATCAGTATGTTAATTGATTTAAAGCACAAAATGACTAAAAAGATATTTCCTTTATTCCTCACCTAACAAGCACTGAAGCAAAATGGTGTGTGTTTCTCCAAAGAGATAACCATGTGTTTTATCACTTTGGTTAATGAGAACCAGTCATTCCCCAGCATTCTTAGTAATCAGGGTTGTACCATGTTTGGCTTTGGATAACACCTTGTATTTTACCTTTTCCTTATTTCACTTAGACTAGATTAAAATTGGATTGCATTTTCTGAGAACATAGTGTGTGTTGGGTGGCAGTAAATCTTTGGCCCATGATTTAAACTTCTTTTAATGACATAAATGCATGGCTGTATATGGGTGTATGCGTATGAAGACTGTGATTTTCCAATGATTGCATTTTGTCTTTAATGGAATATGTCCACTGACGTTTTTCAGCAAAGCATGATGAAGCAGGTCAATTTGCAGCAGAGCATCAAAAACAAATGAAACATCCTGGAGAGCCCAAGAGCCTCTCATCCTCTAAGAGAAGGCGGAGAATGTCAGCGTGGTTCAGCAAACAGGAAGGAGAGGGGGAACCCCATCTCTAGGGTTCAGCCATGTCAAAGGAAGCTTATAGTTATGTCCTTGGAGGATGGACAGATATGAGCATGTTTGCCAGTAGAGGGGCAAGGCCCTAGTTACGGCCAACCATTTGAAGTTGCTGCAAGAGTTAGAATAAAGCAGGTTCCTGAGGCAGAAGGAGATGACGGGCTAAACAAGAGGACGGGTCTGCTCACGTTCTGCCTGTCTTCACACTCTGTTCATGCTTTAACCCAGTGCAGTCTGGCTCCTTCTTACTGTATTCCAATGAAACAGGGTCAAGGTCACCAGCATCTGCTACACTTCGGCATTAATTTCTCAGCAGCACGTGATAGAGTTGTTCACTCCCTCTTCCATGGAAAACTTTTAGGTTCCCCAGACACCACATTCTCCTGGATTCCTTGCCCCCTTACAAGTGACTCATTTTCTTTCTTCCCTTTCTGGTTTTTTTCTCTTCTTTCCCACCTCTAAGTATTGCAGGGACCCAAAGCTGAACATTGGGCTCCTTTCTCTTCAATCTACTATCTCCCTAGGTGACCCCATGCAGTCTTACAACTTTAAATATGATTCACACTACAAGAACTCTCACCTTTGTACCTCTAGACCACAACTTGCTCCTGAAATTCAGGCTCATATACAACTGCTTACATGGTATCTCCAATGACTATCTACTACATATCTAAAATCCAACCGGTTCTACGTGTTTGAACTTCTGACCTTTCCCTCTCTAAAAATGCTCTACTTTCAGCCTTCTCTATCTCAGCTAATAACACCATCCATCAGGTGTAACATACATAAAGGTGTAACAACCTGCTGTCCACAGATATGGAGGGCATGGGAGGGTTTAGAAGCCCTAGTATTTAAAGTTTGTAGATATCCATAGTATAAATAGTCCCACCATGGCCTAGGTTAAGCTACCAATGTGAGGTCACTGAACCAGGATCAGGAAAGTTTGGCCACACTCCATTCTTGCGAGCAGTTGCCTAATACCTGCGCACACTTGGTACTATGACCTACCCAGTAGTTTAGGCTAAAACACCCAGATTCACTCGAGATGCCTGTTATTATTACTTATTATTCTCTCACTTCCATCCTTTAGCAAGATCAGCAATTTGATGCCCAATAAAAATCCCGCATCCCACCATTTCTCTCCATTCCTCTGATCTGTGCTACCATCATGTCACCAAGCTACTCCAATAGCTTCTTATCTGATTTCCCTACTTCCCATCTTCTGCACATCTAAGTCACTTCCTGCCCTGCAGACAAAGTGATCACGCCAACACAGAAATGAGATCACGCCACATCCATGCTGAAGACCCATCATCACCTTTCCTAGGCACTCAGAACACAATCTGAGCTCCCGACCCTGGTCTCCCAGCTGTGCACGACCTGGCCCCGCCATCCTCTCCTAACACGTGGCCTGTCGTCACCTCCTTGCTCTCTCTGCCTCTGTCCTTTGCTCTGTGCTCCCTGGCC
>NW_021703779.1:113323569-113388134 GCF_005190385.1 Monodon monoceros
AGAGCAAGGAGGAGACGACAGGCCACGTGTTAGGAGAGGATGGCGGGCCCAGGTCGTGCACAGCTGGGAGACCAGGGTCGGGAGCTCAGATTGTGTTCTGAGTGCCTAGGAAAGGTGATGATGGGTCTTCAGCATGGATGTGGCGTGATCTCATTTCTGTGTTGACATGATCACTCCAGCTACAGGGTTAGACAGTGAGGGTCAGACTCTAGCAAGAGTAGGAATCAGATCAGATAAGAAGCTATTGTAGTATCTTGTTGAAAGATCATGTCAGAGTGGAGTAGACAGAGGAAAAATGGTGGGATTCAGGAATCTTTACAATAATATTTACAGGGAAAACGACAAGGGTAAGCAGAAAAAAAGAATGAAAGCGGGTTACAAATATGAGAGGAAAACCAGTAGGTCACAGAGTATAGCAATCCAAGAAAGTTTCCATGAAGGAGAGAGTGAACAACTGCGTCAAATATGGCTGAGAAATTAATAGCAATCTCAGCCAAAACTAGTGAGATTGATGAGAACAGCTCCAGTAAAGTGTAGGAGGCAGAATCCAGACTCTACTGGGTAAGACCATGAAGAGGAGGTGAGAACAGTTATTCTTACCATCTTCCATGGACATGGATGAGGCCCAAACAGAGGATCCTCCTTCTTCTTCCTGTTTCACGGACAGCAGGTCCATACTCAGCTTTTCCTTAGATGAAGAAGGATTCTCGGGTTCTCCACAAAGTTCCATTTGGTTTTCAGGCCCTACAGTAAACTCCACTTCATCACTCATCATTTACTGAGAAACATCAATGCACATGTTCCATTTGCAACAAAACTCCAACAATCACAAAGTTGCAAACAGTTTGCATATGTATATATAACCAAGAAGTTGAATCATTAATTTGAGTTTTCACCATGGTCCAATATTTACCATACCTCAACAAATACTCTTTTCAGAAAATGCAACTGAATTTTAATCCAGTCTATAGTTTAAAAAAGGAGGAAGCTGGGACTTCCCTGGTGGTCCCGTGGTTAAGACCCCGCCTTCCAAAGCAGGGAGTGCAGGTTCAATCCCTGGTCAGGGACTAAGATGCCACATGCTTTGGGGCAACTAAGCCCATGCACCACAACTACTGAGCCCCACGCACCACAACCTGAGAGCCCGCATGCTGCACCTACAGAGCCCATGCGCTCTGGAGCCCACGTGCCACAACTAGAGAGCCCGCATACTACAACTACTGAGCCTGCGCACCCTGAAGCCCACGCACCACAACTAGGGAGAAGCCCGAGTGCCGCAATGAAGAGCCCATGCACCACAATGAAAAATCCCACATCCCGCAGCTAAGACCCGATGCCGCCAAAAATGAATGAATGAATAAGTAAATAAATAAATATTTTTAAAATAAGTAAATAAATAAAAATTTTCAAAGGATGAAGCTAATACACAAGGTGCTGTCCAAAGCCAAACACGGTGTAACCATGAGTAATCAGAATGCTTGGGGAATCGGCAACTCTCAACAAAAAAGGGCATTACTTTTCTAAGGGGAAATAATTCCCTTTCTTTGTCCTCATTTTATTTTATTTATTTTTCAAATCAGTTTACAGTGTTTTTTTCCTTTGTATTTATTTATTTTTTGGCTGTGTTGCGTCTTCGCTGCTGCGACCGGGCTTTCTCTAGTTGCGACGAGCGAGGGCTTCTCTTGTTGCAGAGCACGGGCTTCTAGGCATGTGGGCTTCAGTAATTGCAGCACACAGGCTCAGTAGTTGTGGCTCGCAGCCTGTAGAGCACAGGCTCAGTAGTTGTGGTGCACGGGCTTAATTGCTCCGCGGCATGTGGGATCTTCCCAGACCATGGATCAAACCCGTGTCTCCTGCACTGGCAGGCAGATTCTCATCCACTGTGCCTCTTCGTCCTCATTTTAGAAGGCCAATATAAACTGATAACAACATCTCACAAGGACATTTGAAGAAAAGAAAACTATAGGTCTTTATACTAATATCTCTCCTGAACTTAGACCCAATAATCCTAAACCAACGAATAGTAAAATACAATAATATATAAAAAGGATATACATCCTGTCTTGATGAGGGTATACTGCAGGGAGGTAAGATTGGTTTAAAATTCAAAAATCAATGTAATGCTTAACAACACTTAACAACAACAACAAACCAAGGGAAAACCTTATGATCACTTCTATAGATGGGTTAAATTTCAGCACCTATTCATGATAAAAAACTATCCACAATCTAGAATAGAAGGCAACTTCCTTAATCTGATAAAGTGTATCTACCCCCTAAAAATCTATAGCAAATGTCACACTTAATGATGAAATATCAAACATTTCTCCCTGCGTTTGGAAAATAGGATGTTCACTATCCATCAACAATTTACTGATGGTTCTAAAAAGTGAAGTATTACCAGGAAATTATAATAGTTGTAAAGTTTGGAAAGGAAAAAGTAAAACTGTCATTATTCACAGATGGCATTACATAGAATACGCAAAAGAATATGAAATCATTAGAGTTAATAAGTGAACTTAATCAACTTATCAGTTATAATAAAAACCACTTTGTGGTTATTATTATTACCAGTTTTCTATTCCCATATAATAGCAACAAATAATTAGAATATGAAATTTTAAATACCATTGATAATAGTATCAAAAACATCAAATATCTAAGTAAATAGTGCTAGAGCACAACACAAAAAGTATAAAACATCACTGAGAGAAAATAAAGACCTCAGGAAACAGAAAGAAATACTTTTTGCATGGATTGCAAGATTCATTATTGAGTCGTTACTGTCAATTCTCTCCAAAATGATCTCTACTAATCCAATTTAAAATACCACCATGAGAAAAGACGGCCTCTTCAATAAGTGGTGCTGGGAAAACTGGACAGCTACATGTAAAAGAATGAAATTAGAACACTCCCTAACACCATACACAAAAATAAACTCAAAATGGATTAGAGACCTAAATGTAAGGCCAGACTCTATCAAACTCTTAGAGGAAAACATACGCAGAACACTCTATGACATAAATCACAGCAAGATCCTTTTTGACCCACCTCCTAGAGAAATGGCAATAAAAACAAAAATAAACAAATGGGACCTAATGAAACTTCAAAGCTTTTGCACAGCAAAGGAAACCATAAAAAAGACGAAAGGACGAAAAGACAACCCCCAGAATGGGAGAAGATATTTGCAAACTGGCAAAGGATTAATCTCCCAAATATACAAGCAGCTCATGCAGCTCAATATCAAAAAAACAAAAAACCCAATCCAAAAATGGGCGGAAGACCTAAATAGACATTTCTCCAAAGAAGATATACAGATTGCCAACAAACACAGGAAAGGATGCTCAACATCACTAATCATTAGAAAAATGCAAATCAAAACTACAATGAGATATCACCTCACACCAGTCAGAATGGCCATCATCAAAAAATCTAGAAACAATAAATGCTGGAGAGGGTGTGGAGAAAAGGGAACCCTCTTGCACTGTTGGTGGGAATGTAAATTGATACAGCCGTTACGGAGAACAGTATGCAGGTTCCTTAAAAAACTAAAAATAGAACTACCATATGACCCAGCAGTCCCACTACTGGGCATATACCCTGAGAAAACCATAATTCAAAAAGATACATGTACCACGATGTTCACTGCAGCAGTATTTACAAAAGCCAGGACGTGGAAGCAAGCTAAATGTCCACTGACAGATGAATGGATAAAGAAGACGGGGCACACATACACAGTGGAATATTACTCAGCCATAAAAAGGAACGAAATTGAGTTATCTGTAGTGAGGTGGATGGACCTGGAGTCTGTCATACAGAGTGAAGTAAGTCAGAAAGAGAAAAGAAAATACCATATGCATATATATGGAATCTAGAAAAATGGTACTGATGAACCTAGTGGTAGGGCAGGAGTAAAGATGCAGATGTTGAGAACGGACTTGAGGACACAGGGGAGAAGGGGAGGCTGGGGCAAAGTGAGAGAGTAGCACTGACATACATACACTACCAAATGTAAAGTGGATGGCTGGTGGGAAGCTGCTGCATAGCACTGGGAGATCAGCTCCATGCTTTGTGACCACCTAGAGGGGTGGGATAGGGAGGGTGGGAGGGAGCCTCAAGAGGGAGGAGATATGAGGATATATGTATATGTATAGCTGATTCACTTTGTTTTACAGCAGAAACTAACACAACATTGTAAAGCAAATATACTCCAATAAAGATTAAGAAGAAAAAGAAGGAAAAAGAAAATAAAATCCCACCATGTTGCATTTTGGTGAAAATTGACAAGGTGATAGTAAAAAGTGTATGGAAATTAAAGGGCTTAGAATAGCTAAGACAATCTTTAAGAAAAACAACAAAGTTGGAGGACACGCACTACCAGATTTGAAGACTTGCTACAAAAGTACTGTAACTAAAACAGTCTAGTAATGGAGCAAGGATAGGCCAATACACGAATGGAAGAAGACAGAGAATCTAGACACAGATCTGGGAATATGCTAAACAGCTGAATTTATGACACAAGGTCCCCTGCCAACCACTGTGGATAAGATAGTGTTTTTAATATGTCCAGTTATGTACACGGGAAAAAATAAAGCTTGCTTCTTACGTCATCCCATTCCACAAAAATTTATTAGAGATGAATGGGAGATCTGGTGGAAAATTCAGAATATTATCTTCATGGCTTTAAGGTAGGCAAAAATTTATTTTTGAGGATAAAAAAGGACTAACCAAAAATAATAGACTGTCTAATTAGACATAGTTAAATCTGAAACTTCTGTTTACCAAAAAGACATGATTAAGAGAATGAAAAAGCAAAACATGTATATAGAAGATACTCAAAATTTTGTAGATATATAAATTGGATAAACATTTATACATTTAATTATTCATATATATCTATGTATTATATAATCAATTTAAACAATGTATATACATATTTGTGCATATTTATGTATGTATATATAATTGGATATATCCCTCTCTCCAAAAAATCAGTGAAATCCAGAATATATGCAGAACTGTAAATCAATTTAAAACTTACAAACATCCTAATAAAATATGGGCAAAAGACCTGAAAAGGCACTTCGTATAAGACATACTCACATGGCCAATCCATATCTAAAAGGTGTTCAACTTCATTAATCAGCAGAGGAATGCAAGTTTAGACATAATGAGAAGTCACTGCACACCCACCAGAATGAAATGAAAGACTGCCTGTAGAGCAAGTGTTTGTGAGTATGTGGTCCAACTGGAACTCTCATACATTGCTTGCTGAACCCAGATTTCCACCTAGAAGCTCAAGGACATAGTTGAAAGGTTAGCTAGAACTCTCTTAAGGCTGAGATAAAGAAGTCAAGAAAATACTATTGAGCAATCTGCTTTGAGTTGCAGCAAGGTAATTCTTGGAGCAATAGAAAGCATGAACTAATGGAGAGTTTCTTTAAGGTGTTGCTGTGTGAACAACTCAGCCTTGAGTTCTCTCTGCAAAAAGTGTAAAGTGCCCTAGTCTGTTTCAGGAGAAGAACAGTTTTAATAAGACCCTGTGAGAGGGAGTAGGCATATTCCCCTCAAAGGAAAAAATAGACCAAAACAACAGACATCAACCTTGCTAGTGAAGAAAAAGTGTATCCCCAAATGTTGGCTATTGTTACTTCTCCTTTAGTGAATTGCTTCTTCTTGAAATGCTCTTGACTTTCCCAGCTACTATGTTTGCCCTTTTCATACTGAGTTATATCTTTTTATGTGTTGAGAACATATACCTCATATCTCTATTATTCATTGTAAATTTTTCCCCTAGCTCGTTGCAAGCTATGCAGTATTCTTTTCTTAAAAAAATTTTTGCTGTTTAAGATATTTGGAATGAAATAAACCTAATACAGAAAATAAGGAAAGAAGTTAAAAGGAAGGCAAGACAACACAACTTTCCCTATAAATGTTAAAATTAAATAATAACCGGGAGTTGTTATGGTCAAGATGATAAGAAAATATGCCTTCACACAAACTTCTAAATTGCTGCAATTTTTCTGGAGGTGCCTCTTTCATGATTTCTTCCCATGAGATACTACTTCTACTAATTTATAGAGATGAATTTTATAAATGCTTACATATAAATATTGTATTATACATAAAGATTTATAAAATTGAAAAATCACAAATAAATTGGATGCTTAACAATGCAGAAGTAAATAAAAACCATTATATAGCTATATGATTAAATACTTTGCAACCATTAAAACACAAGTTTCAGAATCACATTTATGATCTAGAGAAAAGGCTTCTGACATAAGTTAGAAAAAAATGTAGCAAATTCTAAGATATGTAGTATGATCTCAACTTGGGGTAAAAAGCATAAATATTTGCACATTAAAAAACTGCTAAAAGCCCAGCAATTCCACCCCTGGATATATATCCGAAAAAAGCAGAAACACTAATTCGAAAAGATACATGCACCCCAATGTTCATAACACCATTATTTACAATTGCCAAGATATAAAAAGCAACCCACGTTTCCATCAACTGACGAACGGATAAAGGAGATGTGGTATATATATACAATGGAATACTGCTCAGCCATAAAAAAGGATGACATTTTGCCATTTGCAGCAACATGGATGGACCTGGAGGGTATTATACTAAGAGAACTAAGTCACACAGAGAAAGACAAATAGTGTATGATATCACTTATATGTGGAATCTAAAACATACAACAAACAAGCGAATGTAACAAGAAAAAAGAGATTCACTGGTAACAGAGAACAAATCAGTGGTTACCAGCGGGGAGAGGGAACGGGGAGGGGCAATATAGGGGTAGGGGACTAAGAAGTACAAACTAGTACGTATAAAATAAACTACAAGGATATATACTGTGTCATACAACACAGGGAATATAGCCAATATTCTATAACTATAAATGGAGTATAACCTTTAAAAACTGCAGGTCACTATATTGTACACCTGTAATTTATATATTACTGTACATCGATTATACTTCAATTTAAAAAAAGGAAAAAATAAGCAGAGGTAAAAAACGGCTAGAAGGAAAGATAACAAATGTTTTACTGTTTTCTGTTTGTAAATATACAATTTTATTTTCTCCCAATAGAAGTTTTGTTTTTAAAATCAGCATAAAAGTATGCAACTAAAAGAAAAGAAAAAAACACACCAAAACCCCAGAAATCTAGAAGTACCTCACCACCCCAGGGCTGAGACACAGCATCCAAGTAACAGCGTTAGAGCACCCAACTAAGATGTCCCCCCAAAGGCTGAGAGACCACATCAAGCAGAATCCACCCCATGAGGCGGACACAAGAGCCCAAAGAAGAGTCCTCAGCCATGGCTGAAACAGAGGACCCAAGAACCAGGAGCCACCCCTACCTAAGCGAGATAAAGTGCCCAAGAAAACGTCCTCACCTCGGTCTAAGAAACGGCACTCAAGACAGAGTCCCCATCCTGGGCAGGGGCCAACCTTCCAAGGAACAGTCTCAGTTGCCTCGGATCCCACAGGGAGCCCCAAGAACGAGCCCAAACCCCCAGTGCTGAGAAAGTGCCCAAGGGAAAGTTCTCTCCCGCAACGGCTGAGCCACAGCCCCCAAGGGAGAGGTCCACCCTAGTCTCAGAGCATCCTTGGAATGGCACCCCGTCGGCTGTGACAGCACCAATGCTAAGTCCTCTCAGAATGGAGAACAGCACTCCCACTAACAGTCCCCACAGGCCACGAGCAGATCACAAGCAAAAGCCACCCAATCAGAGTGGACACAGAGGGTCAAAGGACAAGTGCCCCCCATGCTGAGCTGGGCACCTGAGGAGAGGCTCTCACAAATGAGGGAAAGCCAAGGGAGAGGGAGCCGCAGCCCTGGGGTGACCCACCCAGGAAACCTCCCCTCTCAGGGCTGGGACAGACACCAAGAAGCGCTCGGCCCCCGGGCCTGCCATGGGCCCCAGCGGGAGTGCCCCCTCACCCGCGTGGGGAGAATCACACCACATAAACCCTCCCGGACCTGAGCAGGAGTGCCAGGAGTGGCCTGTCCCCGACAAGGCTGAGGTAAGGCACCCGAGGAATGGCCTCCCCGAGGCTGAGGCCAGCCCCCAAGGCAGCGTCTCCCCAGAGCTGAGGGGGTCCCACCCTGCACGGAAAACACACAGGGACTGACACCTTTCGGGGCAGAGAGAAGGCCCCTGGGGAAAAGAGTCCACACTCCCACTGTCCATCCTGACCTTAACGGAGGAGCCTGGAAGCAACTCACAAAATGGCGATAAATGGGTGGAGCCTCACGGGTGGAACTTTCTGGAGTGTGCCCTGAGGTAGCTGCTGGACATACACCCTCTAGGGTCCCTGGGAGTGAAGTACACGAGTAAGTGTCTCACCAGAAGCCGATGTGTTATTGCCTGAGGGGGCTCGAGGGAAGCCTCTGGTCACACTTCCTGCCGGCACGAGCTCCTCACCACTGCGCACTGGGGACGCTTCCGCCTAGAGAGGTAGCCGCCCAAAACCCAGAGCCAGCTTCCGCCGGCGTTGCCTCTGGCTCCCTCTACAGGCTGACTTCTGTGTTCACTTCAGCAAGAAGAAAAAAAATAAAGGGACCAGAACCACTTTCACAGATCAGGCCAGAAGGGTGACTTCAGAGCTGAGAGGTAAAAAATCCAAAACTGGCACACTATAGTGCAGAAAAAGAGGAAAGTTATATCATCAAAAACGCAACAGATATTCATGAGGATAAATTAAAAGCATTTGTTAAGACAGGTGTCTACCAGAAATCTACAACCCACTTTATTCCTAGGGGAGAAACAGAAGTATTCAACTTAAAAATCAAAGCAAGACAGACCTACTAGAGAATGGACTTGAGGACACGGGGAGGGGGAAGGGTAAGCTGGGATGAAGTGAGAGAGTGGCATGGACTTATATATACTACCAAATGTAAAATAGATAGCTAGTGGGAAGCAGCCGCATAGCACAGGGAGATCAGCTCGGTGCTTTGTGACCACCTAGAGGGGTGGGATAGGGAGGATGGGAGGGAGGGAGACGCAAGAGGGAAGAGATATGGGGACATATGTGTAACTGATTCACTTTGTTATAAAGCAGAAACTAACACACCATTGTAAAGCAATTATACTCCAATAAAGATGTTTAAAAAACAACAACAGAATATCCAGTTCTCTTGGATTCCTTTTTGTCAAATTTACTTCCCCAGGGGCACTTCATAGTGTCCTGAACTGCGATGAAGAGTGGCCCCCCGCTTGCCACAACTAGAGAAAGCCCTCGCACAGAAATGAAGACCCAACACAGCCAAAAATAAATAAATAAATAAACAAAAAGACAGCACATCCCAATGTTCATAGCAGCGCTATTTACAATAGCCAGAACATGGAAGCAACCTAAATGTCCATCAACTGAGGAATGGATAAAGAAGATGTTGTACATATATACAATGAAATATTACTCACCAATAAAAAGGAACGAAATTGGGTCATTTGTAGAGATGTGGATGGACCTTGAGTCTGTCATGCAGAGTGAAGTAACTCAGAAAATAGTGTATATTAGCACATATATGTGGAATCTAGAAAATGGTAGAGATGATTTGCAAAACAGAAATAGAGACACAGACATAGAGAACAAACGTAAGGATACCAAGGGGAAGGGGGTGGGTGGGAGGAATTAGGAGACTGGGATTGACATATATACACTATTGATACTATGTACAAAATAGATAACTAATGAGAACCTGCTGCTTTAATCTTAAAATTCTTCCAAGCAAGAGAGAGGAGTTAATGTAGCAGGAAGCAGAGCCATGAGTTTGTGACCACTTGCTCATGCAAAGTACTTGTGGCTTCAGGACCTACTTGAATCCACTCTTGTACATACCTCTTCCATTTGATAGCACGCTGCTTCTGTGCATACCCTCCAGTGTGACTTGGTGGGTAATAAAACACCCGCGTTAGGATGGGCAGCTCAGGTGGCATGGGAACTTGGTGTCCCGTGGTCAAGCATTCAGTCTCTACTAAGGCCCAGGAGTAGGGCAAATGTTTCTCACATGTACTAGAATGATGTTTGCCTCCAGGAAATTAGTGCAAGTTCAGAGCTAGGGTCCTATAATCCTAGAGAAATTGGAGTATTTCTCTTCCCCTAATAAGCTAAGACTGCAGTGAAAATCACAATTAAAAAAGCAAAAGAGACAGTCTTCTAATTTTCATATTTGTCCAATCAGGATATACAATTGAATAAAAGGGTTTAGAAATTGGTTTCTGTTTTAATACAAAAAAAAAAGAAACCATTCTTGTAAAAAGTGTCTGAATAGACTAAAGATTTCTAGTGATATCTGAATAAGATTCAAAACTTAACTTTTTGTTTGGGGGATTGTATTTAAAAGTTCAACCCCTGTCTGCTAAAGCTAATCATTATTGTTAATTGATAGATAGGGGAGAAGAAACCTTATTAAGTTGCATCTATTAATCTTTTGATCTGGAACTTTATACACATTTTCACTTTCAAAGCTTATTTTTTACTTGATTAAGCCACAGCAAAATTATAGAAAGCTGCAGCCCCCAGGGATATAAAGAATGCTCCAACAATGTGAAATCACAGATGCTTGGCCAGAAAGCCACGCATCTGAGGTTTTGTCAAAGAACTGGAAGCCATGGTAGTTATTCTCCTCAACACCAACATCTTTCCAGAATTCAAAGCTTATTTTTTTGTGTGTATGGAAAATAGTTTTTCTTTTAATTGAAGTATAGTTGTTTTACAATGTTGTGTTAGTTTCAGGTGTACAGCAAAGTGATTCAGATATATAGATAGATAGATAGATAATTCTTTTTCAGATTCTTTTCCCTTACAGGTTATTACAAGCTATTGAATATAGTTCCCTGTGCTACACAGTAGGTCCTTGTTGTTTATCTGTTTTATGTATAGTAGTGTGTATCTGTTAATCCCAAATTCCCAATTTATCTCCCCCCGACTTTCCCCTTTGGTAACCATAAGTTTGTTTACTATGTCTGTGAGTCTATTTCTGTTTTGTAAATAAGTTCATTTGTATCATTTTTTTAGATTCCATGTATAAGTGATATATGATATTTGTCTTTCTCTGTATGACTTACATCACTTAGTATGATAATCTCTAGGTCCGGCCATGTTGCCGCAAATGGCAGAATTTCATTCTTTTTATGGCTGAGTACTATTCTATTGTACGTATATATCACATTTTTTTGAAGTATAGTTGATTTACAATATTGTATTAGTTTCAGGTGTACAGCAAAGTGATTCAGTTATACATACATCTATATCTATTTTTTTCAGATTCTTTTCCCTTATAGGTTATTACAAAATATTGAGTATAGTTCCCTGTGCTATACAGTAGGTCCTTGTTGCTTATCTGTTTTATGTATAGTAGTGTGTATCTGTTAATCCTGAATACCCAATCTATCTCCCCATCCTTTCCCCTTTGGTAACCATAAGTTTGTTTTCTGTGTCTGTGGGTCTATTTCGGTTTTGTATATAAGTTCTTTTGTATCATTTTTTTAGATCCCACATATAAGCGATATCATATGATATTTGTCTTTCTCTGCCTGACTTACTTCACTTAGTATGACAATCTCTAGGTCCATCCATGTTGCTGCAAATGGCATTATTTCATTCTTTTTTATGGCTGAGTAATATTCCATTGTATACATGTACCACATCTTCTTTATCCATTCATCTGTTGGTGGACACTTAGGTTGCTTCCATGTCTTGACTACTGTAAATAGTGCTGCTATGAACATTGGGGTGCATGTATATTTCTGAGTTAGAGTTCTCATCTTTTCAAGATATATGCCCAGGAGTGAGATTGCTGGACACATGGTAACTATATTTTCAGTTTTTTAAAGAAGCTCCATACTGTTCTCCATAGATATTGCACCAATTTACATTCGAACAGTGTAGGAGGGTTCCCTTTTCTCCACACCCTCTCTAGCATTTATTATTTGTAGACTTTTTGATGATGGCCATTGACTGGTGTGAGTTGATAACTCATCGTAGTTTTGATTTGCATTTCTCTAATAATTAGTGATGTTGAGCAGCTTTTCATGTGCTTCTTGGCCATCTGTATGTCTTCTTTGGAGAAATGTCTATTTAGGTGTTCTGCCCATTTTTTGATTGGGTTGGGTTTGGGGGTAGAATTTTTGGCATTGAGCTGTATGAGCTGTTTGTATATTTTGGAAATTGATTCCTGTTGGTCACATCATTTGCAAATATTCTCTCCCATTCTATAGGTTGTCTTTTCATTTTGTTTATGGTTTCCTTTGCTGTGCAAAAGCTTTTAAGTGTAATTGCAAAGCTTACTTTCAGTACAGCAGAATTTATGTAAAATTGTCATAGCAGTAAAAAGTATTAAAATGAAATTGTTAGAGTGTTAATGTAAGAAGCCATTTCACTCTTGACACAGTTATTTGGAAGGGATTGCTTTACTGGTTCTATAATTTTAAAAATATGTTTGTTAAACACCCTGTCAGAAGAGTCATTTTCAGTATTACAGATTCCTATACTGTTAAGATTCACCTGTGCTTTGGAATGTTCATGAAACATACTTTCTTTTGGAATATATTTCATTGCTAAGAAAGTTTAAACATTGCTTTCACCTCAGTGTAGAAATACCATTGTTTTGTTCTTCTTTCAATGCTACTAAAATAAAACTCATTTTCCATTTAAAAAATCCCACTACAGCAGTACTTATATTAGTGTTTGATTGAGTAACCAGAAGACTGGAATCTTGAAGGGGCACCTTTAGAACCCTGCCTACCACACAGGCCAAAAGTGGACAGCTGCAGCACTCCAGTACACTCTGGGACAGCCCAGAAGGATATGGTGAAGGGTAAGCCTCCCAGAGGGAAGAACTTTGAGCAGTGCACCTGGTTGTTCATTCTGCCTGGAGGAGAGACGGCCACAAGTATGAGTGCATATCCATGCATAGGTCATGTCCGAATTATTGGCTGAAGGGTCAGGGACTTTGAGGATGCATGATTGAACATTTGGGACAAGGAGGCCCAGGGAAAAAGTATGTGGATACACCTGTCCAAATCGATAGATGATATGAAGGTACTTGTGTCTTACGAGAGTTCTCAGCAAATAAGCTTAGCAGAGCAGAATTTTAATAATCTGATGGATAGGATATTCATTATCTAGACATCAATCAGCCTCTTTCCCCAGCATTCACGTCACAACCCAATGGGCTCAAGAACCAAGTGGCCAAGTGGCAAGAATGGAGGTTCTTCTCAGCAACATGGGCTTCCACTCGCCAAGGCTGATGTCACTATAATCACTGCTGAGGGCCCGATCTGCAAGAAGCAGAGACCAACAATGAGCCCTTGATATGGCATCAGTCTCCAGAGTGATGGGCCAGTTACCAGATGGCAGGTGATTACACTGGACCACTTCTATTAAGGAAGGGGCAGTGCTTTGTCCACACTCAAATAGACACTCTAGATGTGGATTTTCCTTCCCACCTGAAGTGCTTTGGAGAAACGAATATTTATAGACTTGAAAAATGCCTTATTCACCATCATGGTATTCCAATCAGCATCACTTCTAAATAAGGAACCCATTTCACAGGAAACTAGTGCAGCAATGGAGCAGTGTTCATGGAAGTCACTGGTCTTATTGTGTTTCCCCTCGTCCTGAAGTGAAATGACCTTTGGAAGACTCACATATGTTTTTAGCTAGGTGGTAAAAACTTGAGGGGCTGGGGCAACAACCTCTAGGAGATGGTAATGCTCTATCTAAGTATTTATATGCATAGATATATGGTGCTATTTCTCCCATAAAATGGATTCATGGGTCCTGCAATCAAGGTATGTAAATGGGAGTGCCTCTCCTCACTATTAACCCTGGAGATACAATAGAAAAACTTTGTGTCTTGTCCCCACAACAAGAGCTCTAGCTCTTCTGAGGTAGAGATCTGAGTTCCAAAGAAAGAAGTGCTTTCACCATGGGATACAACAATGACTTCATTGAATGGGAAGTTGGAACTTCCAGCTGACCACTTTGGACTCCCCATCCCTCTCAAGCAACAGGCGAAGAAGGGCTATACTGTCCTGGCCTGAGTGATTTAACCTGACTATCAAAGGCAAGTTGATTACCTACTACTAAAGGGGCTATGGAGGACTATGATATATCTAGAGAGCTGCTTGATACTCCCATGTTTTGTGATTAAAGTCAGCAGACAGTGTATGTAATATCAAATCATCACAGTGTACACTTTAAATATCTTACAATTTTATTTGTCAATAAAGCTGGGGAGAAAAGTCAATGGATAATTATAATAACCTAATTGAGGCAGAACGTCTAATGGCCAAAGCATTCAAGAATGAATGCTGAGGGGCTTCCCTGGTGGCGCAGTGGTTGAGAGTCCGCCTGCCGATGCAGGGGACACGGGTTCGTGCCCCGGTGCGGGAAGATCCCATATGCCGCGGAGCGGCTGGGCCAGTGAGCCATGGCCGCTGGGCCTGCGCTTCCAGAGCCTGTGCTCCGCAACGGGAGAGGCCACAACAATGAGAGGCCCGCGTACCGCAAGAAAAAAAAAAAAAAATGAATGTTGAGTCACCTCCCCAGGGAAAGAACCATGGAGAGCTGAGTGCTGGCTGAGGACAATGGTATTAAAAGAAGGTAGTTATAAATACCAGCAATGTGACCTGTTGCACAAACCAGGACTGTAATAGTATTTAGCCTGATGAGTTAATAACATACCCCTCCTCAAAGGGAAAACAAATAAATAGGAAAGCAAACTATATTTTCAAAGAAAATTCTTAGGGCCAAAGCCATATTTTACTGACATAGAATCATAGCAATAAAAAGCTCCACTGCTTTTTCTTTCTGGAAGGCAATTCCCTTGAATGCCATATTCTAGGAAATTTCAGCAATATCCAGCACCATCCTACAGCACAGCAAGCTTTTCTTTGTTTCTCACTGATGGTTGTAATAGGATTATGTTTTGATGTAATTAACTTTGTTGTGAAGATGGTGGGAATTTATTTTTCTAGTACCTTCTCAAGGTGCTGAATCTTCTTTTAAATCTGAAAATAAACAGGTATTTCACTAACCAAAAGATGCCTAAAACACCTCGGTTGTATAAGACATTATGAGGGATACAAAAAGGAGCTTACAATCTACCTGGGATTATAAAATGAAACCCCATGGAAAGTTTCAGGATATAAAATCAACACACATCAAGCACTTGCATTTCTATACACTAACAGTGAACAAACTGAAATGGAAATTAAGAAAACAACTCAATCTATAAGAGCATCAAGAAGAATAAAATACTTAGAAATAAACCTAACAAAGAAGGTGAAAGATTTGTACACTGAAAACTACAAAACATCGCTGAAAGAAATTTGAGAAGACACAAATAAATGGAAAGGCATCCCATGTTCATGGATTGGAAGATTTAGTATTGTTAAGATGCCCATACTAACCAAAGCAATCTACAATGTAATCCCTATCAAAATCCCAATGTCATTTTTTACATAAATAGAAAAATTGATCTTAAAATTCTTGTAGAATCTCAAGGGACATTGAATAGACAAAAAAAAATTGAAAAAGAATAAAATTGGAAGACTTACATTCCTGATTTCAAAGCATATTACAAAACTATAGTAATTAAAACAGTGTGTTACTGGCATAAAGGCACACAAATAGACCAATGGAATAGAATAGAGATCCTAGAAATAAACCCTCACATATATGGTCAAATGCTCTTCTATATGGGTGTCAAGACTACTCAATGGAGGGACCTCCCTGGCAGTCCAGTGGTTAAGACTTCGCCTTCCAATGCAGAGAGTGTGGGTTCGATCCCTGGTCAGGGAGCTAAGATCCCACATGTCTCACAGCCAAAAACCCAAAACATAAAACAGAAGCAATATTATAACAAATTCAATAGACTTAAATAAATGGTCCACATCAAAAAAAATCTTTAAAAAGAAAAAGACTACTCAATGGAGAAAAGAGTGTCTTCAAAAAAATGGGACTTACCTGGTGGTCCAGTGGTTAAGACTCCACGCTTCCACTGCAGGGGGCGCAGGTTTGACACCCTGGTCGGGGAACTAAGATCCCGCATGCCATGCAGCATGGCCAAAAAATTTTAAAAAAATTTTAAAATGGTGTTGGGAAAACTGCTTATCCACATAAAAAGAATGAAGGGACTTCCCTGGTGCTCCAGTGGCTAAGACTCTGTGCTCCCCATGCAGAGGACCCAGGTTTGATACCTGGTCAGGGAACTAGATCCCACATGCTGCAACTAAGAGTTCACATGCCGCAACTAAAGATCCCACATACCGCAACGAAGATCCCACATGCAGAAATTAAGACCTGGCACAGCCAAATAAGTAAATAAATATTAAGAAAAAAAAGAATGAAGTTGGATTCTTATCTTACACCATAAACAAAAATTAACTCAGAGTGGATTAAAGACCTAAATGTAAGACCTAAACTATAAAACTGCTGGAAGAAAACATAGGGGAGAAGCTTCATGACATTGGACTTGGCAATAATTTCTTGGATATGACACCAAAAGCAAAAATAAACAAACGCTGTAATGCAGAAAAGACTTTTGCAGGGGAATGAGTTCAGAAGTTCATTTTAAACACATGGAATGGATTGAGTTTTAAATGTCTCTTAGACATGCCAGTGGAGATAACATGTACGTATTTGAATTTAAGTCTGGAGTTCAGGAGTAAGTTGTAGTCTAGAGGTATAAACTTAGGAATTGTTGAAATACACATCATATTTAAAGCTTTAAGACTATGTGGGATCATCTAGGGAGAGAGTATATTCAAGGGAAGAAGGCCCAGGATCCAGATTTGAGGCCCTACAATATTTAGTGGTGGGAATGAAAAGAAACAACTAGAAAAGGAGAATGAAAAGAGTATCGGCAAACAGGGAAGAAATCAGGGAAATGTGGTTTCTGGAAACCCAAGAAGATTTCCAGGGAGGAGTGAGTGAAAAACTATATCAAATACTGCTGAGAAGTTAAAAGCAACACGGAGCAGACACTGGGGACTTGACATGACAGTTTCAGTGGAGTGGAAGTTGCAGAAGCCAGACTCCTCTGGATTAGAATATGAACAGGAGGTGACAACATGCAGACCTATCCTCTTGTTGAGCCCATCCTCTCCTACTGCTTCAGGAACCTGCTCCATCTTCCTAACACTTGCAGCAACTCCAAATTGTTGCACCTTATTAGAGTCTTTCTCTTCCACTTGCAAACGTGTTCATATCTCTCTGTTCCTCAAAGACATAATTACCATTTTCCTTCCTATTTCATTAACAGCAAGGCCATACTCTACCTTCTCTTAGATGAGGAAAGACTACTGGGTTCTTTAGGACTTTTCATTTTGTTTTCAAGTCCTGCAGCAAAGTCATCAGCTTCATCAGTCATCATTCACTGAAAAAAATCAATCAACATATTCCATTAATACAACCATCACAAAATTCAACCATCACAAAATTCAAAGTCTTCAAATGTATATACAACCATGCGTTTGCACCATTAATATGATTTTAATCATGGGGCAAAAATTTGCCATCCCCCAAGAAACACTCTGTTCTCAGAAATGCAACTTAATTTTAATCCAGTTTAAGTAAAATAAGGAAGTTAAAATGCAAGGTGTTGACCAAAGCCAAACATGGTACCACCATGATTAATCAGAATGTTTGCGGAAACAGCAGCTCTCATCAACAAAAAGGGAACAAACGCATAATTACCCATTGAAGAAGTACAACTCATTCTGCATCAACCCTTTTTAGAGAAAGTCATTCTTTTGTGTGTGTGTCCTTTTATACTTCAAACTCCTCATTAACAAATACTGATTACCACTTTACTCAGTGCTACACATAGATGGTGAAGGGTCGGGTGGTTTGAAAATGTAAGTCCCCTCACCCCCAAACACAAGGAGATTCAAATATGTCCACCTAGGTGCTGGATCGGTGGGGGGTACTTTTCAATGTTGGGGGACAAGGATCAGAAGTATAGAAGGTCAGCCTTAAGCTGTTATCATCCAAGGATAACAAAGACTATGTCCCCCCCCCATTATTTGAATAGAGTCATGATAAAGAATGTTTGCATTTCCCATAATAGAAGAGTCCAAAGAGGGTGAAGACATTTCATTGAGCACTTACTACCTGCCAGGTACAATTCTAAATGCTTTACATCTATTAACTCACTTAATCCTCTGCAGAACCCTATGAGTTAGGCGTGATTACCATCCTCATTGTTATAAATGAGGAAACCAAGGCACAGAAAGATGAAGGAAAAATCTAATTAACTAAGGATTGGGGTAGATGGAATACAATTATATCTAGTTTTTGTTAGACAAGCATTATTGCATGTTCTGTACCTTAATACCAATGGTCTCTTCCATGAGTACAGATATAATGTGCCTCTCCCATCCCTGCCAGGACTGAGATAGAGCTCCAAAGAAGAGCCACCCTTCAGGGCTTAGAAAGAACACTCAAGGGAAAGTACCACTCCCAGGACAGTTAGAGCACCCAAAGAAATGCCCCCACCAGGGCTGAGATAACAGCTCCCAAGGAAAGCTCTGCTACTGCATAGCTGAGATAGGGTCCCCAAGGAAACTTCCTCCCCCAGTACTGACATAAACACCCAAGAAAGAGTGCCATAACTTGGCTGAAATAGAGTACCCAATGAAAAGTCCTCTCCAGGGCTTAGAGGGAACGTAAGGGGAAAATACTCCCCTCCAAAAAGGTTGAAATCCAGTTCTTGTTGGAGAGACCCAGCTGTGACTCAATGTGTGGCAAAGAATTTTTGTGGTGCCACAAACCCACCCTCTGGGATTAGAGATGTAGCACCCAAGGAAGAATCCCTTTGGCTGGGGCTGAGATCAAACACCCAAGGGCAAGCCCCTCCTTTAACACTACTGAGATAGAAGGCCCTAGGAAGAGCTCCTCCCTGCCATGGGGCTGAGACAGGGCACTCAAGCACCTCCCACCCATGGCAAAGATAGAGCATCCAAGGAAGAGCCCCCGCCCCAGGGCTAATATAAAGCACCCAAAGTAGAGTTCTTCCCAAAATCTAAGAAACAGCCCCAAACCCAGGGCTGAGATGGAGCAATCAAGGAAGAGACTCCCCACTACATGGCTGATAAGCAAGCAAGGAAAATCCTTTCCCCCAGCATAGCTGAGATGGGGAGCACCCGCAGGAAAGTCCTCCCCCAGCACTGAGATAATCACCCAAGGAAGAGATCCTCCTCAATGGACTGAAATAGAGCACTCAAGGAAAGCCCCCTCATCATCATGGCTGAGAGACAGTGCCCAAGGGAAAGTTCTCCCACAGTGAGAGAGATAGTCACCCAAGGAAGAGTCCCCCCACCCCATGGCTGATCTATAGTACCGAAGGAACAGTTCCCCCTCCCAGGGTTGAGATAGATCGCCCAAGGAATAGTACCACCCCCTAGACTGAGAACACACAAGAAAGAGCCACCTTGCAGGGTAAAGCACCCAAGGAAAAGTATTACCCCCGCCCAAGGGTTGAAATCCTGACCTTGTTGAAGGAAACTAGAAGCAACTCAGAGAATGGCAGTAAAGTTGTGGCACCACACCAGTGGAAATTTCTAGAAATCTGCCTCTGGGGTATCTGAGAATGTTGTATACAGAGATGTCTCACCAGAAGCAGTCTGATGTATACTACTGCCTGAGAGGGTTTCAAGGGAAGCTGCTGGCCATCGAGTGCTGCTGGCCACTATGCCCTGCACCAGCCTGGCAGTGGAGAAGCTCTGTGCAGTGCAGGGCAGGGCCTGGCATTGGAGAAGCCTGGTGCCCAGCAGGAATCCTCTGTGCGAGCAACCCAGGACCCAGAAGCAAAACTTTCCCCTTACAATGTCTCTGGCGCCCTCTACAGACAAACTTCTGTGACAACTGTTACAAGAAGAAGAAAAAACAAAAATTAAAGGAAACCACCATTTCCACAGATCAGACCAAACAGATTAATTTGGAGCTGAGAGGCAAGAAATGAATAACCAGCACACTGTATTAACAAATAAAGGAGGAAAGTCATACAATCATCTTAATCAATGCAGAAAACACAAGCGATAAAATGCAACAACTATTCATGAGGACAAAATTAAAAGCATTTGTTAAGAAGTGAATCTATCAGAAATCTATAGTGTACATTATTCCTAGTTGTGAAAAATTAGAAGTATTCCTTGCAAGATCAAGACAGGGATGTCAACCACTTCTATTCAACACTGCACTCCAAGAATCCCTAGCTTGCACCCTAAGACAATAAAAGGTAAATAAGTTATTTGGCTAAACTTAAAACTCAAAGTTGTCTACAGACAAAGAATTTGACAAAGAGAATAGCTATAAAATCAACACATAAAAATTAACTGTATTCCTATATAACAGCAACAAGAAATTCAGGAAATGTAAGTTTTTTAAGCTATTACTAAAATTAGCAAGATTATATAATAAATAAATATTAAAATACATATATAGGAATATATATAGCATATATGAAATATATATAGAGAGAATGTGTGTGTGTATGTATGGAATGAATATAACTAAACATGTCTAATAACAGCAGACAATTATAAAATTTTATTGAAAGATACCAGAGAAGACTTAAAGCAAGGTCTACACATAGGTAGGAAGGCTCAGTGTCCACTTCCTCCACCCCTCAATTTAATGTATAAATCTAACACATTTACAAAATTCCAATAGTTTTTCATGGAACTTGACAAGCTGATTCTAAAATCTATATGGAAAAGTAAATGCCCAAGAATAGCCAAGACAAACACAAAGAAGAACAAATTAGGGGGATCTGCCTTACTATCTCAAGACTTATTATTATTAACCTTTAGTAAGAAAGACAGTGTGATATAGATGCAGAGGTACACGAGCTGAACAATGATATAGAATAGCAGAGCCCAGAAATAGTCTCATGCATATATGGGAATGTGATACATTTCAGAGGTGTCATTGAAGATCGCTGGGGAAAGACTAGACTTTCTTTTTGCAGCATATGGTGCTGAGACAATTGGCAATCTATGTGAAAAATAATACAATTGGATCTCTTCCTCACACCATATACAAAAAAAATTTCAGATTGATTAAGTACTTAAATGTGAAAGAAAAATTAAGACTTTAGAAGAAGTTAGAAAAGAATATCTTTAAGACTTCAAAAATAGGAAAATATTTCTTAAAGAGGACACACAAGAAAGCCCACTAAACATAACAGAAAAGGTTGATGCAATAGTATTGGTAATGCTCTTGTTCTTAAGTTTGATGTGAGTTTACGCAAGTCCCTTTTGTTAAGTTTCAGCTTACATATATGCTCCATACATTTTTGTATGAACCAAATACTACATTATAAAATGTTTGACTGCAAAAAAAAGGCATATAAATTATGGCAGAGAAAGAAGTCAGTACCCTTAATAACAAAGGAAGAAATAACCCAACTTTTAGCAGAAATCTAGTTTCAGTAGTGAACATGTGGTTTAAAGAAAGTATTATAAAGGCAGGGTTAACATTAAAGAAAATCATAAAAACCAAAAATCCTAGCAAGCTGTTATCTTTAATGGATATTCGTTTCACCCCATGAATGCAAAACTGGGTCAACATTTGAAAGTCTATTCTTATAATTCACTATTGTAATAGGTAAAAGAAGAAAACAACACATGACTATCTCAATAAATACCAAAATTACATTTGACAAAATTCAAGATCCATTCCTGAATTTTTAAAATAATGATAAAAAGGAGTAAGATACAAGGTTAATATACAAAAGTCAATTGCTTTCCTAAATGCCAACAATGACTACCAGAATTTGAAATTTAAAAAAGAATACCATTTACAATAGCACCAAGATAATGAAATACATATAAATCAAACAAAATATGTACAGGATCTCTATGTGAAAAACTACAAGATCTATATAAATGTAGAGATATTCCATGTTCACAAAATGGAAGATTCAATATTATTAAGATGTCAATTCTTTCCAATGTGATCTATAGATTCAAAGCAATCCCAATCAAAATCCCAGCAAATTGTTTTGTAGATATCGACAAACTGACTCTAAAGATTATAGAAAAAGATGAAAGATCCTGAATAGCCAATGTAATACTGACAAATAAGGACAAAGATGGAGGGCTCACACTACCCAAATTTAAGACTTAGTGTAAAGCTACGGTAATCAAGACAGTGTGGTATTGGTAAAAGAGTAGACATGTAGATTAACGGAATAGAGTAGACAGCCCAGAAATAGACCCACACATATATAGTTGACCTATTTTTGACAAAGGAGCAAAGGCAATTCAATGGAGAAAGCAGAGTCTTTTCAACAAATGGTGTTGTAACAATTGGGCGTCTGTATAAAAAAAAAAAAAAAGAACCTAGACACATCTTATATCTTTCACAAAAACTAGCTAGAAAGGAATCATAGACCTAAATTTAAAATAAAAAACAATAAAACTTCTGTAAGAAAACATAAGAGAAAATCTAGATGGCTTTGGGTTTGGAAATGAGCTTTTAAATTTAATACCAAAAGCATGATACATGAAAGAGAAAATTGATAAGTTGGACTGTAGTAAAATAAAAATTTCTCTGTGATAGACATTGTAATGAGAATGAAAAGGCAAACCATGGACTGGGAGAAAATATTTGCGAAACACATATCTGTAAAGGACTTGTATTCAAAATATACAAAGAACTCTTAAAATGCAACAGTAAGAAAACAACCGGATTTCAAAATTAAGCAAAAGATCTAAACAGATACTTCACCAAAAGAGAAATACAGAGGCAAATAAACATATGAAAGATGCTCAACATCCTTTGTCATTAGGGAACTGTAAATTAAAATGAGATATCACTACACATCTATTACAATAGTTAAAATTTGAAACCTGACAATACCAATTGCTGGCGTGGATGCAGAGTAACAGGAAGTCATTCATTGCTGATGGGAATGCAAAATTGGTAAGGCCACTTTGGAAGACAGCTTGGCAATTTCTTATAAAGCTGAACATAATCTTACCATGTGATCTAGCAGTCATGCACCTTGGTATTTACCCAACAAATTTGAAAAAATAGGTCCACACAAAAACCTGCATGTGAGTGTTTATTCGTAATCATCAAAAACTGGAAATGTCTTTCAATAGGTGATGGATAAACAAACTGTGGAACATCTATACAAGAAACTATTATTCAGAGATTTAAAAAATGAATTATCAAGCCACAGAGAGACATGGAGGAAACTTGAATGCATATTGCTAAGTGAAAGAAGCCAGTCTGAAAAGGCTACATACGGTATAATTCCAACTATATGACACTCTGGAAAAGGCAAAACCATGGAGACAATAAAAAGATCAGTGGTGAACGGGCTCAGGGGAAGGAGGGCGTTGAACGTGTGAAGCACAAGGGATTTTTAGGGCTGTGAATTTATTCTATATGATAATACAATTGTGGATACATAACACATGGATTTGTCAAAACCCACTGAACTTTAGATCACAAAAAGTGAAACTTGATGTATATTTTAAAAAATCATTTAGGTCAGGGGAATCCCAGGATAGAATGCAGAATGTGACAAAACAATCTAACTATATTACAAATTTTTGAAACAAACGTACTGAAGAGAGTGGGCAGGAAATGTGCTGACCTAAGTAACTTTGGAAATGAGTGGAGTCTATAAAACGAATGGCAAAAAAAACCTTACACAATCACTGTGCTTTGGTTGAAAAAGTTGTTTCCCATGGGAATACGTGTTAACAATTCTGAAAACACTGCACTTGTATACTGGAATTAAACAATTCAAGTAAGTGGGTAGCAGACGGTGGGAACCAGGTCTCTCAGTGTTGGAGTGGTTTACAGATAAGCAAGGGGAGGAGGTTAGAATGATACATGTGGTGGTGGATCAAACATCAGTAAGAACTTGTGTTTCACTTAATAGAAATACAGATGTTACATACAGGAATATTTATACATATGTGTATAGGCACAAGTTAGTACACGCCCATATATTTCCTTGCCCTGTTAGCTGGAAGGGCCTTGAAGAGACAAAACCCCAGGAGCAACTGAGCACAACTAGGGCCCAGATCTTGGTTTCTAATACCATTCTCCAATAAAAAGAACCAGGTTCCTTGGAGAAAAGGCTGACTCTAGGACTGGGGAAGGAAATATACAAGATGAGCCTGGAACATCTCGTAGTGCCAGAAAGTAAGAACTGCTGGGGAAAAAATCCACAGTAATGGGAGTGATGTCAAAGGGAGTGATGTCAAAGGGACACGAGAGTCAAATGAAACGGCTACCAATGTTCAAAACTGGAACAATTTCAGCAACAAAATGAAGTAGTATTACATGATAACCCAGAGTACAAAATAAATTAATATCCATGAGCCAAACTCATATAAATAAAATATTGAATAAATTAACAAGTGGGGGAGAAGAGACATACCTTCCGTGCAGAATTCCAAATAATTGATGTAGATACTCCATCCTCAAGAAGGTGAAGCATAACTCCCTACTCCCTAAGTGTGGGCTGTGCACAGCGACTTCTTTCCAAAGAGGACAGTATGGAAAGGGTAACTCTACAATGGAGAAACCTGACAAACACTGCTTTAGGTGATCAAGAATAACATCAACAGGGAATTCCCTGGCAGTCCATTGGTTAGAACTCCGCGCTTTCACTGCCATGGCCCAGGTTCAATCCCTGGTCGGGGAATCAAGATCTTGCAAGCTGCGTGGCGCAGCCAAAAAAAAAAAAAAAAAATCAACATTTATAATTCATGTTAATAAATGTATGCCCTGGGTATGATAACAACGGCACACATAATCCAAGTCTAATAATGGTAAAAAAAACACTGGACAAATCCCAGTAGAGGCACATTGTACAAAATACCTGACCAGTATTCCTCAAAACTGTCAAGGTCACCAGAAATAAGGAAAGTCTAAAAAACTGTCACGGCCAAGGAGAAGCCTAAGACATCTCAGCTAAATGACCCGGCACAACCAAATAAATAAATAAATAAATATTTAAAAATGAAATTTAAAAATGCAATGTGGTATCCTGGATGGAATCCTGGAACACAAAAAGGGCTTTTGGTAAAAACTAAGGAAATCCGAATATTAACTCCAGTTAAAAATAATGTAGCAATATCTGTTCAAGGATTGTTATCAAATGTACCATGCTAACATGTTAACCAGTGGTGAAACTGAGGCGGGCTATGTGGGAATTTTCTGCACCATCTTCCCAATTTTTCAGTAAATCTAAAACAGTTCTAAAAAATAAATTTAGAAAATACCATTTTAAAAAGGAGGTAGAAGGACTATTTAAAAGAGACTAGAGAGACAAACTAACCAATGTAATTTGTGAACCTTGGTGGGGGCAGCTATAAAAGTCATTCTGGGGATGCATGGGTAAATTGGAATAGATTAGATGGTTCATCCTTTCCTTAAGTGTGAGAATGGTATTGTGGTTAAATGGGAAAATGTCTTCACTCTCATAGGAGAGGCATGCTGACATATTTAGGAACGTCATGATGTGATGAAGTGTGATGATGAAGTCTGTAACTCACCACAAACAATTCAGGAGGGTTTTGAAAGAGGCACATTTGGAGAGAACAAAAGCAAAAGTAACAAAATGTTAGGAATGGTGAATCTAAATGAAAAGTATTTTGGCACTCATCAAACTATTCTTTCACACTTTCTGTAAGTTTGAAATTTTTCAAAATAAAATTTTAGGAAAAATATCAATAGGATTTTAGAATTGGATAAAATGATACTAAAGTTCATCTAGAAATATAAACATGCAAGAATAACTAGGAAAAAAAATCCTGAAATAATATTGTGGTATGGACTAGCTATGCCAAATATGAAAATGCGTAATAACTTAAAAGACTGCAGAGTTCAGAAACAAATCTAAATATATATGGAAACAATGTATGAGGGATGGTTTTTCAAATCAATGTGGAAAAAAGTCAACAAATAGGGTTGGGATAACCAGATAGCTATTTGGAAGAGAAAAATCTTGAATTCTTACCTCACTCCTTCCATCTAAATAAATTCCAAATGAAGCAAAGATTTAAAGGTTAAAAAAAAAACTTAAAAGTACTGGAAAAATACATTAAATTTATTCTTAAATGTAAAGAAGGCCTTTCTAAAGCAAGGCACAAATCCCAGAAGCCATAAAGACTGATAAGTTTAACTACATAAATAAATAAAACTCAGGAAAATATTATTAAACATATGACAACGGACCAATTTTCTTAGCTTACAAAGAGCTCATACAAACTAATAAAAAACAAATCATCTAATAGAAAACAGAACATGACCACACAGTTCACAGGAAATGAAATATAAGTAACCAATAAACATGAAAATGTGTTCCATCTCCTTCGTTAAAATGCATTATAACTTCATTAAGATGCAAAATACCATTTATTCACTTTCAGATGATCAAATTTTAAAAGGTTGAGGGCCCAGTATTGGCAAAAGCCTCATAAATAATTATTCTTATACATTATATGTGGAAGCATAATTGGGCAAAGATTTCTGGAGATCAGTTTGGCAACAACTACTGACCTGAAAATGAAAACTATCCTCTGACCCAGCAATTCTATTGCTAGGAAGTAACCTTGTTAGTTTAATCTCATTATATGTACAAGTAAGTTCACTGCAATATGGTTTAGCAATAGTAAAACATTGCCAACAACCTGAAAGCCCATCAATGTTTGAACATTTATTACACATCATATATTAGAATACCACACAGTCATTAAAAAGAATGAGGTATTTCTGTACATACTGATACAGAAAGATCTTATAAGACACAGGTAGCAAAAAAAGCAAGGTACAGAAGAGTGTATACAGTCTGATTCCATTAATGTAAAAACTTTTTAAGTATATATTTGCTGGCAAATAACGTTTTTCCTGAAAGAATATACAAGACACTTAAAGCTGGTGACCTTTGGAGAGAGGTATTAGGAGGAGGGAAGGGAGCAGGTTTTAACCTCATGCCTTTCTGTACCATCTGGGGTTTTTGCCATGTGCATATATTATCTTTCTTTTTTTCCTTTTAAAAGAATACTTGATTAGTAGGTTAGTTTGAGATATTCCTGTGTAGATTTGAATACTAGTAGTGCTATCTTTCAAAATACTGCAGATAAACGCCAAGCTTTGCGAACCAGAACTTCCTCTTGGATTTCCATTAAACCTTAGATTTGTCCCCTGATGCTTTAATCATAATGATTTCCTGTTAAGTATAAATTCCCATTTTGTCATGGCAGTTTGGCTATACAACACATTTGTGCTGGAATGATTAGACACTGCTACTCAAAGACCAATATTCTTATACTCCAAAGGGCATTTGATAATTCATAAATATAAATGAGATTACACATTCTATTTCAACTCTAAAAAAAACATAAAATTGCAGTAAGACTTTACATGTACAATGAAAAGTAAAGTATCCACTGAATTTAGTAAAACAGCATCACATTGGAAAAAATAGTCATTAAAATTAGATCTTACGTTTTTCTGGGGACAGAGAAACAGAAGAAAATGAGATTAAAAGTAAAACGAACAAACAAACAAACAAAACAAAACAAAAAAAAAACCACTACCAAAAACAGGGTGAGACAATCATTTATTTATTGGACAGGGCAAGGTCATTTAAAGAGAGGAAACATATCCAAAAGACTGTGTTTAGCTTGGTGTTACAGGCATCGATGCTCACAACAAACAACACTACTCAGTACATCATGGAAACAGGCCACATACAACCAGGGGGATGCTGTCATGCCACTCAAAAATAAGCCACAATGCTTAGAAAACAATCATTAGGGAGTTACAGAGCAT
Source organism: Monodon monoceros (assembly GCF_005190385.1). NCBI lineage: Eukaryota > Metazoa > Chordata > Mammalia > Artiodactyla > Monodontidae > Monodon > Monodon monoceros. The sequence continues at coordinate 113,351,405 of NW_021703779.1, forward strand.
CACAGTCTCTAATTCACCAATCTGCATTTTCTGCAGCTGGCCCACTAGGGCCATAGCATTTGGCTGGTTCCCTGGTCATTAAGTCTTCTGATATTCTAGAGAGCCTTCAACAGTACACACTTCTGAATGTCACTGAAATCACAGTCAACTGCAGGCTTAACTAGCTCGCATGACTCCATTTTTGGCTACCTTAGTACTGCCTCATAGTAGTATAAATAGAATTCTGAACTTAATCCATTTAGCGCTGTTATGAAGCACCCAAATCACCCAAATCCTATGGTACCTACTTTTAAAAGACAGCATAAATTCATTGGAGGAAATTAAAGAAAAAATTTGGGAAGCTCACCTGACCAGAGGTATACAAGCTCCTAGCAAAATTAGACACAACTGAAGACTGCTATGTCAATTATTTGCCACGTTATTTGGCATCATATTTAGCAGGACTTTCCTGACTGGGCTATCCATATCAATATCCATTCTAGAGACTAAACAAAAATATTATAAATAGTAACATATCATGAATGCTTGGTTCTGAGAAAAAACTATTCAGCATAAGACAGACTGAGAAACCTGTTAGGTATGTGACCCTCCCTCCTTACATCTACTGATTTTTACAAACCACTTCCTTTTACAGCAATCAGTTCTCAAGAGGAGAAGTTCTCACTCCACATAGAACAAAACCATATTTGGGAAGCCAGTCATGAAAGCCCAGATACTGCAGGAATCCATTCATATTAAATGACCAGAATAGACACATCTACAGAGACAGAAAGTAGATTAGTGGCTGGGAGGCATTGGGGGAAAAAGACACGTAACCGCTAAAGGGCACAGGGTTTCTTTCTGGGCTGATGGCAATGTTCTCAAATTCACTGCGATCATGGTTGCACAACTTCATGAATATATTACACCAGTGAATTGTACCCTTTAAATGGGTGAATGGTAAGGTATGTGAATTATATCTCAGTAAAGTTATTATTAAAACATATTAGGAAAGGAAGACAGGCCCCCAAAGAGAAGAAAATAAGACGCTCTTGCGAATCAAGTCATACCTGAGGAAATGGTACACAGGCCTGATGTAAGGAGCTTGTTTCTCATACACTGTTCTGATTTAAATACAACCACTTTAACCCCTGACTTCACATTTTAAAATCATTTCTAAATTATTTTAGGTTTTCAACAGATTTCTAACTTTGTTCTCCTTAGAGAGCAGAGTCAGTGTTCCACAGACAGATTGGGTTGGCAAAACAAAATTAAACAATGAATAAAAACCCAATGACAAAATAGTCTTGTACTTCAGGCTGTGTTACCAGGCAGAAGAGAAGAGCTGAGGTTCATTACTAATAGGAAAAAATGCCTTCAAGGATAAGGACATCTCATGACTCTTGCCTAAAGCACATTTCCTTTTCAAATCTGCATACAGTTATTCCCTTTATACCTATACAATTCAACAAAAGCAATGTTTCCATACCTGTGTGATTCAACAAAAGCAATGTTTTCTACGAAGAAATGTAGAAATGTTAAGCTTCCTGCAGATCAAAGAGCTAGCCAAATTCCCCTAAAACTGAAATTATTGTTTCTAAAAAAATTCTTCTCTGTACCCTCATCCTCACCTTCAGCAACATACAATGAAGATGGAAAACAAATCAGAAGCTATGAAACAATTTCTTCAATGACCTTAATTATTTTTAAAGACATGAGTTCCAAATATTTAGAACATATTTGGCCCAATTCTGTTGAAGTCTACCTTTAATGAGAAGGTTTCCTTTATTTTTACTAATTCATTAGTTTAGTATGCAATAAAATAACAGATTTTGAATAAGTTAAACTGGTTAATGACAAGTAATCAGTTTTCTTCAGTGATTACTATTCTTCTACACAGGCAGGATAATTAATTCATGGATGGTCTTTTTGGTCTATCTTCAACTATTCTTACACTACATAATCAATTCGGGACATTTTTTACCAATAAATGAAGAGAACACAAGTAGCTTTACAGCAAGCTGAGTTCGTTAAGTATATCTGTTATGACAAAGGATTTCTGACACAAAAATTGCTCGCTGCACACAAAACCCCAGAGAAGTGATGAAACAAGACTGATGTTAGGAGGTATATGGGAGCGGGGTAGGGTGAGAAGTAATGGGTAAATTAAAAACTGGCAAGTATCTGCTGAAGCAGAGCCACTTTTTAGGGGGCATAAGAAAAACTTATAAGTCACCATTTTGGTCTACTTTAGAGAAGTCCATTTGTTGTTAAGAACTTAAGACCATTTTACTATCATTCACGCTGCAAAATGCAGTAGTCACACTATCTCCAAAAGGATCCTAAAAACTGTAGTGCAAAAGAAAAGAAATCTAAGAAAATAAATAATTACAAAACCATCATTTTTCAAAGAAATGTGTTCAAAACAGTGACTTTTACAAAACATGTGAATTTGTTTTAGATGAAAAAAGAATTCTCTCTCTATGAAAGATCAAAGACTCATTTCACAGATAACTTATATTGCATTAATGATTTGATTAACAGTGTATAAACAAGGGTCATAGACTTTTTTAATTAGGTCTGAAAGATCAATATAAATACTGATGGGGGGAGTGTTTTGTACCCCAAACTCCAATATTCCAGCTCTGTGTCCTGTCCTATTCTGTTATTATAATTTGTAAAAATCTTAACGACGCAGTGATTCAAGTTTTCGTAACTTCAATGATGTGTTAGAGGACAATGCATCTTGGTTTGAAGAATTTGTTGTATCCGAAGGCCGGAACAGTACTCGACCGCGATGATTAAATACATAAAATGATGGGTGATTCCTTAATGTGTCAAATGTCCTTAAAAGAAAAAAAGCATCAATTTTAGATAAACCTTTATAAAAGCTTATTTGAAAATAAGCAGGCTTCTAATAAATTATGAATTTGCTATGGATTATAGTTTTAACTAAGTTTAAATCCATAAAATCAGACTATAATTGGTAAACATACTGTATCTCACTTTCTTCCTGTACAAGGAAAATAAGAAACCCGGAAATGCAACATAAAACCCTCAAATTTTTTAATTCAGGCATTCCTTCCAAGATGCCTATGAAAACACAAATAATCGCTCAACTTTAATCACCTCTATAAATCTAACACTAGCCCATGCCAAATAGTCCTTAAAAAAAAAACAGTACATAGATTATAACTTTGATTATTCTCACCTGGCCCTCACTATTCAAGCCATCTGATAATTGTACAGATCTGTCTTCTAAGAATCAAGTACAATGGAAAATTCCTTTTGGCCCTTCTGTACCTGCTGTTGTCCAAACTCGTATATTTTGCTACCACCTACTAAATTCATGTATTTTGCTACCACCTACTTAATGCCATTCTGTTTTACTTCTTTCTTTCTAAGCCCCTTGCTTGTGATTCTTGGTAGACTCTTTGTAAGAACTGTAGTGGGTAGTGATAGTGGAGTATCCTTCCATCTTTCCAGTGAGATATATGCAGTCTAAAAAAAGTTCACAAACACCTAAGTGTATGGCTTTTGGTATTGGTTTGTTTTTAAATATTAATTTCCTGGAAGGAAAGAGAACTTTTCTTTTGATAATAACTCAAATCTCAAAGTCAGCCCACCTGAAAATCCAAGCATACCCCAACATAAAATGGGAAGCCTGAGATGTGACTATTTAAAATGTAAATTAAAAAGTAAAAGTAAAAAGAGGATGAATTTCCTCTAACACATAAATGTTTATTGTGAATTCTTCTAAGGAAATACTGTGTTAAAATTTCTAGGATCAAGAAGGTGGGTAAAGTCCAGAGACAGAATTGAATAAAGCTAAAGGATGATTTTATGCAATTCAGAAATACGGAAAAGAAAAGCAAGCAAAGCTCATGAAAATAGCTTAGAAGTAGTATAGGAGAAAAAAAGAAAGCAGAATAACAAATATACTTTAGTCCAAGGATAGAAAAGGGCCTAAGAGCAGAGTTTATGTCACAGACTAGGTTCAAGTGATAGAGGAAACAGAAAACCTCTTAATCTTCCAAAGATTAAGCTGGGTCAAGAGGATAAGAAGAGGAAAAGGGAAGGGAGGGAAGGGAGGGAGGAAGGAGAGGGGGAAGCAAGGCGGGTGGGGAAGAAAGAACGAAAAAATTCCTGAGGGAATATCTTTCTATATATCTATTTCCATCCACCTATCTATCCAACCAGCCAACAAGTAATTTAAGAAACCATAACATAACATCTTATTCTAATGTCAATAATCTGTCATTCAACTTCCATTTTTCCTGTCACATCAAACACTGCCTCAATTTTTTTACCTCGTTACTCATACAACCTGCATAATCGAAATGTAAAAACAAAACCGACTTTTATGTACCATAAAAAACATAGATTTTAAATTATGTAAATGAAGCAAAACCCCCATGAAATTAAATGCCTATGAAAAGGAAAAGACTTACTTATTTTTTAGTTCTGAAGTGGCATCCATGTCTTTAAACTCCCCTGCAATATGAACTATACCATAACAGGTAACTGCAAAGGCCAGAAGTGTCTGAAGAACTATCTGTGAGTATAAAGATTGAAATTACTAAACAACATACAAATATTATTATAAAAATTTACAATTTTCTCTCCATCTCTTTCTAGCCTCTTAACAGGTATTTCTTCTAGATCCTATCACGGAGTCTCACTTTAAATGATTTGGACTCAGACAAAACAGTATCTTCTATAAGTTCTGGAATCGGCTGCAAAGATACTTCTGGGTTTTGCGCAAATAGCAAAAACAGGTACCAAGCCATTCAGAACTCAGTTATCAACTATTACCAGCTTCTAAGAGCAACTATGAATGTTTTAATGTATTATTGTTAAATATCACAGAGTATAAAAAGAACACCCCTTAGCCACCACCTAGCTTAAGAAACAGAACATTACCAGTACCCTTCAAGGCCCAGGTACCCCTCTCCAATTATATCCTTCACCCTCCCTCCCAGTTAACTATTGTCCCCAATTGTTTATTAATCAGTTCCTTGCTTTTATTTATAATTTTACCAGCTCTGTATGTACCTCTAAAACATACACTGCTTACTTTTGCCCATTTGAGCTTTTTTTTGGGGTGAGATTCCTCCCTGTTGAAGTACATAGTTGTAGTCCATTCATTTTCATTGTATTTCATTACACGAAAATCCCACAATTTATACATTCTACTGTTGATGGCTATGTGGGCTGTTTCCTGTCTGTGACTTCTACAACATCAGGATGGATATCTTTGTGTATGTCTCCTGGCACACGGGAGTGCAACCACTGGTGTAGAGTATACACAAATTCAACTTTATTAGGTAATACGAAACTGCTTTCCAAAGAGGTTCTGCAAGCAAAAACTTGCAATGTTTGATATTAACCAACATGGGATTACAGGCATATTTTATTTTCTTGATTGTGATTTTCTGTATTTTTCAAATTTTCCCATTTGTAAACAGAAGAAAGTTATTTTAAACAGATATAGATGAGTGTGTATATGTGTGTGTGTGTGCGCGCATCTACAACAAAACAAAGGTGACGGGAGAATGAGTTAATAGCCACATCCACCATGTCTTTAATTATGACAATTAAAGTCAAAATTAGCCACAAGCTATTACTCTTTCTAAACTAAAATCTAATGTCATCTGTTATACTGGTTTACATCCCCACCACCAGTGTACCAAGACCCATTACATACAATGCAATCATAGGCATCATTAACAAGGATGTGGTAAATCTATGAGTTGTCATGAAAATATGTCAAGATAAATTGTTAAGTAATAAAAAGCTAGTTATGAAAGTATACATATATACACATAACTTTTTTAAAAGAAACACTCTGTGTTTTGATTACGTAAAACTATACATACACAAAGATAATGTTGTTTATGCATAGAAGAAAACTAAACTACTGATATACTCCAAACTGTTGGGAGTAGAGGTAGAATTGTGAGCAACGGGGTCAGTTTTTTTTTTTTTAATTGTATGGGGTCAGTTTTACTTTTGACACTTACTGGTTGATTCTATTACAAAGAACTTACTACTTTTGTTCTTTAAAATCTAATAAAGATTTTAAAAAGGGGGGAGGGGAAATTCCCCGGCAGTCCAGTGGCTAGGACTCTATGCTTCCACTGCAGGGGGTACAGGTTCAATCCCTGGTCGGGGAACTAAGATCCCGCAAGCCACACGGCGCAGGCAAAAAAACAAAACAAAAATCCAATAAAGATAAAAAACTGTGAGTGAAGTTCACATATTATTTCAGCTTTAAAAAAAAGCACTTCCTATTTTTCTTTAGTTTTACCACCTATGTATCTGTCCCTAAACAATGTTTTGTTAGTTTTACTTGTTTTTAAACTTTATGTATAAAAGGAATTTTCTTAAAAAAAAATAAAGTCAAATAATCAACTTAAGTCCATCTCAGACTACAGACAGAGCAACTTCTAGAAAGACTATTATAAACTAAGTTCTAGGGAGTTCCCTGGCTGTCCAGTGGTTAGGACTCCACACTTCCACTGCAGGGGGCCCGGGTTGGACCCCTGGTCAGGGAACTGAGATCCTGCAAACTAAGATCCTGCAAGCTGCGCGGCATGGCCAAAAAAATAAACTAAGTTCTAGAAACCAAACAGAAATCTTTTGTTTCCAAATCTTTGGGTTTTATAATGAGTGACAAAATGTAGATAACAGATATGCTATTTCATCTCTGGAAAATTAAGAGAAAAAAAAACCAAAAAAAATTTAAAATATATGTTAAGCTATGCGGCTGATTTTTAAAATATATATACGTATATATTTTTTATTGAAGTATAGTTGATTTACAATATTGTGTTAGTTTTAGGTATATGGCAAAGTGATTCGGTTATATATATTTTAATGGAATATAAATGACCAACTTACATCTATTGGCAGTGATTCATCTTCTTTTTCTGTTAATCGCATATAAGAACGATCTATAAACCAGAAGCATACCATTAAAGAAACTGTAGCCCATTTTTCTTAAAATGCAAGCAAATCTATATACCAAAGAAGCAACTGACATGTGCTACAAAAAGTAATGCTAATCCCGGATTCCTCAAAAACCTCTATCTTCTAAGGCAGTCAGTCTGATCTTGAACTACTTTATTCCCATCATGACCTGCTTTGTCACCTTATAAAACAGGAGAAGAGTGAAAAGTGAGCAAATATGAGGAAGAAATACCTAAACATAATTTTTCTTTCATTACTACAGGAAAACTAGAATTCTCTGAAATTCTTTCACTAACTGGTCAAAGAAATCACAATTATTTAAAAATTAAGTCTACAAAAAATCTCAACTCTGAAATAGCACCACCATCACATAATATGGACAAAGTAATACTGTTATGGAAATGTTTTTCCTGAGACAATATGCTGGGGGGTGTTGGAATAGGAGAAATTCCGGGACATCAATTGCTGCTTATATGATTTAATTATAATTCTGCTACTGCCTTAGCCTCAGGAGGCAGCAAGGTATGAAGGAAAAGGATCAGGATTTGGAAGCTGAAAAGCTGAGATCATAATACCAGCTCTTCAATTTATTGTAATCTCATTCAATGTAAGACACCCTCGTGGATTGTAACATGTATCTCAATTTCAGAGTGTTAAAATGTAGGAGTGGGAGGTGGAATGTGCCTGAGAATCAAAAAAATACAGTATCTATCTTTTCACTGCCTAAATTTCTGCAACTGTAAATTGGGAATATGAGGATCAAATGAGACACAGGATAGGAGCTCTGCCATAACAAAGTTCGTCACGGCAAAGACCAGCATGGCACAGCACCCCAGGGTGCTACCTGCTGCCACAATCTGACAGGACACAATTAGCCTCAAAGGTAAATATTGGTCTCTTTCCAACATGAGCATTATAAAGAGGTCCCACTGCAGTGACAAATGCCACAAGGCATGCTCACCTCACATAAAAACACAAAATCCTAATTCTAGAGGAATCTTGCACAATCCCTACTTAATAACATGCTTAAAACCTCAAATTATTGTGAGTGAGCATGCACTGACTCTTAAAAGAGAATGTGTTTAGAGACATTTCTGAAGTTTTATCTCACAGGTTTCATCATAAGGACAGGTGTAAAAGAAAAATCAAACCAATACCCAAATAGGTTTTGGCTAACTTCCTACTGCCTGTTCAATTCCCAGCTACCTTTCTTCTTTGCATGAAGCCTAATCTGACTCTAACTCCAGCTTTAGCAGGGCATTTCCTCATCTGTAAAATGAAGGGGTTGGACTTCGGTCATCTATCTCCTTGCTCTAGGACAGTAAGATTTTACAGCTGAAGTCTATTGTAGAAAATGACGCAGTACCACTGTACCCTAATCTCCTCTAGGGAAGCTATTCTAAAATGAATGTACATACAAATCACCTGGGGATCTTATTAAAAAGCAGATTTGATTCCATAGATCTGGGGTGGGGGTGTCTGAATTTCTGCATTTCTGACCAGCTCCCAGATGATTTCCAAGATGCTGGGCTAAAGACCACACTTGATCAGCCAGACTCTAGGTACCTTTCTTAACCCCTTCCCCCCACCCCCTGAAAAATGACTACTCCCATCTCCATGTATTTTTACATACTTTTAGCATAGCATCTATATTACTTTATGGTGATTGTTGCTTGATGCACTTCTTTCTCCACTTGACTTTGAACTCCCTCAGGACATCACTGCACCTTCTAGCACCTAAGCACAGCGCAATTTCAAGCAATTACTCAAGACTGAATTTTACCAAGCAGTGTAGCACACAGGCTCTAGAATCCAACTGCTTGTCTTTGAAACCCAGCCCCACCATTTATCATCTCTGTAATTTTGCACAAGTTTCCTAGCAGTATGTCTCAATTTCTTCATCTTTCAAAGACGATAGTAACAATAATATCTACCTCCGAGGGTTTTTGGTAGTATTGAATTACATAATACACGTAAAATGCTTAGTTCAGTGCCTGGCACATGGTAAGCACTTAATAAATGTTAGCTATTATTATTGTTGTCATTCAAGATTGGAGCTTTGGAGAAACTGTCACAGAAAGAGGAGCCTGAGGAAACATGACAACTAAATGTAATATGATATCCTGGATTGATTCCTGGAATAGAAAGAAGACATTAATGGGAAAACTGGTGAAATCCAAATAAAAGCTAGACTTTACTTAATAGTAGTATACCAATGTCAGTTTCCTAGTTGTTACATTATAACATAGTAATGTAAGGTGTTACCAATGGGGGAAACTGAGTGAGGGGTATACAGTAACTCTCCGTACTATCTTCGCAACCTTTCTGTAAATCTAAAATTTCAAAATAAATTAAAAAAAAATAAAGCTGAATTTCTGCCAGACAAATGTTGTCATAATACCTGTATGTAAAAAGTAATTTTAATAATTGGATCATTTAATTATGTACAATAAATAGAACAAAACGTTTTATCTTGAAAACAACTGGAGCTTTGAGGAATTCACATTTCATTTGCTACTTTATTCCTGAAGATGGAAAGTAATGTAGCAAATAAAGGAATAAAGTTCAACTCTGAATTTCTTTCCTTCATTCAACAAATTTATTGAGTACCTAGTTGGGAACATTGTGCTGGGCACTGACACTACAGCAATGAACAAAATACACATTGTCCCTGCCCTTATGGGCTCTATAGGTTAGGAAAGAGCTCAGCAAACTTTTCCTGTAAAGGGCCAGATAATAAATATTTTAGCTTTTGCAGGCCTTACTATCTCCATTGTAACTACTCAACTTTGCCCTTAGAAAGCAGCCAGACAATACCTAAACGAATGGGCGTGGGTGTGTGCCAATAAAACTTCACTGACGGACACTGAAACTTGGATTTTATATAATTGTCATGGATCATAAAATTATATTCTTTTGCTTTTTTCCCCCAACAAATTAAAAATCTAAAAACATTCTTAGCTCATGGCAAAAACAGGAGGGAGGCTGCATTTGGCCCACATGCCAGAGTTTGCTAACTCCTGGTCTCGGAGAGAAGGTAGACCTCAAAACAGATCAGCTGTCTCACTGCACTGCATCCTCTGCTGGACTCCAAGTTTCCTCTTGACAATACAATTGTATATGTGTGATAAAGCACTTTTGTTTTTTTTCATTTAAACTTCCCAATCACTCTCTGACATAGAAAGTGCAAGAATTAAAATCCACCTCAGTGAAGCCTCAGAGAAGGGACAGGATGTGCCCAAGGTCACAGATTTAGCGGTAAAGCAAGTTTTTAAGAACCAGCCCCTCAGTCCGGTGCTCTTTGCCCCGCATCACAGTGCCTCCCTGAGGCAAATGGTCATTTAACTTGTCAGTACGCCTGGACAACCCAGGAGTGCCCAAGACGTTGTCCACCTAGTTGTCATGGGACCATGAGCATCCGAGGTCCTCGATCTGAAACTTTGCCAGCCCCACGCTGGATCTGACATCACTTGTCCCGGATTCCCGGATAGATCCCCTCTCTGCCTACCCTGCAGCCCACCGGTCCCGTACTGAGCCCTCTCCCCAACACCCACTTCCAACCCTGCTGCAACCCCAGGTGCCCCACTCTTCTCAAACTCAGACTCCAAGCCTTCCACCGGGGAGCCCCGCACTGCTTCTCACAGCCACCCCAAACTCTAAGGTCTCAAGTGACCGTTCCCGGGACACGCGGTCCTACACTCCCTCAAGGGTGCGCCCACACGCCGCCCCCGGAGTCCCGCACGGAAGCGGTCGCCGTCCCTCAGGCACTTACGCTGCGCAGCGGAAAAGGCCGCGTGGGCTAGGGCAAAGAGGCCGATGCCCACCAGCCCCTTCCACAGCGACGGCGCCATGACTCCGGAGGAGTAGCAGCCCAACAAAAGAAGCGAAGGGCGGCGGAGCTATTCCTTCCTCCACCGGCGGGTGTCCGCGCAGCGCAGAGAGATGACGTCAGTGAACCCCTGGGCGCGAAGCGCCTGAGAGGTGGGAAAACCAAAGAGCCGTGAGAAAGCGGAAACGGGGATGCCGGGAAGAAGGGGAAGCGACACGGAAAACAGTCCGCGAGTACCGAGGGGCAGGGCCTCCACCGCGCTGCCGCTTTGCGAGGGGCGGAGCTGAGCGGACGGCGTAAAAGAAGAGGCGCAAGCGGATCAATGGGGAAATGGAGTGGAAGAGCGCCAGCAAATGAACGCGGGCCGCGGGGCAGGGGGCGGGGCCTGTGGAGAGTTCCGGGCGGGGCAGAGGGACCCTGGGCACTGCAGGCGGTGGTTAACGGCGGTCAGTGCTGGGCTCCCTACCCCTGGGCTGGGAATTTTTGTTTGTTTGTTTTGCTTTTCCCTCAAGCTGTGCCCTTTGTTTTCTGTGGACCTTTCCTGTACTTCAGACTACTGGGAACCGCGGAAGGAGGCAAGGGTGTGAAAGCGAGGGGGCGGGTGGGGTGTAGAGGAAAACCACCCGGCATTTGGAGCCGCAAACACGTCGCACGCGGGGGACACTCAGTAAAAGTTAGTTCCCTTCTCCTTACCTTCAAAAGGTCTATGAGAAAGATTCACGCCCAAAAGGGTGTAGCGCGGTGGGAGTGTTTTCGTCACGAAGAGAACCAGTTTACACTAGGGAGGAATGAAAGGAGAGGAATAAAGTGATGCTAACAACAAAGGCCCATCCATCTTCTGTCTCTCTGATCAGGATAAAATATACTCTCCTTTCTCGATTTTTTTCTTTGTCTTCATCCCCTACACTATAGACATTTTACATTGACCTCTTTCCACTCTATTCTCCTTTGGCCAGCTCACCTATTCATACCCACTGCTTTCAGCCATTGTCAATATTAGTGATCCCGGGCTTCCCTGGTGGCGCAGTGGTTGAGAGTCCGCCTGCCGATGCAGGGGACACGGGTTCGTGCCCCGGTCCGGGAAGATCCCACATGCCGCGGAGCGGCTGGGCCCGTGGGCCATGGCTGCTGAGCCTGCGCGTCCGGAGCCTGTGCTCCGCAACGGGAGAGGCCACAGCAGTGAGAGGCCCGCGTACTGCAAAAAAAAAAAAAAAAAATTAGTGATCCCAAGTCGACATCTCTATCTCAAATGTCTTTCCTGCGCTCCAGACCTGCATTTCCAACTCCCTGCTGATCATTTATTTATATCCTGTGGCCTTTAACACTTACTATGGCCAAAACAGAATTCACCCCTTTTTCCAAACTCCACCGACTCCTCCAGTGCCTCCTGACTGGTTGGCACAATGTTGTAAACTGCATATCACAAGGTAAATGCAAAGTGTGACCACCATCCTTTGCCCTTAGCCCTGTCAGAATTCTACGTTTTAGCTGCATCAATTTGCTCACTCTTACTGGCTACTAGACGCCTATCCTCTCCACCCTTTTAAATTTGCATTCTTTCCATTCCTGATCTCCCTCACCTGCTCTATTTTTATATCACCTTCTAACATACTCTATAATTTACCTATTTATTATGTTTGTTGTGTTATTATTGTTTACCAGCTCTCTTCCTCCAGGAATGTAAGTTCCAAGAAGACAGAGATTTCTGTCTATACTTAGAACGTTGCCTGTCACATGGTAGGCATTCAGTGTTTGCTGAATGAATGAATGAATTATGGGAAAGAAGTAGAGAGGGATGTATCCTCCTTTGAAAGAATCTCTATAGAGAGTCCGTCCATTATTTTTGAAGTGGATTCAAAAATCCCTGTGGACTTGTACACACCCTTAGATTTTGGTAGCACTTTGATTGATGATAAGCATTTTCCGATATACTTGAGCTTCCTCAAAGCTGAAAACGTTGAGAAAATAAAGAAGGCATCCAAGAGTCATCAGATTTCCTCAACTTTACCTATATAGCTTTTGTCCTGGATCCCATTTTCCAAACCTTTAATTATAGTCATTATTTTTCTCTGGGCCCTCTCCAATTTCTTCACCTCTAAGCCGAGAGTTGACACGGTACTTGATCAATGTCAAGTACAGTATATTGTATTCCTTACAAATGTAGCCCTATTTATAGACCTCACAATCAGGTCGAACCAGGAAATAATCTCTCTGCACTTAACAGGAAAGTGCTTCCTTCTCCACCGCTGGGAGGTGACAAGGTTGAAAACATAGGTGATCCAAAAAAAATCTTAAAACTTTGTTTTGGCTTTGATAATAGTCAAATTGAAATTAGTTTTTTCAGGTACCCTATTAAATTACTTCTGTTAATTTATCTGAAGCAGAAAATGATTAGGAGGTTTCTCAAAGGAGCTGAGATCTGGTGACTTTCTTTTAAAAAGATGAGGTTATAGAAAAAAGAGAGAGCCAGTAAGGAATCTGGTATTTGTATAAGCCACCAATACATTATCCTAGTCTTCGGGGAAGTGACCCCTGTCCAGGCCTTGAATTTGTTTTCTCCGTTACACTCTTAAAATGCATTCCCCACTCTCTTATTTTGAATCTGTTACCCACATACTGAGTGCAAGCTACCTAGTTTTACATTTTCTAGAAATAAATGGTTAACTCATATTCATGAGGTAGGATTTTGTCTCATCTATAGATTCCACCCTGAAAGGAAGCCAAGATATTCATAGTCACAATTACTAAGGAATTTACTAAGTCACAGTTACTAAGTAGCTTGGGTCCACTCATGCAGTGTTCTCTACGTTAGAGTTAATCCCAAAGGTGCAAGTTACAGCTAATGGCAGCAGTGTTTTCACGAGCTCTTAGAACAAAAGTCAAACCTCATGAGAAAGAGCATTTAAATTCCTGGGTGACCCAAGAAGTGCCTTTAGTTTTCCCAAAGAAACAGCCATCGTCCACATGCACAGTGGATAAATGATGTGGATGTTATTAAAGGTGGGGATAACCATCTCTAAAGCATTTTCTATGGAGATGGAGATGTTGTTTATGAAGGCTCATCACTGTTTCCCCAGGATAGTTGGTTGAATAGAGAAAGCACTGCAATCCCAGAATTGTCTTCCAAGTTAATTAACTTTGTTACATGCCACCCAACTGGAGGAGTAACTTCATACACCACATCCATGTACCCATTTCCCAAGCAGATTCTCCCTCTACCTAGCACGCTCTGTCCTTTCCTACTTAGTTCAAAAACCCACCTTCCCTAGAAATATATTCCTGACTATTATAGGTATCTATAGGAGCCATATATCTATTGTAGATGCTAAACCTTTCTTCAAGCTATTTATTACAACCCCCCTGGATCACAAATTCTAGAGGTTTACTACTATATAAACTAGTGTTTTATATATATATATATATATATATATATATATATATATATATATATATATAAAATTCTTTACAAAAGTAACGTCTGCTCAGTCTAAGAAATTCAAACAACAAAGCAATGTGTCTTCCTCTTAAAACATTAAGTGGTGTGTTGGTATTTTGAGTTTTGAATCTTAGTAAAAAGACTGGTTACTTGATTCATATCTTTAAGATTATTTTGCTGGAAGGTTTATACTACTGTGGTTAAGAACATATGCTCAAGAATCAGATTGGGTTTATTTTTTATTTTATTATTTATTTTTTTCTTCCAGTTTTATTGAGATATAACTGACATACAGCACTGTATAAGTTTAAGGTGTACAGCGTAATGATTTGACTTCCATACGTCATGAAATGATGACCACAGTAAGTTTAGTGAACATCTATCATCTCATATAGACGCAAAATTAAAGAAATAGAAAAAAAATTTTTTCTTATGATGAGAACTCTTAGGATACTCTCAACAGCTTTCATATATAACACCTAGCAGTGTTAATTATATTTATCATGTTGTACATCACATCCCTAGTACGTATTTATCTTTTATAAGTGAAAGTTTGTACCTTTTGACCGCCTTCATCCAATTCCCCCTCCCCCTAGCCCCCATCTCTGGTAACCACAAATCTGATCTCTTTTTCTATGACCTTGTTTGTTTGTTTTGAAGTATAATTGACCTACAACACTATGCTAGTTCCTGTTATACAACATAGTGATTTGGCATTTCTATAAATTTCAAAAGGATCACCATGATAAGTCTAGTTATGATGTCACCATTCAAAGATTTTACATAGTTATTGACTAGATTCCCCACACTGTTCATTTCATATACATGACTCATTTATTTTTGCAACTGGAAGTTTGTACCTCTTAATCTGTATATGTGATTATTTTAGGCTTCTGATCTCTTAAGTTCAAACACATTTTAACAACCCTGCATTTTTACTCCCCTCCCCCCATATTTACTGTTTTGATATCATGTTTTACATCTTTTGGTTTTCTGTATCCCTTAACTAATTATTGAGAATATAGATAATTTTATAACTTTTGTCTTTCAACCTTCCTACTAGCTTTATACATGGTTGATTTACTACCTTAATGTGTTTTTGCCTTTACCAATGAGATTTTTCCTTTCATAATTTTCATGTTTCTAGTTGTGGCCTTTTCTTTTCCACCTCAAGAAGTTCCTTTAGCATTTGTTGTAAAGCTGGTTTAGTGGTGCTGAACACTTATTTTTTTTAGAGGTTTGAGAGACGAAAATTATTATTTATTTATTTATTTATTTATTTATTTTTGGCTGCCTTGGGTCTTCGTTGCTGCACGTGGGCTTTCTCTAGTTGTGGCGAGTGGGGGCTACTCTTCGTTGTAGTGCACTGGCTTCTCATTGCGATGGCTTCTCTTGTGGAGCACGGGCTCTAGGCGCGAGGGCTTCAGTAGTTGTGGCACGCAGGCTCAGTAGTTGTGGCTTGCAGGCTCTAGAGCGCAGGCTCAGTAGTTATGGTGCATGGGCTTAGTTGCTGCGCAGCATGTGGGATCTTCCCAGACCAGGGATTGAACCCGTGTCCCCTGCATTGGCAGGCGGATTCTTAACCACTGCACCACCAGGGAAGTCCGGTGCTGAACTTTTTTAGTTTTTGTGTGTAAAACTTTTGATCTCTCCATCAAATCTGAATGAAAGCCTTGCTGGGTAGAGTATTCTTGATTGTAGGTTCTTCCCTTTCACCACTTTAAATATATCATTCCACTCCCTTCTGGCCTGTAGAGTTTCTGCTGAAAAGTGAGATGATAACCTTATGGGAGTTCCTTTGTACGTAACGTTGCTTTTCCCTTGTTGCTTCTAATAGTCTCCCTTTATGTACAATTTTTGCCATTTTAATTACAGTATATCTTGGTGTGGTCCTCTTTGGCTTCCTTTTTGGGATTCTCTGTGCTTTCTGGACTTGGGTGTCTGTTTCCTTTCCCAGGTCAGGGGAGTTATCAGCTATTATATCTTCAAATATGTTCTCAGTCCCTTTCGCTCTCTCTTCTCCTTCTGGGACCCCTTTAATGTGAATGTTAGTAGCTTGATGTTGTTCCAGAGGTCTCTTAAGCTGTTCTCATTGCTTTTTTTTAAGTTTTTTTTTTTTTTTTGGCTGTGTTGGGTCTTAGTTGCGGCACGAGGGATCTTCGTTGAGGCATGCAGGATCTTTCGCTGAGGTGCGCGGGCTCTTTGTTGCGGCACACGGGCTTCTCTCTAGTTGTGGCACACAGGTTCCAGAGTACGTGGGCTCTGTAGTTTGTGGCATGTGGGCTCTCTAGTTAAGGCCCACAAGCTCAGTAGTTGTGGCATGGGGGTTAGTTGCCCCACAGCATGTGGGATCTTAGTTCCCCGACCAGGGATCGAACCTGTGACCCCTGCATTGTAAGGCAGATTCTTTACCACTGGACCACCAGGGAAGTCCCTGTCCTCATTGCTTTTTATTCTTTTTTATTTTATATGCTGAGCTTCAGTGATTTCCACTACTCTGTCTTCCAGCTCGCTGATCCGTTCCTCAGTATCATCTAATTTACTGTTGATTCCTTCTAGTGTATTTTTAATGTCAATTATTGTATTCTTCATCTCTGTTTAGGTCTTTATATTTTCTAACTCTGTTAAAAACTTCTAACTTCTCACTCTGTTCATCCAATCTTCTCGCAAATTCTTTGAATATATTTACAATCATTACCTTGAACTCTTTATTGGGTAGATGGCCTATCTCCACTTCACTTAGTTCTTCTGAGGTTTTATCTTGTTCCTTTGTTTGGAACATGTTTCTTTGTCACCTCATTTTACCTAATTTGCTGTATTTATTTTTATGTATCTGGTAAGTTGGTTACATTTCCTGACCTTGCATAAGTGGCCATTTGTAGGAGATATCCTATGCGTCCCAGCAGCACACTCCCCTCTGGTCACCAGAGCTATATGCTCTAGGGGTGCCCCCTATGTGAGATGTGTGGGTCCTTCTATTGTGGTTGGTAGTCTGGTAGGCACGGCTGGTCCCCAGTCTGATTGGTTGCCAGGTCCTGACTTGTGCAGAGGCTGCAGGCTACTGGTGGGTGTGGTCAGGTCACAAGGTTGCTGGCTTGAGAGCCCCAGTGGGTCCCAGGGCTAGTGCTGGCCCACTGGTGGGCAGAACCAGGTTCTGGGGTGGGTGGTTGGAGGGCCGAGGTTCCCAGATCTGCTGTTGGCCTGCTGGTGGGTGGGGCTGGCTCCTGACAAGGTTGGCTGTGGTGTCCAAGGTGTCCCAAAGCTGGCACTGGCCTGCGGATGAGTTGGGCCAAAACCCGGGGTGGCTAGCTGAGCAGTCCAAGGCGTCTCACAGCTTGTGTTGGCCTGCTGCTGGGAAGGGCTAGGGCCCAGAGGATCCCAGGGCTAGTGCCAGCTTGCTGGTTGGGCAGAGCCAATTTCTCGGATATCTGGCTGCAGGGCCTTGGAAGTCCCAAAGCTGGTGTCAGCCCACGGGTGGGTGGGACCAGATCCCAGGCCACTGGCTAAGGGGCCCAGAGTGTCCCGGAGCTGGTGTTGGCCTGCTGGTGTACAGGGCCAGGTCTTGAGGACTGTGTCAGCCTGGTGGGTGGGGCCAGGGCCCTGGGGATCCCAGGATTGGTGCCCACCCACTGGTGGGTGAAGGTGATCCCAGGGCTACTGCCAGTCCACTGGTAGGTGCAGCCAGGTCCCAGGGTCTCTGGCTGCAGGGCTCTGGGCGTCCCAGGGATGGTGCCAGTGCACTGGTGTGCAAGGCCAGCTCCTGAGCCCTCTGGTGAACAGGGCTGGGTCCCAGGGCAGCTGTGGGCTCAGGGGTTCTTAAGGCAGCAGGCCTGCTGGTGAGTGGCTCTATATCTCCTCTCAGCCAGTTGCTTGGCCTGAGGTGTTCCAGTACTGGTGCCAACAAGCTGGTGAGCAGGGGCAGGGCCAGGTCCCTGCACTAATAAGCTAGAGGGAGAATTCCAAAATGGCACTTGATAGCACCAGTGTCCACGTGGTAGAACGAGCTCCCAAAAATGGCTGTCGCCAGTGTCTGTGTCCCCAGGGTGAGCTGCAGTTGCCTCCCACCTCTCCGGGAGACTCTCCAAAATCAGCAGGCGGGTCTGACCCAGGCTCATTTCACATTACTGCTTCTGCCCTGGGTGCCGGAGTGTGTGAGATTTTGTGTGTGCTGTTTAAGAGTGGAGTCTCCGTTTCGCATAGCCCTCTGGCTCTGCCAAAAGTAAGCCTGCTGGCCTTCAAAGCCAAACATCCTGAGAGCTTCTCTTCCTGGTGCAGGACCCCCGGGCTGGGGAGCCTGATGTGGGGCTCAGACCCATTGCTCCTTGGGGAGAACCTTTGCAATTGTAATTATCCTTCTGTTTGTGGGTTGCCCACCCAGGAGTACAGGTCTTGAGTATACTGGGTCTCTGTTCCTCCTACCTGTCTCATGGGGGCTCCTTTTTTATATCTTTAGTTGTAGAAAATCTTTTCTGCTAGTCTTCTGGTCTTTCTCATCAATAGTTGCTCCACAAATAACTGTAATTTTGGTGTGCCCATGGGAGGAGGTGAGCTCAGGGTCTTCCTACTCTGCCTTCTTGGCCACTCCCCCTAGAATCAGATTGGGTTGAAATCCTGGCTTCTCCTTTACTACCTGTGGCAGATTAGACAAGTTACTTAACTTCACTGTGCCTCAGTTTCCTCATCTGTAAAGTGGGAATAATAATAGTACTTACCTGTTAAGATTGTTGTCAGAATCGAGTGAGATGATGCCTACAAGTTGTTTACAATAATCTCACACACAGGGAGCACTCAATAAATTTTAGCCATTGTTATTATTGTTGTTGATGCTCCTGTTGACTCTTCTAGCTATTTTTCCAGGCTGAACAGGCTCTGTATCCCTTTAGTCTTTCCTAAAACATCAGTTGCTCCACCCCTCTGATTTTTTTTTTTTTTGCGGTACGCGGGCCTCTCACTGTCGTGGCTTCTCCCGTTGCGGAGCACAGGCTCCGGACGCGCAGGCTCAGCGGCCATGGCTCACAGGCCCAGCCGCTCCGTGGCATGTGGGATCTTCCCGGTCCGGGGCACCAACCCGTGTCCCCTGCATCAGCAGGCGGACTCTCAACCACTGCGCCACCAGGGAAGCCCTGATTATTTTAATTGCTATTCTCTGGACTGTTTCCAGATCCACTAATATTTCTCATGGGGTTTCATTAGTACATCTGCACAAAGTATCCTAGGTTACTTGTCTGAGGTTAATACGAGTATTCATTTCAAATAGCCTTGACACTGAAAATGACACCAAAAATCTTATTTGCTTTTTTAGCACATTGGGCTGGTATGTTCAGGAAATAAACTGAAAACTCCAGCATAATTATGTTGAGTTCTAACTGATATGTGTGACCTTCTATTCTTCCTTCTACTCTTTGAATATAGGCTTTCCGTATACTACTGTCCTAGTACTGGCTCTCTTTCTACTCCCTCTTCTTTGGAGAACACATGACTCCCACGCTTCAATATTGTGCACATAGCTCCGATTTCTGTCACTGGTCCTGACTTCACTCCTGAACTCCAGACCCCAGCTTCTAACCATCCATTTCGATACCTCCACTTGGATATCCCACCAGTCCCTTAAATCCAACCTGTCCAGAGCTGAGCTCTACCTTCTGACTCCCATTTTAATGCTATTAGTAGTCTTATGCTTTCCAGTTGTCCAGGTTCAAAACCTTGGAGTCATCTTTCAGTCCTTCCTCCTCAAGCGCTCCCCATCCACCCACCAAATCAGCTGCTAAAACAGGTTATCCTACCACCCTCCACGTTGGCTTTCTCACCCAGCCTCCCGTTTCCATTCCTACTGCATCCCAAAAATTAAGGCCTCACTGCTTTTCAGCAAGACTACCTTTCCAACCTCTTAACTGGCCTCCCCCATCGCCCATCACTCTGCATTTCATTTATCCCCCTTTCTGTTGCCAAATTAATACTGGAGAGGTTTTGAGCAGGGAAATGAATGAGTTAAAATTATTTGCGGCATTAAGACCTTCCACAATACGGCCTCAACTTAGCTTTTTCAGCCTTTCCCCCAACATATGAATTAATTAATTCAATGTTTATCACGCACCTCCAAAGAACCAAGGACTGCAGCAAATGCTGGCCTAAACTTATGTACACTTATCAATTATTAAGTCCTTCCTGAGCACTTACTATGTACCCAGTACAGTAAAGTCCTCTTTCTTTTATCCTTGAACTGAACCTAGGTACCTAGGGGAATTTAATGTCATCTACAAACATGGAGATTTCCTTGGTACTCAGTGAAATTGAAGAGACATTCACTGATGCTCAGATATGTTGTACTGAGTACCTGTTTTGGTTAGACCTTCGGCTAGAGGCTGTCAGTAAAGAAATAAGTAACGCCTGGTTCCTGCCCTCAAGATACTCATGACCTGTGGCATCAGAAACATTTCAATCAAACATAATATTTCAGGAGGGCTAAGAGAGAGATTTGCCTGGGGAGGGGGCGGGGCTCTGGAAGCCCATAAAAGGAGCCCCTAACTCAGCCTGAGGGCATCCTGGAAATCTTGGTGACCTTTAAACTGAGTTTTGTCAGAAGAGAAGCTAGTTAGGTGAGGAATGCGTTGAAGGACTCTTCAAGCAGAGGAAGAACGTGGCAAGGCACATAGACACATGAGAGCACATGAAGCTTTCAGGAAACTACAAGGAGTTCAGAAAGGCTGAAGCACAATATATTTGGGGGAGAAAGACAGGATATATGGTGAAGAAACAGTCTGGAGTCAGGATGTGTGGAGCTCCGTGTGCCAAGCTAAGGAGCCAGAACTGAAGGCCATGGGGTCAGTGGAGGGTTTGGAGCAGGGCTGTGATATATGTAATCAGACTTGTGCTTCAGAAAGATCCCTCTGGTAAAAGTGTAGAGTAATGATTGGCAGAGGCCGAGGCAAAGGTCAGCAAACCTTTCCTGTAAAGGACCAGGCAGGAAATACTGGAGGCTTTGCAGGCTATACAGTCTCTCTCTCTCTCTCTCTCTCTCTTTTTTTTTTCCCTCATATTTTCTTTTTTTTTGTAAACATCTTTATTGGAGTATAATTGCTTTACAATGGTGTGTTAGTTTTTGCTTCATAGTGAATCAGCTATACATATACATATACATATATCCCCATATCTCCTGTCTCTTGTGTCTCCCTCCCACCCTCCCTATCCCACCCCTCTAGGTGGTCACAAAGAACCGAGCTGATCTCCCTGTGCTATGTGGCTGCTTCCCACTAGCTATCTATTTTACATTTGGTAGTGTAGATATGTCCATGCCACTCACTCACTTCATCCCAGCTTACCCTTCCCCCTCCCCGTGTCCTCAAGTCCATTCTCTATGTCTGCGTCTTTATTCCTGTCCTGCCCCTGGGTTCTTCAGAACCATTTTGTTTTAGATTCCATATGTATGTGTTAGCATATGGTATTTGTTTTTCTCTTTCTGACTTATTTCACTCTGTATGACAGACTCTAGGTCCACCCACCTCACTACAAATGACTCAATTTCCTGTCTTTTTATGGCTGAGTAATATTCCATTGTATACATATGTGC
Organism: Monodon monoceros; assembly: GCF_005190385.1. Taxonomy (NCBI): domain Eukaryota; kingdom Metazoa; phylum Chordata; class Mammalia; order Artiodactyla; family Monodontidae; genus Monodon; species Monodon monoceros. The sequence goes on from NW_021703779.1 coordinate 113,373,188, forward strand.
CACATCTTCTTTATCCATTCATCTGTGGATGGACACTTAGGTTGCTTCCATGTCCTGGCTATTGTAAACAGAGCTGCAATGAACATTGTGGTCCATGACTCTTTTTGAATTATGGTTTTCTCAGGGTATATGCCCAGTAGTGGGATTGCTGGGTCGTATGGTAGTTCTATTTTTAGTTTTGTAAGGAACCTCCATAGTGGTTGTATCAATTTACATTCCCACCAACAGTGCAAGAGGGTTCCCTTCTCTCCACACCCTCTCCAGCATTTATTGTTTGTAGATTTTTTGATGATGGCCATTCTGACCAGTGTGAGATGATATCTCATTGTAGTTTTGATTTGCATTTCTCTAATGATTAGTGATGTTGAGCATCCTTTCATGTGTTTGTTGGCAATCTGTATATCTTCTTTGGAGAAATGTCTATTTAGGTCTTCTGCCCATTTTTGGATTGGGTTGTATGTTTTCTTGATATTGAGCTGCATGAGCTGCTTGTAAATTTTGGAGATTAATACACAGTCTCTTTTGCAACCACTCACTCTGCCTTGTAGTCCCAAAGCTACCACAGACAATCAGTGAACAAATGGGCATAGCTGTGTCCAGTCAACTTTTACTGGTGGACACTGCGATATGAATCGCACGGGATTTTCACGTGTCAGAAAACAGTCTTTCGATTTTACTTTTCAACCACTAAAAAATGTCAAAAGCATGCCATACTAAAACAGGCGGCAGTGCAGACGACTCTTTTGAGAAGCTCGGTCTGAACGGGAGGAGAGAAATGGGAGGAGAGAAATGGTGCGGTAGAAGAGGGGCGTGTGGACTGGAGGGGCGCGGGCGGGGTGCTGTTTCTTAAAAGAGACCTGAAGGCGGTTTTAGAGAACAGGAAGGGGGTGGAGAAGGAGTCGCTGAAGATGGTGGAGGGAGATGACAGTTGGAGTAGGTCCTAGAAGAGGCAGGAAGGAGGTGGCGGGATGCGGAGCGTAGACTGGGGCTTACGTTTCATAAGGGAGGAGGGAACAGCTCTAGCACTGAGGCTGGAGGGCAGGAGGAACGCGTGGGCACTGTTGGTATATTGAAGGGAGACCGCAGGCTGAGGACGGTGAGGACTGTTTTCCTGAGGATCTTGATTTTCCCAGTAAAAAAGGAGGCAAGTCTCGAATTCCGTGTGACTTACCTGTACGAGCATCGAAGGCGGGGCTGAGGTGGGTAGGCGCGGGGCGGTGGGGGGGAGGGGAGAGGAAGCTGTGAAGCAGATACCCAAGTGCTTGGTGAAAGTGCGAGAGAGACCAGGAAGTCGTTAGAAGACCGGGAAAGGAGAGGGTGTTAGCGCTTCGAGGCAGGGTGGAGCAGTAAGGAGCCTGGAACAACAATCAATGGGGAGTGAGCGGAGTTCCCCCTCCTCCTTCAGGCCACCTGATACAGGGCGTGAGCGTGAGTGTGTGTGTGTGTGTAGGACAGTGGAGTGGTGAGGAAATAAGCAGCCTCCACTTGAAACAGCGGCAGAGCTTGTGATGTCCTGAGCAAGATTCAGGTACCGGGAAAAGGAGGAGATGGAGAGGGCATCGGTGCAGCAACTGAGAGGGCTGGGCAGTTTGTTCCTAGTGGAGGGTACTCCAGAAAGCACATGACAAGGCTTGGCAGGGGGCAGCAGTAGTGAGAGGAGAAACTGGAGGGCGAGAGGCACACAGGGCACTGTTGGGTTGAGAAAGAAGTACATTCTGAGGGGAGCCAAGGGCTCATGGAGTTGGCCTGCCTGATAAAATTATCGGCCTCTCAAGATTCCTCCTGGAACTCTGCTCTAACGAGGTTGCTGGGGAAAGGGTGAGAGTGGGGATAGTAAATCGCTGGGGCCAGTAAACAGAGGTAGAGTCTGGAGCTTCCAGAGACGTTTGTTAACTCCCGCCAGGCAAGCAATCTGTGGCTTTCGTTTTGTTTTGGTTTTTTCTTGAGCTCCAAACACTAGGAGAATGCAAAATGGTTTTGTGCCGGGGCAAAACAGCCTTGGGTTAGGTGGTTAGGCCTGAAGAAGCGGGGATACTCCTTTGCTAGGTCTTCTGGGGTGACAGAGATAGGTCTGGGGCAGGGGGGCAGTGGGGAGACTGGGAAGGATCCTCACTTGGGTTTCTTATCTCTACACAGCCCAGCCCTGTTCACACAGGGCAGTGAGGTTAGGCTGGAGGCAGGGTATAGGGGACGGGCAGCCATGAGGTTGGGAAGGGACAGGCAGACCCAGGTACTAAGAGGAGAGACTGGGCTCAGTCACTGGCACAGCTCCTGACCCAACAGGGATAGAATTCGGACTTAAGCACCATTCCAGCACTTTTTTTTTTTTTTTAGCTCACCATCCTCACAGAACTTAATGAGCTGGTTAATGGGAGTGAATCCACACTGGGACAGCTGGGAGTTGCCTGGATGTTGTTTGCCTTAGCAAAGAGGTTATATGGCCGTAATGTGGCCAAAACGTTTGAGAATCATGACTTCTAGGCAGAATGATAGGAACTGGATTGATAGCTAGTATCATCAATGGTATGAAAGAATTGAGAAAGACTATATGTCGGTAGGGGTAAAATGAGCTCATTTAAAAACATTTTTAGTTTTGGAGATTGGTAGGAGCCTCAGCAGGATATGCTCAGCATCCAACAGGTAGAGGCCTGAAGGGAGGGTGGCAGGTCAGGACTTGGGATCTGGAGTTCATTCCTGCAGAGGTAGAAATGAAACATTCTAGAGAAAGTCTAGAGGGAACAAAAAGCCCACAAAGACTGAGTGATCTGAGGAGAATGGAGAAAATAGAAATCTGCTGTTCTCAAAGAGGTGAGGACTGTGAAAATTCTGGTGTGCAAGGTTGAGAGGCTGAGAACAGGGAAAATACCCTTTGAGGAAGAGAGATGAGATATGGTGTCAAAGGTGGCTTCTGAGCTGGGGAAATCTGCTTTAAGATAGAAGGGAAAAGGAGCAAGAGGGGAAGGAGAAACTGATCACAGCACAAAAGATTTCTTCCTGGGGAGGGAGGGGAGTGTTTGGAGCATGGGTGAATTTGAGCACAAACCGATTGAATCTTTGTGAGATTGAAGACTTTCTCTGCAAGAGATGACTCACACCAGGTAATTTACGTGTAGAGAAAACCGAGCATACAGACACACACATAATCCTTGCCTTTGAGTCAATTATTTGTGAACTACTACAGTGCTGTTGTTTTTTTTCCCTACAAGGACAGAATAAGCAGAATCCGATTTAAATTACAGATGGAGATTTAGGCCCTTCCCAAGAGGACAACTTCTTATCCTGTTAAGAGACACTGGGGGACAATATTGAGATGGGTTATGAAAGATCGATTCCCCTGAGAGCTCTAAGAATAGGATCGAACTAGACAGAGCGCAATCTGCCACGCTTTGAGTACGCTGAGCCCGGGTTTCTTTTCCAGAAGGCAGTGGGCTAGATTCGACGGTCTTTCATTGCCTGGCAGCGGAGCCTGAGCGGGGAGCTGGTGCAGTGGGGGACAGAAGGCCAAAGGCTTGGGGCCCAGTGCGCTGGGAGTGTCGCGTCCCCTTTAAGAGCGGCGGCGGCGGCGGCGGCGGCGGCGCGCGCTCCGACGGCTTCCCTGGGGCCCCGCCCCTTTCCCGTGAGGCCTCGGGGAGTGGTCCGACAGCCGGCGACTGCGGGTGAGGAGCGGGGCCGGGGGCGGGGGGAGTTATGTCTCGGCGCGGCTGGCTGCGGGCGCCCCTCCGCCGCGGCGTCGGCGGCGGTGGCCCCCGGGCCCGCCGGCTCACGCTGCCGCTCTGGTTGCTCCTCGCAGTGGGAGTCTTTGGCTGGGCCGGGGCTTCGGACGGCGCTGGCGGAGAAGCGAGAGCCATGGACGAGGAGATCGTGTCAGAGAAGCAGGCGGAGGAGAGCCACCGGCAGGACAGCGCCAATCTGCTCATCTTCATCCTGCTGCTCACGCTCACCATTCTCACGATCTGGCTCTTCAAGCACCGCCGGGCCCGCTTCCTGCACGAAACCGGCCTGGCTATGATTTATGGCAAGTGCCTCAAGCCCGTGTCCGCCCCTGGCGCTCCCCCCCTTCTCTGCTACCCGGCTGCCTCGCCTCCTCTCCTGGCCCTGCACGGCCTACGTTCGGCTCCCCTTCCAATTCTTTCCATTTTCCGTCTCGCCTTTCTCCCCCACCCCCGTTTCTCTCCCTCGCGCCCCTTTTTTTCTGCTACGCCCCTCGTTTCTCTGCCTTACCCCGTTTCCTCCTCAGCCTCGCCCCCCGTTTTCTCCGCCTCGCGCCCCCCTTTGCTCTGCCGGTCCGCACCTTTTTTTCCTCCGACCCCACCCCCTTTTTCTTCCGCACCCGCCACCCCCTCCGCCTCTGCCTACCGAGCTCGGGACCTGGGACTGAGGATGGGAAGGGAGTGGGTGCGGTGTCTCAGATTAGACTGAGGACTGGGGGAGGGGAAGCCAGCATAGCGATCCATTTCTCTGGGTGTCAGTTCGTTTAAGGTCCATTGAAGCTGCAGTAGTATCTCTGCTGCTCAGCATCTGACGTTCTTTTGGAGCCAGAGTCCACCTGTCCCCATCACCCAGATCTTGCTACGCCCTGTCCTTTGGAGGCTGAGAATGAAAAGCTGACTCCCGTGTACCCCAAGTAAAAACCTGAACAGGAAAGAAGCCGAAGAAGGCTTAGGGCATTTTTGATGACGTCCTGATGTATTGTACTATGCCTGTAATATCTGATATGGATACGTATGGTTGCCTCTTCTAATTCAGGCCGTGCCGCGGTGAGGACAAGAGGTAAAGATCTTCCAGCAGCATGTTGTACTGTAGGATGATCAGGACAGTTCGGCCAAACAGTAATTAGGAACACCACGCATATGCGGTATTATGGGTGACTTGCTGGTAGCATAAGATTATTGACAGATCGTTGAGTAAATGGCTTCAGTTCTTGTGTCTTAGTGTGCTTTCTTTGCGAGGTTTCTTATTTATCTTTATTTTTTGGTCATGAGGAGAGAAGGGCAAATCAAACCATGGACTCGGAGGCATTTTGGCCTCATGAGAGGAAAAGATGCATATTGCTGACTGTCTTAATCTAAGATGACCGCGGAGGCATATATGGCTGGAGAGATGAGGGCAGACAAACAATCCTTTCTGTGCAGTACACGAGTGAAGATTATCTTCATTTGGAACAGGCTTAAACTGATGAGCTTGTTGAGCTTTGTGTCTCAGGCTTGCAGATAGGTGGGAGAAGCCTTGGCACAAAAGGACCTTTCTCCACACACGCCCCCCCCCCCCGCCCCTTTCCAGTAAATACAGGCTTCTGGAATGTGCAGCTCAAGGGTAGCATAGCAAGGAAAGGTAGTTGTGTCCATCAGGAAAATGCAGGAACTCAGGCTTATTTTTCATTTGTAAGGTAATAACATTCTAAGCCTGTGTGCAAAATATCTTTGCTCCCTAGGATTCTTAGTTTTTAGACATATTGGGTGGTTTTCATATTTCATGGGGGTTTTTTTTGCATTCTATTTGCAGCGCTCCTTAAGCTAAATTAGCCAGATAAGCTATATATCTCTATATAATTTCTCTGTATACCTGTGTGTGATTTATTTACTATCCTCAACAAACCTTTGCTACTCAGCCTACTATGTTATGCACAGAAAATACAAAGAAGTATGTGATCCCCACCTTCAAGGAACTTATCTTTCTTGGGTAGACAGGTCATATAAAGAAAATAAAGGCATCTTAAATTCCATTAAATGCCAAGTAAGTATTACGGTGTTAAAAGAAGGAACTGATCACAGAAACCTCTTTCCTGTAGAGAGATATAGTGTGATGAAGTGGTTAAAGATGTAAAAGGCTTTAGACCAGAGGTCTGCAGATTTTTTCTGTAAAGGGCCAGAGAGTAAATATCGTCGGCTTTGTGGATCACATCAATCTCTGTGTTGTGAAAATGTGTTGCATTTTCTTCTTTGTTTTGTTTTTTTCCTTTCTGTAAACCTTTAAAAATTTAAAAGCCATTCTTAGCTCTTGGACCATACAAAAACAGACCATCACTGTGATTTCCAACCCCTGCTTTAGAGTCAGACCTGGGTTTCTGTCTTACTATGCCAATAACTCTGTGTGATCTTAGGCAAGTCCCTTACCTTCTTACACTGTCATCTATAAGTTAGGAACAATGATAGTAGCATTACTGTGAGGAAGAAATGTTTTTAGCTTAGTACCTGACCCCTAAGTAAATGCTCATTAAATGAGAGCTGCAATACTATTATTATTATTGCTGTTATAACTGCATTTTCTCAGGTTAGGCTCAGAATAGTTCTTTTAATTATTCAGTCTTGTAAGTTAAGAGGCAGATATAGTATTTTTTATAAAAATCAAATAGGGACTTAGAATTTCCCTGAAAATATTTGCTCTTTGGTAGTTGATAACCATTAACCTCCTCTAACTCTTGGGCTAAAGGAGAAAAGTGGGATTACTGATTGCTTTCCCTGATGTTTCTAAGTTAATGAAAAGTGATGGAGTACCTTAGTGTTGGTATTTTGTGAAGGAAAAGCAAGGGTATCTCTTGTGGAATATAAAGTGAAAGAGTGTTATCTGTGAGTCGAATTGGGTTGATTTGCCACGACTTGGCATTCTTTAGCCTGTCTCATTTTCTCAATATGGGTGATGGGGGCTGTGGATGAACAGCCTCCTGACCAACTCCCAAGTCCAGTTTGAGAAAAGATGGGGCTGGGTCAAAGTATTTTCACTGCCATGGAAATGGACATTTTCTAATCCTAATTACCATCTGCCATTTACCTATTTTTACGACTCTTGTACTATTATAGCTGTTACGTTAATATATTATTTTAAGACCTTTATTTTTCAGCTTGACTTCCAGATGAAAGGGCTTCTTACTCTGGGAATGTCCAGACCTCCAAGATTCAGCCCACTGATGATTTAGCTATCTAAATCCCAGAAAAATGCTACTTAAAATAAGCTTCTCCTTTATTTTTTTGAGAAGCCAGGGTAAAAAGAGAGAGAGAGAGATTAAGTTGCCAATGTGGTCAGTTTCTAGATTGTAATATAGCCTAATTGCCCCAGTTACAATGTCTAAGCACCCAAGTGTTCTGTTTATTGGGCTAGCTTGCTTAAGAAGCTTAAAAGTGAGTCACCGTTAGTAAGTCTGAAAAGTGATCACTCACTGCAGTATGCTTACAGATGGTATAAAAATCAGAAGACAGGGAAGCAATATTTATTATGCCTTAAACTACAGCATCCAGAGTCCTAGGTTTAACTAATGCGATTTATCAATAAATATTTATTAAGTGTCTTTGATGTATGCGATATGATGAGAAATACAGATATGAGTCATCATCCCTGTCCTCAAAGCACTTACAATCTAGTGACTGAATAGGTAGTGTTTACTGAGCATTATAATGAGTTAGACACTGCTTAGGTGCTCAACAAATATCATCTCATTTAAACCTCATAACGACCCTGTGAGACGGGTACTATTATCTTTCCCATTTTACAGATGAGGAAATTGGGGCACAGGGAGGTTAAATGACCTGCCCGAAGTCACATAACTTGTAAGTATTAAGGCAGGATTCAAACACAGTCAATCGGCCTCAGGAGCCCCATTCTCTTAGCCCCTTAAACCATATTGCCTCACGTTGAAGAGATAAAACTTATCTATAAAGGCAAAACAGGTTAGTAGTATCATCACTACATATGAGGAAACTGAGGTTCAGTGAGAAGTTATGTACCCTAGGATCACAGACTAGAACTTGATGGAGCCAGAATTCATACTTCTATCTGCCTTCCAAACTTGTGCTTTTTCTCCTACACTCTACTGTACTAAATTTAATAAGGTTGGATATGAAGGGAGTTAACACTTAAAGTTACAGGGGTTTTGGAGGTGAGTTGTGAGGGAAGCTTATGAGAGAATGGAGACATAACCACCAGAGAGCAAGTTAGTAGTGATGAGAGAGCAAGCAGGTGATTAGAAAATTATAGAGACTTTGGAAATAGAAAACCCAGATTTCAGTTCTGGTTTTGCCACTTAATGCCAAATAATGTTGGGCAAGTCATTTATCCCCATTTTATAGATGAGAAAATAATGACTGAGAGATTTGTAGTAGTTCAATTAGCTTTTCAGACAGAATCTAACAGCATTCTTCAAGAAGTAGATAAGTGTTATATATGTACATACACACAATATACACACACATAAATAAATACACACACACATACATACACTTTTTAATCTGTAGAAATCTTATCAATTTTGGCCACACTCAATACCCCAGTGATGTTCCTTCCATATTTTTGACTATTAGAGGCTTCTAGTGTGATAATCTGGAAGAATGTGCTGAAATCCATTAGAAAACCAATTTCCACTGTGAGACTCATACAGTGTTGCGGCCTTGGGTGATACTGAGTTCTGTATCCCTGGGAGGGTCTCCAGCACAAGAGGGTCAGGAATGTGTAGGAGGAATGGGACTTCTCTGTTTTGTGAAAGATATCTCTTTGTGGTTGTACTCTTTGTTGCCTGTTAGTGATAATTTTAAATTTCATGATATCAGTAGTTTTTGTGCCTCTATCTATGTAGGAGGCTAGAATTTTCTGCCTTATCCCCTTAACAAAGCACTCCTTTTGTGTACTTTCTGTTTAGTGAGAATTGCTTTAACTCTGTGATTAGGATTTGACCTTTCACAGAACCCAAGTTAACTTGATCTGTCAACTGTATTCAAAGAAATTCCAATTTTTCAGCTGTCTGATGCTTTTATAAAAGGATCTTGATTTTTTCCAACCTAAGTAATTATTCTCCTTGCTGGTGTTCTAACTGCCAAGGTGTGTGTTTCAGATTTGTCCAAGTGCTGAGCCCTCCTCAGGGCACCCAGTGACATTTCAGCATTGGGTCAGGGCGCGGTAGAACCAGTGGGTACTCTTCCTTACACAGTCAAGCTTGGGGATATGGAAAGAATTTATACTGATATTTTTACTGTTTGTAGTAGCTTAACTGTGATTTTTACACATAAATGTAATGGGACAACTTACTACTACTGAACATCTTAATTAGAAGGTCTTGTGAGATAGTAGAGAAAAGAGCTGTTCCTATATCATATAGGCAGGATGACTATGGATTGATAGCCTTTTCTCTCCCAGGTTTTGTTTATCAAACACGGTTGACATCCAGCCATCACTTTTTAATTTTGTTTCTTTTTTTGGAGGTGAGATATTTTCAAAGTTTATCTTTCATTTATTATTTTTAAATTTTAAATAAATTTATACCCCCTTCACCCATTTCTACCACCTCCCATCCCCATCCCCATGTCTCTGGCAACCGCCAATCTGTTCTCTGTATCTATTGAGCTTTGTTTTTTATTTTTTTTTTAGATTCCACATATAAGAGAGAGAATACGGTATTTGTGTTTCTTTGTCTAACTAATTTCACTTAGCATAATGCCCTTGAGCTCCATCCATGTTGTTTCAAATGGCAAGATTCCATTCTTTTTCACGGCTAAATAATATTCCATGGTGTATACGTACCATATCTTATCCATTCATCCATCAGTGGACACTTAGGTTGTTTCCATATCCCGGCTATCATAAATAATGCTGCAATGAACATAGGGGTGCGTATATCTTTTTGAGTTAATGTTTTCATTTTCCTTGGGTAAGTACCCAAAAGTGCAATTGCTGGATTATATAGTAGCTCTTTTTTTAATTTGTTGTGGAACCTCCATACTGTTTTCCAGACTGGCTGCACCAGTTTACATTCCCACCAACAGCACATAAGGGTTCTCTTTTCTCCACATCCTTGCCAACACTTGCCATTTTTTGTCTTTTTTATAATTGCCATTCTAACAGGTGTGAAGTGATATCTCATTGTGCTTTTGATTTGCATTTCCCTGATGATTAGTGATATTGAGCATCTTTTTATGTACCATTGGCCATCTGTGTGTCTTTTTTGGAAAAATGTCTATTTAGATCCTCTGCCCATTTTTTAATCAGATTGTTATTTTGGTTTTGAGTTGTATGAGTTCTTTATATATTTTGGATATTAGCCCCTTATCAGGATATGATTTGCAAATATTTTATCTTTCATTTATTTTAAATCTGAACCTTTGTTAAAACGTTTTTTAGAGTCGATGTCATTGTACTGTTTACCAGTTACTCGCTGCTCACTTAAAAAAAATACATGTGACTGTAAGTTGACCAGAAGGATCCTTCATCTCTGCTTCCTCCTCCCTTCTCAGCCAACTACTGCTCTTACACTCCCCGTTTCTGCTTTATCACTTCCCACTCTGGTCTGGCTTCTGCTCCCACCTCTTCACTCAAACTGCTCTTAGCAAGGTCACCTATGACCTCCTTGTTGCCAAACCCAATGGACACTTCTTAATGCCTGTCTTCCTCGACTTTGCTGCAGCATTTACTAGTTTTCACCACTTCCTCCTCTGTTCTTCCTACTCCTGTGGCTTTTCTTTCGTCTTTAGACTCCTTCATCATCTCCTTCTCCTCTACCAACCCCTTAATTTTGGCATAAAACTCCGAGCATATATCCATAGTCCTCTTCCCGCTTTGTTTGCTCCCTAAGTAATCCCATCTGTGCTTCACTTCAACCATCTTATGACTGCTAAGTGTATATCTCCAGTCCAGATCCACCCCCTTCCTTGAGGTCCGGATCCCACATACTCAACTGTGCATGTGTCACAGGTACATCAAACTCAACATGTCCAAAACGGAGCTGCGCATTTCCCCCTGTAAGTCTGTTCCCTGTCCCACTGACTGGCCCTCCTACCCCCCGATTGCCTAGGCCAGCTTACCCACCTAGTTGCCAAGTCAATTTAGGTTCCTCTTAGTTTTTCATCTCCCTTCCTCCCAGTCCAGTCAGTCACCACATCCTTCTACAAGATAATACTTTCTAAAAAAAACCCCCCTCTCTCCCTATCTCTGCTCTCTTAGATTAGGCCCTGCACTCTTAGTGCGTGAATGACTTCAGTGGCCTTCTATCTGGCCTTTCTGAACCTCTGTAGTCTAGACCAGTCTTGCTAAAATAAAAATCTGGTGTCAAGCCCTTTGACATCTATGGTTCTGTGGCTTCCTTTTGCTTTCAGGACAAAGTCTACACTCCCTTCCCCAACATGCGAGGTCTCTTGTTTCACACCTCAACTCTTGCCACTTTATATCCCAGCCATACTGAACTATTTATGATCCCCTAAACGGGCTGTGTTTTCTCACTCTTCCTTGACTGGGCATGTACTACTATTCCTCCTACCTAGACAACCATATTCTCTTACTTTGTTACTTGCTTAGGTGATACCTCTGGAAAGACTTTCCTAATGTCGCACTCCCTCAGGCTTGCTTAGGTACATCTTTTCTGTTTTTATAATACCTTGTATATATGTGTATGTGTGTGTGTATGTGTATATACACACACACACACACACATACACACACACACATATCGTGTTATAATTGTTTATTCAGTCTGTTTTCACCAACTGGACTGAGAGCTGCTTGAAGGCGGGACCTTGTTTTCATCTGCGAACCCCGGGGGCCTACTTAGCATAGTAGTCCAATCATATATATTAAAAGAAAGGCTGACTGGTTAGGGTGAAAGAGAAAGGAGAAAGGAGACAGGAAGGTAAAATGCCACTAATAGTGGAGTTAAGGAAAGTTCCAGATGTTTGAGTTCAATTTGCAGTTGAGGTATATCTATACACTGGAACATTATTTGACCGTAAAAAGGAATGAAGCACTGATACATGCTGCAATATGGATAAACCCTGAAAACATTATGCTAAGTAAAAGAAGCCAGACATAAAAGGTCACATATTGTAGGATTCTACTTATATGAAATGTCCAGCATAGGCATAGAGAAAAAGTAGATTCGTGGTTGCCAGGGGATGGGAGTCAGGGTGGGGGAAATGGAGAGTGACTGCTAATAGGTCTAGGGTTTCTTTGTGGAGCAATGAAAATGTTTTGGAATTGGATAGTAGTGATCAATATCCAACTTTGCGAATATACTAAAAGCCACTGAATTGTACAGTTTAAAAGGGTAAACTTTGTATAGAATTATATCTCAATAAAATCATTATTAAACATTTTGATCAGTATAGGTTTATAGTACCTAGATCATTGTGCATATTTGAATGTCAATATGATGATCTAAGTAAAATTCCAGCAATACATTGACATCATAGTGTCAAAGTCAGGACTTCTGTTCCATGTTTTGATTTTGAAACATATTTCAAAATTAAAATCTCACCTTTTAGTATTAGAACTCAATCAATCTAGAAAAATTATTGACTTTCCAATTTGTAAAATTTATGTTATTTGGCCAGCCATGTGATTTAGGAATAACTTGAGAAATGCATGTGTTTAAGTCTTGTGAATTGATGGATGGAGGTGGTAAACACATTTCTAACATGATTACACAGTTAGGTTGGGACACCTTGGAGCATATTCTGTGTACAGATGACTTGAAGGTATTTCCTCATTTTGTTACCTTCCTAATCACTTATTTATATCTTGATCTAGGGACGCAATGATACACGTTGTTACCCTAGGGAATGTTTTCCCTTCCTGTCCCACTGGCTTATATGAATATCGAACTCTTAGATTTGTGAATTTAGTAATACTTTAAAATGTAACTTCATTTGGTCTAAAAATGAGTTTAGGATCACAAGGGACTATCATAAGAGGTTTTCTGTTATCAATTCAAAGGTATGTGTGGGGTACAAAAGAAGTAGTCTCTGTCTGAAAGAAGAGCTTATATTATTCTTTTATTATTTCCAGGTCTTTTGGTGGGCCTTGTGCTTCGATATGGCATTCATGTTCCAAGTGATGTGAATAATGTGACCCTGAGCTGTGAAGTGCAGTCAAGCCCAACTACCTTATTGGTAAATGTTAGTGGAAAATTTTATGAGTATATGCTGAAAGGAGAGATCAGTTCACATGAGCTCAATAACGTTCAAGATAATGAAATGCTTAGAAAGGTAAGTTCTTCGTTAAAGGGAATCTTTGGATTTTTTTTAAGGTATATAATAGCAGCACAGTGATTCAGGAGAAAAATAATGCATTTTTAATGATATTTAGAATAATCAGTCTTTTCAAATGGAGTAAAACCTCAATTAACGAATGTAATGCAAGGCTAAGGAAATTGACATGTCTATAGTTTGCTTTTCTGATCGAGGCTAAGTACTACAACCCTTTTTGTTTCACTCTGTAGTGTTTACAGTTGTAATAAATGGTGACCAGTATTGAGTGAAGCAGAATTTATAAGTGTTTCTTTCAATTTGCTTATGGCCCTTAGAGTTTTATAGTACTTTAGCACATTGAGTTTATTTGATAATACCTAAAATATTCCATTAATATTTTTTTGAATTCTTTCTTGCCTTGATTGTGTTCTGTGCTGAGCACAAGTTAATCTTTCTTTGATTCATAATCTGGCACAACTTCAGGGGCCTCAGCCTGAGTATCAGGTACTGTACCATGGTGTGCGTGAAGCTTGATGTAGGTTGGGTTGCAGTCTTACTGGCTTCCAGACATTCCTGGAGCTGCCTTCTCCTGTCCTCCCCATAGTTGCCATCCTGAAGCTTCTCAGGGCCTCTTTGCTCATGTCTCTGTTTTCGCCCACCCTTGGCCATTTGCCTCCACTTCTGCCTTCTACATTGGCAGGACTTGGCTTTTATAGCTACTTGGTTGTGTTCCTGACCATCTTTAATGCTTTTAAACATTTCATACAAACTTACAGTTTACTTTGCAGCAAGAGTTTTTTTTCCAACCTGTGGAAAATTCCAGTTCCTTAAGAGTTCTAGGAAATGAAATTTTAGCATGAGTATGTGTAGCTGCTCTGTGTTCATGTCAAATACTACAGCCTTATGAACAGAAGGGGGCGTCTGTATTATTATAGGAAATAGGTATTAAAAGGAATGGGCTGGGGCTTCCCTGGTGGCGCAGTGGTTGAGAGTCTGCCTGCCGATGCAGGGGACACGGGTTTGTGCCTCGGTCCGGGAAGATCCCACATGCCGCGGAGCGGCTGGGCCCGTGAGCCAGGCCGCTGAGCCTGCGCTTCCGGAGCCTGTGCTCCGCAAAGGGAGAGGTCACAACAGTGAGAGGCCCGCGTACCGCAAAAAAAAAAAGGAATGGGCTGTCAGGACTAGAAATCTGACTTGTGCAGAAACTTTTTACCACAATATTATGTTATATACCTTTAGAGATGTTACCTATGCAAGAAGTCTGTTTCCTCTTGCCAACAACAATGCTGGACCCCCAAATTTTATGTTGCCAGTTTTGGGTCTCTTATTTAAAGCAGACATGTTCATACTTTCTCTTATTTAAAAAATTTTTGCTATCGTAGTATTTTAAGATACTTTGCACAGATAGGACTTAACTGATTGTTCCAACGCCATCATCTCCTCGTCATTTGGTTGAGAAGTAGAATAACAGCTATCCTATATGAAATATTTTTCACTTACCACAGTGGTAATATTCTTGCCTTTTGCCAGTTTAACATTAATCTTTTTTTCTTTTTGCTCATTTGATAATGTAATAAGAAATCTTCTGAGGGAATTCATCTAAAAGAACTCTTTATTTTAACAGGTTACTTTTGATCCAGAAGTATTTTTCAACATATTACTTCCTCCTATCATATTTTATGCGGGATATAGTCTGAAAAGAGTAAGTGCTTTTGTATTTCATATACTTTGAACAGCCTTAAACTCCATGGACTTTATCATCTTCGACACCTTCAGAAACAGGCAGTTCCTTCCAGGTTCCCCTCCCTCCTCCCTCTCCTATCCTTTTGACATGCTGAAGTTTATGCCCGTACAAAAATTCTTTCTCTTATTTACTTCCTTGAATGAATAATGCATTTAATATTAGCATAGCACACTAGAATAGAAAACCTTTTCTTTTTTAAATAATTGGTGAGTATTCTAACACGGTGTAACTTTTTTTTTTTCCGTCAGAGACATTTCTTTCGAAA
>NW_021703779.1:113388534-113508290 GCF_005190385.1 Monodon monoceros
ATTTCTTTCGAAACCTTGGGTCTATCTTAGCGTATGCTTTTCTTGGAACCGCAATTTCTTGTTTCGTAATTGGGTAAGTACTTGAAGCTTAAAACACTTTTAGCCTTCAAATTATCATTTTACAATAATACATATTTGACTTCTGCAGTATTGTATTCTCGAATGTGTCCAAGAACTTTTGCAGTAAAATGTATTCACACAGATAAGTTGTTTGAATTTTCCTTAAGGCTAAGGCATTACCATATTTAAATGACATGCAGTAAATTTGGGATTAGTCACAAAGTACTACAGTAGACCCATCTTTCTGTTCTTACTGTATTGTAACTTCTTTAACAGTTGACTTTTTTTCTAAAGTAGACATATGTTTATTGAACAGATCAATAATGTATGGCTGTGTAACACTGATGAAAGTAACTGGACAACTTGCGGGAGATTTTTACTTTACAGATTGCCTGCTGTTTGGTGCCATCGTATCAGCAACTGATCCAGGTATGTTTTATATGAGTGTGGAGCTTAAGTACTTAAGTTGTACAGTGGTTTTCCATCAACACACATGTACGTATTTCTTCCTTTGGGGTGTAGAATTCAGGATTAGGTACTCCGTATCTTACTATACTTTCCAACTGTGGATGAAAAAAGCAAAATTAATGGCTCCTTTTGGCTTAAGCACACATTTGTTTCTTTTTACTGTATTTCCTATTACTAGTCCACAATTTGATGATGTTTAAATGAGGGCCGTAAGGTATTTTCTTCAGAAATTCAGGTTGGTCTCTATCCCTAGTGACTGGGTATAGAAGGTGAACTATATTAGTTAAGATGGGTAATAAGTATACATTTCCTTTCAAGCCTCTAGAAAACAGATCCCTAAAAATCTGTTTACATTCAGCTATCTGCATTTAAGAGTAAGAAAAAAAGTTTTAAAATGATTGTTAGAAGGCTGTTGTGCTAGAACAAGTGTGATTTGGGGTCATTGGTGGGCAGTAATATACATTAAAGAATTGTTTTTATAAAATTGGCTTTTGGATTATAAAATAGTTTTGATATTAGCATGACTAGAGAATGAATTTAATTGTATTGAGTTAGATGAGTTAGATGGTAGTTTTTCTAATATAGTATTGGTGAGCTTCACAGCTACATTCAGATTAAGAACTTAGAGAATATATAGGCTGAAGAGCAGAGACTGCATTTTTTGAACTAAAGATGCAAGTTTTCTTTTACTGATGCTAGATTTTAGATCCTTGGTAGAGGTTTGTTCTCTTTTACCCTTTGACCTTGTAAGTTAATAATCTTTAATTATCATCCAGCATAGTCAAAGGTTATCTCTGAATTCCTATGTTAACTCTGATAACACAGGGTGTTATAGAAAGTAGGAAAATATGCTCTGTACTCTATAAGAGATGATTTTAGAAGCTCAGAGGACATTTTAGAGAGGTATTTGTATAGTTTGGCATTTTTAGAACTGAAAAGCAAATCGCCTCCTTAAAGATAGTCAGGGCTGCCCCCTTACTGTTTGTAGCTGTTCCCATTATCATTATGAAGTTGGGATGGTTTTTGCAGGAAGCCAGTGGTCTCTGTTTTCCGTGTTCTCTTACTAGAAGCAAGGTCCTCGACTTTTCAAAATCCATGAGAAACCTGAGTCAGTTGGACTGGCTACATTACTTAAAACTGGTTTTGTTAAAAAAAAACAAAATAAAAACTGGTTTTGTTTTGGTGGGAGTATTGCCTGGATGGCTCAAGCAAAACTGTTCTGCTTATATAAAGCTGGATAGTTATATTTCTTTTGAATTATATAGGTATTTGCCCATATAATAATTCTATTATTTTGCAGTTGTTCACTTGATAGAAGGATGAGCCATAGGTTCTCTTTTTAAAATTCTACAGCATTGCTCCTGCCCTCCTTTTCTCCTTCTCTTGGTTAGCTTTGATATCAGGATATTCCAGATGAAATGCTTTGCAGTAGAAACTATATCTTTTAAAATACAAGCTTCCTGTTTTTTGGTTGGCATTTGAAGAGACTCTCCCAACTCTGGTTATAATAATCTTTCATGTCTGCTTGGGTTTATTTAGCAAGCGAGCTGTACGTGACTCAGCAATTAAAGTTATAATGCAACTTCAGTCTCTTCTGATTTTCTAAGAATTCTCATGTAATTGTTTCCTAAGAGAAGGTTTTTTTTTCTTCTCAAGCTGTAATAGCCTGATGATTGGATTCTTATTAAGTTAAATATAGCAGCTGTAATTCTGGTCATAAATTTTATCCCAACCGAAAACCAAACTTGTGTTTTCATTTCCTACTGTCTTTGCTAAACTGGTGTGCTTGAAATTTGTAAGTCAAATAGAAGTGAGTTGTAAGGCTCTGAGGAAAAAATGAAGTTTGCAGCAGGAAATGCTTTTCATAATAGTTTTCTTCATCAAAGATTAATGATCACCTGGTCCGTAAGAAATTCTGCATGTATTTTTTATGGAAAAGAAATGTACAAGACAAGATTATTAGCATTTGTGTGAAGAATGTAGGCCAACTCAGTCCTCCAAGGTTATTTTCAGCTGTTTGTAAGAGAGAGAAGGGAGATACTACAGGTACACAGTTATGGAAAAGAAAAATATTGACATAAAATTACTGAATCTTTGATATGGTAAGAGAATGTTTATTAGGATTGAATTCTGAGATGAAGAATGAATTTCTAAATAGCTATTACGATCATCTGTGAAGGGAAAAATGTTATATTTGTAATGTCTTAATATTCCTCTGACTCTTTCTACTTGCTAGTGACTGTTCTTGCCATATTCCACGAGCTTCAAGTTGATGTTGAACTCTACGCACTTCTTTTTGGTGAAAGTGTCCTCAATGATGCTGTTGCCATAGTGCTATCTTCGTAAGTGTTTGTTTTCTTATTATATTCTGTATATTGAATGTTAGGGTTCTAAGAACCAAAAGTCACTTATTGAGTGAAGTGCATTATGAATGGAAACATTTGAAAAACTGAAGCATTTTTTTCCTCTTGAAGAAATATATACTTATAGATAACGTGGAAAATGCACGGAAGAAAAGGAAGGGAAAAAAATGATATGTACTCCTGACACCTAAAGACAATTACTGTAAACATTCTAGGACATTTTTTAAAATTCTCTTTTTTCTATGCATAGTATTTTTACATAGTTGTGATTGTAGTGTATGTATAATTTTGTATTCTGTTTTAACATTATAACATGGACGTTTTAGTTTTTCATCAAATTAAATTTTTGGCGTACATATATATTAACATCGTTCAAAAATCACAACGATATAGAAAGGTATACATTGAAAAGTCACGTTCTTACTCCTGTCCTCATCCACCTGTCCCCATAGCCCCTTACATAGGTAACCATTTTATTAGTTTCTTGTGTATCCTAGTATTTCTTTATTCAAATGTAAGCACACATATGAATAAATATTCTTATTTGCCTCTTATTTCTTATTTTAAAAGTAGCATGCTGTATATGTTCTATACCTACCTGACTTTCTCTCACATAACTATATTCTGGAGATCTTTCTGTATCAAAACAAGGAATTTTCTCATTCTTTGTTTGCAGGCGCATAGTATTCTATGAACTGTACTATAGTTTATTTAATCAGTCTCCTATTGGTGGAATCATAAAGGGTTTTCAATTCTTTGCTATCCCAAATAATGCTGCAGTGATTAACCTTGAACTTAACCTGTTTTATACATGCACTGGTACATTGGTGGGATAAATTCCCAGAAGTGAGATGAGTGGCTTAAAGGGTAAATACATTTGTAATTTTGTTACATTGCTAAATTGCCTGTCAAAGGTATTATGCTATTTTGCATTTTAACCACCAAATTGTGGGAGTGCCTGTTTCCTCATAGCTTCACCAACAGAGTATTTGTCAGACTTTGGTATCTTTGCCAATTTGATGATTGAGAAATACCTCATAGTTTAATTCATATTTCTCTTATTTAACATAATCATTTCAGAAACTTTTTAATTTTTAGAAGTATTAAATAATACACTTTTTAAAGATAATGAAAATGAGCAATATTTTAATCTAGTTGTAGAAATTACTATACATGCTACCAGAAGGTGTTTGCAGGTGAAAGAATGGGTCTGAACCTCTGAGGAACTCAGTCCTGCCAACTCACTCCTGCTAAGCAAATATCTAACCCTATAGACAGTTGCCTTTACTCCACACCAGAACTTTCTACAAGAGAGAAGTAAAACCCCTTCACCTTTCCTCCTTACTTTTATTTCTCTCCTTAATTTCCACTTCATTAACTATAAAAGAGTAATCAGTCACTGACTGTGGTTTACACAGCTTGATTGCCCCCATTGTCTAACAGCAAAGTGAAAATTATCCTTTCTGAGATGTAACACTAATCCCTTAAATGTTGTTTATGAAGATGTGCAAAAGATCAAATCTTCTTTTGTGAATGTAATGTATATAAATTCTACCCCCTCCACCATATTTATTGCCAGATTTTTTTGCAGCTATCTACAACTAATGTAAATTTAATTTAAGAAATAAAGCCCAAAGGCTAGAACTAATATTGATACTAAATGTATGTACCTTCAAGGATGATAGGTGCAAAGTAAAAGTTTTCTATTGTTTGAAGGGAGGAAGAAATGGATAGTGTGGTTATAACTTGCGTGTTATAAAAAGAAAATGAAGCTACAAAGATTGTTGAAGTTTTCAGCACATAAGAACATGTAAGATCACCAGTGCTACCAGACGAAGAGAATAGGGTACAGGCAGTTACTTTTAGCATCAATTCGCCATCCTAGATAATTATTCTGCTACTTAATCGTTTACTAATACGTGTTCCTTCCTCATTGCCCTAACGGATTAAGAGTCAGAAAAATCTCCTTTCTGGTCCTATCTTAAGCTGATGTGCCCTGTGCCTTAGTTTTTCCATTAATAAAGTAACTTATTTCCTGCAACTTCAAGAACAGTTGAATAGTATTAAAAGAAGAAAACTCATCAGAAAATTTTGAGCTTGGGGGTGTACGTATCAGTGTTGGTGAAGAATAAATGTGTTAGAAAGAGAATGCCCTTTCCGTTACACTTCTCACAAAGAGGAAAGGACTTCCTGTCCTTCTGTTGCAACCTTTCTCAAACAGGGTCGTGTGAGAGAATTTAAGCCTTGTAGAGAACGATTCAAGTGATTCTTTCCTCAATTTTCCTAAGGATGGTACATAGCTAGTACTATTCTAGATTCACAGGCGATGAGTTAACTCATTCCATAGTCTGCTGGAACTGTGGTGGAGAAGGACTGTATCTAAAGAGTATCATACCCGGGGAATCATTAGCTGTGTAAGTATCTTAATAGAAGTGAGCAAATGAGTTCCTGCCCAAAAGATGAAGGGAAACCAGTGATGTTGCTGGCTATGGGAGGTCACTAGCTGGAGTGCTCGGCGTTATGTTTTTCATCATCTTTCATTTGCCTCTAAAAGTACGTTAGATAGAAATAGTCTACCTTGTGTTGATTTCTGTTTGATGATTTTCTAATGTGTATATTCTATAGAAACAGCCTTTTACAAAGAGGGGGGCCCCTTTCTGAAGGACTTCTGCTTGGCAATTAACAGGTTAAGACATCTGTTCTTGAAATTTATGTTGGAAGTTGTTTTTGTTTGCTTTTTGACCTGTTAGGTTAGCAGTGACTTTTTTTTTTTGTTAACGTTAATGCTTTTAATCTGGTGAGGGTGGAGTGAAACTGGTTCCCTCATATATTGCTGTATGAGGTAGAGCTGTGTGTTCTGATATAGTGTCATACATATCTAGTTAGAGATGAAGTCTAAGTTGCATAGCATACCTCTGAATGGATATACCATGATTACCCTGGAGACCTAAATTCATACTACTTTAAAATATGTTTTTAGGGTCATTTACATTTTATAGAATATAAGTGTGAGTAAACAAACATGGCTGACAAACTCTTTAACTTTACTGGTTATCAGAGATACACATATTAAATTAGTGGCCATTTTTACCTATTCAGTTAACAAGAAAAAAAATTGTTAGTGAAAATAGTTACTGCTGGTAATGGTCTAGTACAGTCATTCTTAACCGGGGACAGTTTTGCAGCCCCCCGCCCCCCAACCAGGGGATATTTGGCAATGTCTGGGGACATTTTGGTTATCATGAATGGGAGGAGGTTGCTACTGGCATCTAGTGGGTAGAAGCCAGGGGT
Source organism: Monodon monoceros (assembly GCF_005190385.1). Lineage (NCBI taxonomy): Eukaryota > Metazoa > Chordata > Mammalia > Artiodactyla > Monodontidae > Monodon > Monodon monoceros. Next base: position 113,394,717 of record NW_021703779.1, read on the forward strand.
GCTGCTAAATATCCTTTAATACACAGGACAGCACCCACCATCCAACAAATGATTATCTGGCCCCAAATATCAATAATGCCAGGATTGAGAAACCCTGGAGTTGTAAAACTATATCACTTGTACATTGTTGTTGACATTGAAATTGGTATTACCTACTCTTTTATATTTTATCATTATGATAAATTAATATTCAAAGTAGTTGACTTAGAAAGTAGAAAATTCCTGAAATTTCAGCTCTCAGAAATAACCACTATTAAGGTTTTTATCCAGATTTTTTCCATTAGGATATTAGCATACATATAAATATATTAACTTTTAAACAAAAAGAGGCATAGCACTATACATGCTTTTCTGTAACTTGCTTTTTTCACATAGACATTGTACTGTATTAATACCTCCATTATCCCATTGTATGAATGCACTACAAATTTACCTCTCCAACCCCCTGTTGATTAATATTTGGTGTTTTCTAATATCGTGCTATTGCGAATAGCACTGCAGTGAACATATTTATGTGTAAATCTGTGTGAATCCTTGAGAGTATTTCTGTAGGATATTTTTTAGAAGTAGAATTTCTAGGCCAATGGATATGATCACTAAAACATTGAGAGATGTAGTCATATTTCCCTCCTGAAATGTAATACAGATCTATTTGAAAGCCATTGTTCAACATGTAAAAGGAGCCATAGGTATAGTAATACCCTATTTCTAGGAATGTAGCACAGGAAAATCGTCCAAAATTTGTAGAAAGCACAAATAAGTTCTTTCACACTGTTATTTATAGTAGCAAAAATAATAGAAGCAAAACTTTTAAATGTCCGACAGAGAGGAAATGGTTAAATAAATTATGTTATATCCATTTGGATCATTTTTGAAGTCTTAAAAAACCATGGTTAGACTGTAATAATTCTTATGTCATTGTCAGTTGAAGAAGCAGAATTCAAAACCATATGTCACTATGATTACAACTAAACATGAAATAGCATGCATGTAACAAAAAGAGGGGAAAGAAATACAGAAGGAAAATAATAGATCTGTCAGGGTAGTGGAATGATGGGGTGATTTTTCCCCCTAAATTGTACATTGTATTACTCTCAGGATTTTTTTTAAGTATTCATAAAAATGCTACTGCCTCAAGATAAAATGTTGACTGATGTAGAAAAGGTGAATTAAGATTTCAATCCAGAGGCCAACATTTGACTGAAAAGGAAGAAAACAAACCTGTCATCTCTTCTCAGCCCACCATGCTTTTCCTGTGTTCTTATACATTTTAGTGATTAAAGAATAAAATAATGATTAGTGTGAATCTTGAATTTCCATGAACCAATCCAGGGAAAGCAGTCTCAGGAGGCATGGCATCGATATTTTGTTCTTGCCAGCATTTTGAAAACTATCGCCAGGGAGGAAGGTTATTGTAGCAATATCCTTTCTTTTCTCCAGCCAGCCGCTATATTTTCATGCTATAATGTAGTCAAATCTCATTTACAGTGGTGGAGCCCTTTATGTGTAGGTAAGATAGCATGACATTAAAGGCCATTTCCTATTCACTGAAATAATATCAAATCTACCAGTCCCAAAATGATCTGGTCACTTTGAAGATGTAAATGCAAATGTTTAAATTTTTCAATTCAGATTGAGTCTCAGAAATTTCTAGATGCCATTACCAGAAATTCATGTTAGAGTCATACTTCAATAAAATAGGTAAAATTAGGAAATTTTAGCTTGGTCTTAGATTTTATTTTGTTTTGTTCTGTTTTTTAGTTTAACCAGCGAGGTATGAAGAGAACTTGGTAAACATGGTATAGCAAGGCCATTTTTTAGCCTTGAACCATAAAAAACATTGCAGTAACCACAGGGAGAATTCATTATATTCTTCGGAATGTGTTTTTTCTGCTTCTTTTCTTCGACATGACTTGCATGATGTCTTTGAGTCTGAATTTATTATAAAAACACTGGTACCTCAATTAACTGAGATGAGAACTGATTTAGTAATGGTAGGTGCTCTTGCCAGAGACCCACTAGCAACACTGATTTTCTCCGCTGTATTTACTTCCTGGGGCGACTGTTTTAAAAGAAGTATTTTTAGACTAGGTTTGAACTGTGAGTTCAAGATGGAGAGTGTCCCTTCTAATTGCTTGTCTTGGCCTCTTACAGAGTGGCTTTCTTTCAGAAGTTCGAGGTGGAGGATCCAGCTGGGTATGCTAAAAGTGCTGTCAAGTGGATTCTAATTCCTTGGCAGGCCTTTCAAGCCCTTTTATCTATAAAAGTCCATTTCAGTGAATGAATAGATAGGAGGCATTGGGCCCATTCTGGTATTCTAAAAGTTGAAAGGGTACTTTAGTCATCTTTTTTTTTCCCACAGGAAAAACAAAATGTGACCGGGTTGAGCATTGAACAATATTCTTTATATTCTTATGCCTCTGTTGGAAATACGGGGAATTTTTCATTAGTTTGTTCACATTAGTACATTAGGGCTTTCAGGCACTCAGTACCAGTAAGTCATAAACAGAGTCACAAAAGAATAGTACTGCACAGTATCTTGAGGCTGGAGGAAAAGGCTTGGTCCAACCTTATTTTGGCAATTCAAATCCAAAGTTTTTGGTTTTTACGCCCTCTGATTTCATCTTCAAGCTCTACACTAGGTAATTTTTTAAAATTTATTTTACTCTTTTTTTAGATAATGTTTTAAAAGTAAAAGTTGCCTCTAGAAGTAAGAACCACCTCTCTTTTGTAGCTCAATAGTAGCATACCAGCCAGCCGGAGACAACAGCCACACCTTTGATGTCACAGCCATGTTCAAGTCTATCGGGATTTTCCTTGGAATCTTCAGTGGCTCTTTCGCGATGGGTGCTGCTACTGGAGTGGTGACAGCTTTAATATCCTTTTGTTCTATTTCTCTTTTCTTGTTAACCTCACAGAGTCATTGAATACTGTGTTCCATGGTCTCCACTAGTTCCATAATTGACATAGTGTTATAATTATGAACCTTATAAACAAGTACTTGGTTTGAAAACATTAGGCAATCATCTTTACCAATAAATAAAAGAATTTCATTGTTTTGTGTAGGACTTCATGCCCTCAAACACTCACTACAGAATTCTAATTGGACACAGTGACCCTTTGGGGGTGAACTTTTTTTTTTTTTAAGATCCATCCACTTTATTTATTTATTTTTTAACATCTTTATTGGAGTATAATTGCTTTACAATGGTGTGTTAGTTTCTGCTTTATATGGGGGTGAACTTTAAGGTTGTAGACTAAATTGATATAAAGGTAGATATATTCCAAAGAGCCTCTGCTTGTTCTGTACGGCTGTTCATCCTGGCAGTATTTTGCTCTTCGTTTAATAGGACAAATAGGAATGTATGACCTCGATGCCAGTTGAACAAAATAAGGTTCCCAGGTTAGGATAGCTGGGAGTTCATCTCAGCTGTCACCGATTTTAACCTTCTGCTCTCGAGTCCTATGCACTGCCACTAATTTGCTGTTAGAAATATTGAGTAAGTCAATCTTGTATTCATTCAAAAACAACCCTCTTTTTTTCTTACTCATTGTAGTTTTAAGTTAAAATATAATAAGTTAAAATATAATAGAAAATGATAGTTTAATAAATGGATCTAAATTTTCTGTTATTGGATTCTTTAAGTGCGAATATCCCTAAAATTCTGGAACTTCAGTTTTCCTTTTTATATCAGTGTTTCATTCTTCAAAAAAATTTCTTGATTGCCTGCTACATGCCACATGCTATGCCCTGTGTATCAAAGATAAACAAGACAGACGTGGCCTCTGCCTTTTGGAGCTTCTGATATAGAAGCATTGACACTTCACCTCATGGGACCTCAGTGTAGGAAGGTAGAGGGCTGGGACAGCAGGGAAGATGAGTGGGGCTTGATCTCTAAAGAGCTTCCAGCTCTAAAACTTCTAAGGTACTTTCATATAAAACAAGTACTTTTTCTGAGAATATATTCATTTTCTATACTTCAGTTTTGTGGTGGAAGAAACTTGTCTTCGGGCTTTTTACAGACGAACTGAGGCATAAAAGGACAGTGAAAAGAGTTCTGAAGAAGGACCAGGATTTCTTCCCTAGCATAAGTTCCTTGAGGAACTTAATCTTTGTGTTGTAGTACACAGTTGTTGAAGAGAATGTAGACTCCAGCCTGAGATTCACCACAGCTTGACACGGGCCCTTCCACTGGCAGGTAACATATACTTGTTAGACTAGTATGAGTGAGGGACGTGCCTCAGTTTCTTCATCATGGAATACTCCACATCACAGAGGTGTTAGAGGATTAAATGAACATGAAATCTCATGGAAATGACATATTTCTTAATAGATATAAATTGCTATCATTATGGAAGCTGTCTTGCTTTGGGTCACAAATTAATAGAGTTGGCATGTTGCGTATCTGATCTGTCACTCCTGTCCTTTACTGTCATGTCTATTCTTTACTGTGTGGTTTCTAGCAAGGCATGTGATACCCGTAAAACAATTGGATGGACTAAGCTATAGGACTTTCTCATGGAAGGGAAGGCTGCTGACTCCTTAGTACAATGCTTGTATTCAGAGTTTCTTTGCTTTGGTACCTCCTTATTCTATGACTTTTGTGTTAGAGACTGGAGAACCCTTCTTTTGCTTTTATGCTTGCCTTGCTTCGACTACTATTTTTTCTAGTCACACTTCTGTATTATGAGATCTGTTATCAACCTTGACAGTCTTACGTGACAAAGTTCACCAAATTACGAGAGTTCCAGTTGTTGGAGACAGGCCTGTTCTTCTTGATGTCCTGGAGTACCTTCCTCTTGGCTGAAGCATGGGGTTTCACAGGTAGGTTACTTTTTCCTTTTAATTTTAAACCCTTACAAGGAGGGACTTAGCCAGTGATTTTTTTTCTGTGTGTGGCCCAACCCCTCTAGTGTTTGAACACACTTGTTAGGGTTGGGATTTATGCTGTCACTTTAGAATGTAAAAGATTTTCAGTGGAAGCGGTTCCTCTCAACAAAGTAAGTCACAACCGAAAATTTTAACACTAAGCACCTAATTTACTTCTATAAAATAAGAGCCTCCGTATAGAAGTTGGGAACTCTCCTTTTATGTGAACTTGGAACTTGTTGTATTTATAGGTGTGGTTGCAGTGTTGTTTTGTGGCATCACACAGGCCCATTATACATACAATAATTTGTCCACGGAGTCTCAGCATAGAACTAAACAGGTAAGAGAAACTTTATAGTTTGTGAATAAACTTTTCCTCCTTGCAGCAAAACAAATTTTTTCTTTACTGAAAAATAATCTTTGTTCTGTTCAAAGTGATGTCTGCTCATTTCAACTCCTTTTCTGTTGACTCCAGAGATAGATGGGATTGTCAGATTGAAGGGTGACAGCTTTTAGGGTATAGATAGGTCAGCAGAATAGCCAGGGGCTGTTATTATTGTGGCTCCAGTGGTCAGTCAGTTAGCTTCCTTTCCTTGTTTCCCTTGTCTTATGGCTTTTTATCCTTCCAGTTTTATTGAGATATAATTGGCATACAGCACTGTCTAAGTTTAAGGTGTACAGCATAAGGATTTGACTTACATACGTCATGAAATGATTACCACATCATCTCATATAGATACAAAATTAAAGAAATAGAAAAAAATTTTTTTTCTTGTGATGAGAACTCTTAGGATTTACTGCCCTAACTATTTTCATATGTAACATACAGCAGTGTTGATTCTATTTATCGTGTTGTACATTACATCCCTAGTACTTATTTATCTTATAACTGCAAGCTTGTACCTTTTGACCACCTTCATCCAATTCCCCCTCTCCCCACAACTTGCCTTTGGTAACCACAAATCTGATTTCTTTTCTATGAGTTTGTTTGTTTGTTTTGAAGTATAATTGACCTACAACACTATGTTAGTTCCTGTTATACAACATAGCAATTTGGTTTTCCTATACATTTCAAAATGATGACCATAAGTCTAATTACCATCTGTTACTGTACAAAGATATTACATAGTTATTGACTATATTCCTCACACTGTACATTTCATCCCCATGACTCATTTATTTTGCAATTTGAAATTTGTACCTCTTAGTCTCCATCACCTATTTCTTTCCTTCCCCCACCCCCAACTCCTCTGGCCACCACCTGTTTGTTCTCTGTATCTGTAACTCTTTTTCTGTTTTGTTATATTTCTTCCTTTTTTTGGTTTTTAGATTCCACATATAAGTGAAATCATATAGTATTTGTCTTTCTCTGACTTATTATACTTAGCATAATACCCTCTAGGTCCATCCGTGTCGTTGCAAATGGGAAGGATTCATTCCTTTTCGTGGTTGAGTGATATTCCATTGGGTACACACACACACACACACACACCACATCTTCTTTATTCATTCATCTGTCGACAGGCAGTTAGGTTGCTTCTGTATCTTGGCTATCATAAATAATGCTGCAGTGAACAGTGGGGTGCATATATTTGCTGAGCTCTTAAGTTCAAATGCATTTTACCCCCACCATGTTTATTTTATTTTATTTTTTTTTGCGGTACGCGGGCCTCTCACTGTTGTGGCCTCTCCCGTTGCGGAGCACAGGCTTCGGACGCGCAGGCTCAGCAGCCATGGCTCACGGGCCCAGGCGTTCCGCGGCATGTGGGATCTTCCCAGACCGGGGCACGAACCCGCGTCCCATGCATCGGCAGGCGGACTCTCAACCACTGCGCCACCAGGGAAGCCCCCTACTAGCTTTATATATGGTTGATTTATTACCTTTATTGTATATTTGCCTTTACCAATGAGATTTCTTCTTTTGTAATTTTCATGCTTCTAGTTGTGGCCTTTTCATCACAGTGATGTGAACAGGTGGAGGTGGGCAGGCAGCAGGGGAGGGTACAGAGCACCAGGCTGTAATGTGTAAGCCCTACTCCCTCAGTGAGGGCTGAGACCCATGTAAAAAGTGAAATCACATGGCAAGGTGCTGTTGTGAGGGTCGTCATGAAGCATTCTGTGCCAGGATAAAAGGATTTGAGCTGGATCTTACAGCCCGTAAAGAGGGACGTGTCTTGGAACTGCCATATTTTTAGGGATTGCAGGATTACCAGTTAGGGCCCTTTCACAGCATTATGGGTGGGAACTGATGAAAGTTAGACTAAGGCAGTGGCAGGGACAGCAAAGAACATTGCAAGAGAAAAATTGGCAGGGTTTGCAGGATGAGGACAAGAATGACTGAATATGGGGATTGAAGAAGGGAAGCTGATTGGGGAAATGAAGGGGTAACATTTCTGGCTTTTTCTGTGGGCCCAGAAAAATGTCATCTCTACATTTGCTCCCCTCTGAATCATGAGTTTGGGGGGATATACATGAACGTTACATATTTGAAGTATCTGTTTCAATATCTTAGTAATACTCATGTTTTCAAATTATGTAACTTTATTTACTGGACTAACCTTTTAAAATTTCGTTTCAGTTGTTTGAGCTTCTCAATTTCTTGGCAGAGAATTTCATCTTCTCCTACATGGGACTGACACTGTTCACATTCCAGAATCATGTATTTAACCCAACATTTGTGGTAGGAGCATTTGTATCCTTTATTATGTGTTCCATTTTGGAAACTTCTTTTTAAATTGAGATTTGCATGGGTTTTCTGGAGGGGTGATTGATAAGAATACAGTTAAATATATAAAATTTTCCTCTGAGTAAAGCAAATCAGGATTTCAACTTTTTTATCTATTCTATTCTATTTCCATTTTTTGTTTATCACACAAATAATACTAACAGATTGAAATGACAGAAAAAAAGTCTCCTGCCATTCTGCCAACCCCAAAAGATAAAACTGTTTGTCCTTGATTACTGAAGGGAAGAAAGAGAGATTGGATGGTGGGGAGCAGTTTGCAGTCTGCCACAGGGCAGTAGTTGAAAGATGATGAAAGATGGAAGGAGGATCACCCACCCCTCCGTCCTTCCTTCCTTCCCTCCCTCCCCCCCCCCCCCCCTCTCTCTCTCTCTCTCTCTCTCTCTCTCTCTCTCTCTCTCTCTCTCTCTCTCTCTCGTTGAGTTTTTAAAACCCAGCTGAAAAGGAGAAGCTGATTACATGAAAGACAGCAATCAATAGTGCCAGTCTCATGAGAAGGCAGGCGGAGATGGAACCCAAAGCACCAAAGCACGTGGGGAGGGACGGGCCTTCAGTGGGAGGGAGCACAGCTCCACCATTGTTCCAGGAAAGGGTAGGGTATGTAGAGATGAGGGTACATTTGCAAGATGGCGTTCCTGTCTGATTACTTCTATTTTTATCTGTAAAGTAGGAGGTGAGATCATCTGCTGAAAGTGAGATAGGAGCAGGTGGCCTATCAGTTATCTATTATATAACAAGTTACCCTAAAACTTAGCAGCTTAAAACAACAAACATGCATTATTTCACATGGTTTCTGAGAGTCAGAAATCTAGGAGCAGCTTCACTGGCTGGTTCTGGCTCCAGGATCCCTCCTGAGGTTGTAGTCATGCTCTGGGCTGGGGCTTCACTCTCTCGAGACTTGACTGGGGATGGAGGAGCCACCCCAACCTCACTGACACGGCTGTTAGCTGGAGGCTTCAGTTCTTCTCCGCGTGGACCTCTCCATGGGGCAGCGCACAACATAGCTTTCCCCAGAGTGGGTGAGCTGAGAGAGCACCAAGATGGAGGCCAAAGTGCCTTTTATGACCTAATCTTGGAGGTGATGTACCATCACCCCTTCTGCCATTTTCTATTGGTCACACAGACAAAACCTGGTACAGTGTTAGCAGAGGCTACACAAGGGTGTGAATACTAGGGAACCCTCTAGGAGGCTGGCTCCCATAGGTGATAGGAGTTTTGAGGAGAAGGTTTGGAAATAATGGTTGCAAGAGGGGGAAAGTGAGTTGACCAAAGGAATGCAGTAGAATCGCTGAGCAGTGTTAGGGACCCACTTGAGTTTGAGGAATAAGTATTAACAGTAGAATCAATCTGCCCCGTTGTATGACTTTGTCCAGGAGAATTTAGCTGTAAGCGTGGAGAAAATAGATAGCTGAGTCCGTCTGAGTTTGGTGTTTTGTCAAGTCGGTGCAATGAAAACAGAGGGGTAAGTGAATGCAAGGTATTGGAATGAGTTTTATTAAGATGTGACTAAAAAAGGAAATGAAGAAGGGAGAGGACTGACTGATGGAAAAGTAGCAGGATCTTTGGACTGGAGGTCCCAGTGAGGTGGAAGAATTATCCGGGATAGATGAACATGAAACATTGTGGTCAGAGAGAGGGATGTTTGAATTAGTGATTTTCAAAAGAAGTACTGTTTTTAAAAAAACACCTCAGAATGAAGATTCTGCCAAAAGAGATTGGCAGAAATATTTCTTTAATTAAAGCTCTAAGTAGGATCTGTGTTAGAAAGTGAAGTATTACTGAAATGCCATTCTGCAGTCTTAGTCTTCTGAGAATTAACTTCAGGCAAAAAATGATAAAGCCTTATTCATAAGAGAAGAACCTTAGCTGGAAGACTCCCATGAGATCAGTAACTTCATATCCTGCTAGTCTATGAGAAATTTTTTGAGCAGTCAAGTGGTTTGATCCACTATACTTATCCAGAAACAAGGCTAAATATTCTCTATAGGTTTCTGAGTCTGTTAGGAATTGAAGTTCCTCAATACAGAATCCTACCACGGAAACTGACTCTTACCAGGAGGGAGTTGCTCTCTTGCTGGCTATGTCTGTTAGGATATAGGTTTGGTTTCATGTGGCAATGACCCAAGTTAACCAAGGTTTAAAGAGGATAGAAATGTGTTTCTTTCTCATGGGAAAGTCTGGACTGATGTGGCAAGCTCTGCTCCACAAAGTCAGCAGGGACCCAAGCAGCCTTACGAGCATCCTTAGGGAGTTGCCCTTGTTCTTAGGGTCCCAGGTGGCTCACCCCCAACAGAACATGCACACATCACTTCCACCTAACACCCATGGGCTACACCTCCCAGCAGAGGAGGCTGGGTGTCTATATACTCAGATGAAAATTGGAGGTGATGGGGAGGAGTATCTACTACTATTGAGGGAAGAAAAAATAGATATTGGGGATATAACTAGCGGTCACTGCCACATTGACCCACATGTTTTGTTGTTACTGTTTTATTTTCTTGTTTATTGTATTTTTTTTCAGGGAATCACTACTTTTAATAACCTTTGGATTCTAAACTAGTTTTAGATTTACAGAAAAATTGTGAATACAGAAAGTTCTCATATACCCCACACCCAGTTTCCCCTATTGTTAACATCTTACATTAGCATGGCATGCTTGTCACAATTAATAAACCAATATTGATACGTTATTGTTATTTATTTATTTTTGCGGTACGCGGGCCTCTCACTGTTGTGGACTCTCCCGTTGTGGAGCACAGGCTCCGGACGCGCAGGCTTAGCGGCCATGGCTCACGGGCCCAGCCACTCCACGGCATGTGGGATCTTCCCGGACCGGGACACAAACCAGTATCCCCTGCATCGGCAGGCGGACTCTCAACCACTGCGCCACCAGGGAAGCCCTTGATACATTATTATTAACTGAAGTTCATACTTTATTCAGATCCCCAGAGTTTTTCCCTAATGTCCTTGTTCTCATCCAAAGTCCCATCCAGGCTGCCACATTTTGTCGAGTCATCATGCCTCTGGAGGTTCCAGTTGACTGTGACAGTTTCTCAGACATTCCTTGTTTTTGATGACCTTTGACAGTTTTGACGGGGTACTGGTCAGGTCTTTTTCAGGGTGTCCCACGACTGGAATTTGCCTGATGTTTTTCCCGTGTTTAGACCAGGCTTGTGTGTTCTTTGGGAGGAAGACCACAGAAGTAATGTGCCATTCTCATCACATCATGGTAAGGGCACATACTTATCAGCATGTTAATAATGTTGGATTTGCCTGTCTTTCTTAATTCATGATATTGAGCATTTTCCACGCCTTTTATTGTTAAAAAAAAAAAAAGAAAAGAAAACATGTGAGTAAAATATGCCTCTTGAAATTGTCTTCTTGAAAGGTTGCCCTCTTTGGAAATTTTTGGTCGATTTTTGACCCCCCAATTTTTTTTGAGGGGAGGTGTCATTCATGGGTCTGCAATTATTGTGAATATTAAGTGACCATTAGCACTGTTTAAATCTGCTGTTGCAGGAAACGGCCAAAAGGCGGCAGCATTTCTTCATTCCCAAGTCTGGTTACTAGGGCAGCAGAGCCTTCCCGGAAGTCGTGTTCCTAGGTTGTAAGTTAGCCTGGAATGTGCCAGGAAAACTCCCCCTAAGTTTATGCCTCACTACTTCTTGTTCGTTTTTATTTTTTTAATTAATTGATTTATTTATTTATTTTTGGCTGTGTTGGGTCTTAATCACTTAGCCTAGATAGTGTTTGTCAGGTTCCTCCATTTTAAAGTTCCTCAATTTCCCCCCTTTCTATGTTGTACTGCTTAGAAGGGAGTCACTACAGGGAGCCACACTTAGGGACTGGGGAGTTCAGTTCCACCGCCTCGAAGACAGAGTATCTAGAAAATTATTTGAAATTCTTTCCACGGGAGATTTTTCTATTCTCCCCCATTTATTGTTTTAAGCTATCACTTATTTATATCAGTACGAACTCATTGATATTTATTTTATACTTCAGGTTATAATACAGTACTTCTTTCAAAATTGTGTTGCTTGACCTGTTCCAGCTTTGGCCACTAGAAGCTCTTTCAGTGGGCTCCTGTGTCCCTTGTGTTTTTTTGTTTTGTTTTGTTTTTGTTTAAATTTTTGTGAGTGCTTCCTCACTTTCTGGAACTATAAGGTGCTTCAGGCTCATCTTATATATTTTCTGCCCCAGCCCTAGAATCAGCCATTTCTCCAAGGAGCCCTGGTTCCTTTTATTGGGGAATGGTATTAGAAACCAAGATCTGGGCTCTAGGTATGCTCAGTGCTACTGGGTGTCCTGGTTTCTAAGCCCTTCCAGCTGACAGAGGAGGAATATATATGTATATATTAGCTCCTGAATATATGTGTATCTATAAATATTTACATAGGTAGCCATCTGTATTTCTATTAAGCCAGATACCAATGTCTCCAACTCTAATCCGTTACCATATGGGTCATTCTAGCCTCCTCCCCTGCTGATCTGTGAATCCCCATTCCAATAGTGGGAAACCTGGCTCCCACCTTCTACCATCCATTACTTAACTGTTCCATTCCAGCATGCATAGTAATATCAGGATTGTTACCCAGTGCTCCCATGGGAAGCAACTTTATCAATGAGCATGTAATGCTTATCTGCAGTTCCTTTTGCCTTTAGTCCTACAAACTCCACGCATTTCCAAAGTTACTTAGGTCAGCACTGTTTTCCCCCACCTTCTTTTTTTTTCCCCCACCTTCTTTTGTTTTTAATCTTAGATTTTCCTTTATATTCCTTTCAGAAAATGAGGTGGAGACTGTATTGTAACCCCTGAAACCAAAATTGTATTTTAAAGCAAGAGTCTCTATAGAGAGCAAACTGGAGAAAAAGACACTAAAATTGGTTTCTAGTTAAAACCATTCTTAATTCCAATTAAGCCTTCCCTTTGAAGCAGGGTGAAAGTGTAAACTCAGAGGAGTACATCAAGGTTAGCAGGAATTTCAGTGGTATGAGGTGTTTGAGCTGCCCTTTGTTCTGAGAAAGCAAGGGCAAGTTTAGCCAGTATTACTCTTCCCCCTACCAACACTGTCAGTTAAGATGAGCTAGACTGTTATATTAGTAATCTTAAGGTTATGCCAAAGAAGCTCTGTTTTTAAACATGTTCCTATTCATCTAATGAATGTCCTATGTCTTAGACCTGCACTGTCCAATTTGGTAGCAACTAACCACATGTAATTATTTAAATTTAAGTTAATGAAATTAAATGAAAATTTCAGTCACACTAGCCACACTTCAGGCACTCATCATGTTGGACAGTGCAGCTATAGTACTATCGTGGCAGAAAGTTCCATGGGACGGTGCTGAGTCAGACAGTGGAATCTAAAGACTGTTACAGGGAGGGGGAAGGGTAAGCTGAGATGAAGTGAGAGAGTGGCATTGACATATATACACTACCTAACGTCAAATACATAGCTAGTGGGAAGCAGCTGCATAGCACAGGGGGATAAAAGCTCGGTGCTTTGTGACCACCTAGAGAGGTGAGATAGGGAGTGTGGGAGGGAGATGCAAGAGGGAGGGGATATGGGGATATATGTATACAAATAACTGATTCACTTTGTTATACAGCAGAAACTAACACACCATTGTAAAACAATTATACTCCTGTAAAGATGTTAAAATTTTTTTTTAATTAAAAAAATAAGTAAAGACTGTGTGTTAGAAACTGAGCTCCCTAAGATAGTGTTTCACCATCTTGAAGGTATAGTGTAAAGAATGTTAATAATAAAAAGAATTATCCTTAACCTATTAATAATTTTAGATTGCTATTTTCTTGGGAAGAGCTGCCAATATTTATCCCTTGTCCCTCCTACTTAATTTGGGTAGAAGAAGTAAGATTGGATCAAATTTTCAACACATGATGATGTTTGCTGGTAAGTTATAATTCCCTCTCTTGCTTTTACTCCAAGAAACAACTCACAGTGCATACACCAACTTGATTTCAGACGGAAATGATATGCTGATAATGTGAAACTCCCTTAAATATTAAAGTTGCAACCTCCAGTAGAAAATTCTTTTTAAAAGTGTGCCATTCCCTTCTATGGGGATTTTTTCATGTTCTGGTTCCAAATTCCCAGTCCGGAACTATGTCACGCGTAGTGGAGGAGGTAAAGATGATGTGCATTTTCACACAAAAACCTGTATGTGAGTGTTTACGGCAATTTGTAATTGCCAAAACCTGGAAACAGCCCAACTGTCTTCCAGTGAGTGAGGGAATAAGCAAACTGTGGTACATCCATGCCATGGAATGCTCCTCAGCACTAAAAAGAACAAACTAGTGATACACACAACAACATGCATGGACGTCAGAGGCATTATGCTGAGTGAAAGAAGCCAGGCGCAAATGGTTACATACCATATGTTCCATTTACGCAACATTCTCAAAAAGACAAAAGCCCAGCAATGCAGAGGCAGATCAGTGGTTGCTAGGGTTTGGTAGGGTGACGAGAGGTTAGACTAAAATGAGGGTAGCACAAACGAATTTGGGAGAGGGGCGATGAAACTGCTCTGTGTCTCACTTGTAGTAGTGGTCACACACCTCTGTACATTTGTCAAAATTCATGGAACTGTACACCCAAAAGAGTGAACTTTAAGTAAATTTTAAAACAGATTTCAAAAAATTGTTAAACGATCAATGCCTGTATCATCTGCTAATTCTTTTTGTATTTGTTTGTATATACTTTTGTATGTTAAAATATATTACGTATTTGTTCATGCTCTTCTAAGGTCTCAGAATGTGCCCTATTTCTCTGAATTTATGAAGCTCACATTGTCCTTCTTCCATTCCCTTGTAGGCCTTCGTGGTGCAATGGCATTTGCCTTGGCCATTCGAGATACTGCCACTTACGCCCGCCAAATGATGTTCAGCACCACACTTCTGATTGTGTTTTTTACTGTGTGGGTGTTTGGTGGTGGTACCACCGCCATGCTGTCATGCTTGCATATAAGGTAAGTAGTGAGGGGCCCTCATTTTAATATTAAAATATAATATGGGTTGTTTTAATCATGAGACAATTTTGAGCTTTGACAGGTCTCTAATATTTCGTTTCTTTTAAAAAGTATATAACATGTAGTACAGAAAAAAATGGAAAACATGCAAAAGAAGAATAAAAACTGTTGTTAACACTTTTGAGGGATGTCTTGCCAGACCTCTTGCTGTGCTTTACATATTTTTTTAACAAAAAGGGGCAACACTTCAGGTACTCTTGTAAACTGATTTTTAAATGTAATATAGCATAGACATTTATGTTAGTAAATATCATTATTTTAGTGGCTGCATATATTATAATTTATTAACCAAATCCCTACCATTGGACTTTTGTATTGTTTCTAGGATTTTGCTGTTATGGCTAACAATTGAGGAGTTTGCTCTTACTGAGTGTGAACGTTTGTAAATGCATACACCATTGCGCACTTATCTATTTCCTTAGGATGCATTCCTAAAAAGTGGAATTGCTTGGTCAAGGGATATGCCTCTATTTAAAGTTTATGATCCGTATTACCAGACCGGATCAAAAATTTTCTTATATTTGCAGTATATGAGGCAGTCCGGTTTATCCCAACCCCAATCACAACTGGATATTGTCATTCTTTCTCATCTTCATGATCAGCATGGTTCCTGACCTGGCAATCCAAGGCCAAGGTTGTGACGTCTTAGTCTTGAATGCACACTAGTTAATGTATTCAATTGGAAAGCTCCCTTGTATCTCAGAAGTTCTGCCTTTGTTTCCATGGGTATAGCAGTGTATGTTGCTAAAGCCTTTGTAGATTTTACTTCTGTGTTTGGCTGTAACTTCATAGACCTTAAGAGCTACTGAGCTTCCAGCATGTGTAAGGTTCATTAGAAAAAACAGTATTTCACATCTTATAGAATCTGTTCTCCATTTTTTTTCATTCTATTATGCCTTTCTCTTAACACTCTAAATTGCAGCCGGCGCTCAGACTTTGAACGTTGTTACTGCCTTTCTCTCCCTTTACTGTTCAAACCCCTTTCTTACAATTCCTGTGCTGTTATTGTAGATAATTGAAAATACACCAAAATAATGTTCTTGTAACCCTGATTATTACTTCAGGGAGGACCTACTATGTGCTAGGCATTGTGCTAGGTACATTTTACGTATTTGTCTAATGACAGTCGCTCCATTTACAAGTGAGGAAATAGAGGCTTAGAAAGTTTCTAAGTTATTCAAGGTCATACATATCATTAAGTGGTGGACAGAGGAGCCTCCAGTCTCACTTAATTTCTCCTAGAATGCTGCATCAAGAAATGAGGGTGGTCCGTTTTCGAAGGATTAAACTCCTTTTTTTCCTCAAGAGCTTGTAAATGAAGGCTCTTCCTTATTCTACTAAGAGCAACAAAATTAAATGTGAGATAATTTAGGAAAAATAACAGTCTTAAGTGGAGTCTCAGTGTTTAAGTAGAATCAGTTCTCTTCCCTAACTGCCTTCCACGTAAACCAAACCAAATACCCACACTTAGCCCCCCCAAAAAAACCCCCCACAAAAACCTACCTATTCACATAAAGTCGAATCTACCTCACCAGCTTTGCAAGCTTTTTGGCTCCACCTTGCCTGTCCTGTAGCATAGTTTGGCATTCAGTTGTATCCATTACTTTACAGTCTTAGGTTAACTCTTGTTACTGTTGTTGCTGTTTGGGGGGGTTTTTTTGGCCTCTTTTCAAACAGAGACTGGAATTTAAGTTTTTCTTACCTCCCCCCACATTTGTCTAGTACAACTGTGAGGATACTAAAAAGTCCTCCAGGTTTAAGATTCATGCAGGATCAGACCTGACTTTGAGTTCTTGCCCCTTCGTTTAGTAATTCTGTGATCTTGAGCAAGTTCTTTAACCTTTCGCAGCCTCAGTTTCCCCATTTGTGACGTGTGTAAGAGTACCTCCCTCCCAGGGTTGTTGTAAGGATTCAGTGAGCTAATTAATGTCTGTAAAGCCTTTTATTCATTCATTCGATAAATACTGATTGAGAACCAACTATGTGCCATGGTTCTCTAACTTAGTGGTTCTCAACTGGGGGTGATCCCCCCCGCCAGGGACATTTGGCAGTGCCTGGAGACATTTTTGATTGTCACAATCTAAGAGGGGAGGCCAAGGATGCTGCTGAACATCCTCCAGTGCCCAGAGCAGCCCTCACAACAAAGAATGATCTGGACCAAGATGTTGGTAATGCGAAGGTTAAGAGACCCTCTTCTGGAGAGGTACAGTGATAGTAATAAGATAGAAGAGGTCCCTGGTCTCATAATGTCTATACTGTGGTGGAAGAAGACAGATAGTAAGCTAGCAAGTAAATAAATGAAGATGACAATTTTAGATGATGTTAAATGCTATGATGGCAAACAAGATACTATGATAGTAGCTGGGGATAGATGTATTTTATAGGTGGAGGTCAAGAAAGGTCTCTCTGAGGTTAGATTTGAGCTCAGTCTACCTGAATGACAAGATGATGCCAGTTAAATGGTGAGCAGGAGGAAGAGCAGTCCAGGCAGAGGGGAGAGCATGTGCAAAGGCCCTGAGGTAGGCACAAATGTAGCCTATTGAATGGAAAGGAACAAAGCCCACCTAGCTGGACTACAGTGACTGAAGGGTAGGTAGGAAACGAGGTGGGCAAGATCCTTTAGGGGCAGGGGTTGGCAAACGTGTCCTGTAAAGGGCCAGAGAGTAATATTTTAGGCTTTGAAGGCTGTATGGCCTCTGTCTCAGCTACTCAACTCCAGCGTGAAAGTCCCATAGACAATATGTGAATCAGTTGCCGTGGCTGTGTTCCCACAAGACTTTATTCACAAAAGCGGGAGGTGCACCAAATTGGCCTGTGGGCTGTAGTTTGTGGACCCCTGCTATCGGGTCTTGTAGGACACGGTAAGGAGTTTGGATTTTAAAATCCAAATTGGCAATCTTGTAGGATTTGAAAGCAAGAAAGTGACATGATCTGTCCTGTTGCGTGGACAACGGCTCCTCAGTGAGTGAGAGCCAGCCAGCTCTTCGTAGGTCCTTTCGCATAGTCTGTGACAGTCACCTTTGGCTCCTTGTCATTTACCACACATACTTTGCATTTCTCCATCTCCAAACCTTTGCTCACACTGTTGCCTCTGCCTGAAATTCTCTTTCACTCCCAGGAGATGGCACAGCTCAAACGCCTCCTCCTTTTGCCCTCTTCTTTTCTCTCAGCACCACTCTTCCGTCTGCTTAACATGGAGTACCTCTGTTACAGCATGTGTTTCGGTCAGCCTTGTAATAATGATATTGTTATAAGAGCTACCATTTAGAGAATGTTAGTGATGTATGGGACACTGTTTTAAAATCTTTAGACACATTTTCTTGTTTAATCCTTGCAGCGACTCTGTGTGGGGTCTGTCATCCCCATTTTCCAGGTGATCGAACTGCGGTTCATAGGGCCGCATAACTTGACTGAATTCAAACAGCTAGAAAGGAGATGAGGTCAGATTGGAACCCAGCCCTCCTGGATTGCAAAGCCCTTAGGGATTATGCTCTAGTTGTGTCTGTCTCCCCCACTAGTCTGTGAGCTCCCTGAGGGCAGAGCCGTGTCTAATTCATGTCTATGCCCTGTGCTTAGCATAGTGCCTGGCAGATAATAACTGCTCTGAGAAATTATATTACCTTGAATTGGCCTCCAGTACTGTTCCATCTGAGAATTACAAATGTGCTGTCTTCAGGGGGTTTTCCTGGTGGTGCAGTGGTTAAGAATCTGCCTGCCGAGCTTCCCTGGTGGCGCAGTGGTTGAGAGTCCGCCTGCCGACGCAGGGGACACGGGTTCATGCCCCAGTCCGGGAAGATCCCACATGCCGCGGAGCAACTAAGCCTGTGCACCACAACTACTGAGCCTGAGCTCTAGAGCCCGCAAGCCACAACTACTGAGCCCACGTGCCACAACTACTGAAGCCTACACGCCTAGAGCCCCTGCTCCACAGCAAGAGAAGCCACGACGATGAGAAGCCCGCGCACCGCAACAGAGTAGCCCCCGCTCACCCCAGCTAGAGAAAGCCCGCACACAGCAACGAAGACCCAATGCAGCCAATAAATAAATAAATAAATAAAATTTATTTTAAAAAACAGAAAAACAAAAAAACCCAAATGTGCTGTCTTCAAGACCACTAGATGTCACTTGAGATACACAAATGTGATTAGAGTTTAACCTGGCTAAGAAGATATTAAACAGCTTCTGGCCATCTTAACAAGGAAGAAACGAGCGTTCCTTTCAATTCTGAAGCTGGTCGTGGCCATCTGTTTTCAAGTCTTTGGCCCTGATTCACTTGCCTTCCAGATAAGGTCGTGCATCATTTTCCTCCCTTCAGTGTTACTGGGCTGCTCCTGCTACAGCTTCTCACACTGCTATTTTTACTGTGTTGTCTGTAGTAGTGACCTTAATCGATAAACATTTGAGCACCTATTGTGTGTCAGGTACTGTGCTAGACTCTGGGGATACGGAGATGAATTGGGACATGGCCTTTACCCTCAAGGAGCTCACAGTCTTTTGGGGGAGACTGACTGGTAAATAACTATACTGTGCTAAGTATTATAATAAAGGAATCTAGAAAGTGCTGTAAAAGCACAAAGGAAAAATCCCACCTGAAGGGGCCATAGAATGGTTCCTTTGGAACTTGAAAAAGGAGGACAAAAAAAAAAAAAATAAGGGGCAGTACATTTCCGATAGAGGGAACACCATGAGCGGAGGCATGGAAGCTCAGGGGAGGACAGGATTTGGGGAGAGGAGCAGTCGGTCTGGCTAACAGCGGGTATGTGGGCGAGGATGAGGGGAAAGCTAGGCTGGAGCGGCGGGGGAGGCTAGTTTGTAGAGTCTTGCATGCCACACAAAGGACTTTAGACTTGACCCTCTGGGTTGCAAGCTGCTCTGAGTCTTTTGTCCAGGGAACAAGCCAGTGAGTTCTCTGCTTTAGACAGCTAACTCTAGAGGAGAGTCTGGCAGCTGGGCAACCTTACAGCCAGTTGCTCCAGACCCCACGAGTCGGAATGAGGCCCGAGCTTGAGCAGTTGGAAAGGAGAGAAGACCTGAGAAACAGTTTAGGGGAAGAATGAGCGGGGTTGGTGAGTGCTCGTGCTGAGGGGGTAGAGGAGTCAAAGAGAGCTTCTTCGTAATGAAGCTGTTCCCTGGGATACGGAAAGCAGATAAGAAAGAATTCTGAAGAACCAAGGCTAATGTCTATCCATTAGCCTATGGGAAAACCCCTGTAATTGGACCCTCTCTGCAGTCATAAGAGGATGTTGCCGTGAGAGCTGAGAGGTCCGAAAACATGCAGCTCCCTCCTGGAACTGCACTGGGCCCAGCCTTGTTTTTGGAACTACGTTGTAGTTCTTATTCAACCACTGGGGCAATGCTGCTTTCCCTGACTCCTGCTTGTAGTGGACTTACAGAAGAAAAAGTTCTTTTTCTGAAACTGGTAAGTGGGATTGGATTGCAGGAACAGAATATTAGTAGACCCTGCTTGCCTTAGGGTCCAAGCTGTGCTAAGGAGAGTGGTGGGAGCCAAAAGTCTACGTCACCAGCCATCGAGAAGCACGAAAATATTAAGCATTCCATAGCTTCTGCGTTGAGAAAAGTAGTTGCCTGACAGTGCCCGTATGTGAATAGACAATTTTTCTTTTGACTTCAAGATCTCATTTTCCTTTTGTGTTTCTCCTTTAGGGTTGGTGTTGATTCAGACCAAGAACATTTGGTAAATATGCATTTGTGTTGTCTCTGGCATTTCTGTCAAATGTGTAGTCGCTTGGAAAGAAAACAAATCTACTGTAGACTTCATGTCACTATTATTTAGATCCTGTCCTATTTGCATCAGCTTTTAACTGACATCATTCCTGGCTTTTCTCACTGCTCGATAGAGACAAAACTGAATTTTAGGCAGCGTGTGGTTATCAAGGGTGACAGCTCTCCTATCTTTGGGCCAACCTGGGCTTTGGCCACAGACGAGAGCAGTCCCTTAAGTGCTCCTGGGTTTTCAAGTGACTGCTCTGGCACGGGGAGCCTTTTTCCACTTTGGTTTGCGCATGAAGGCTTGTCTCTGATGTAAGCCCCACTCCAGCTGCTCTTCCTGTGTAACTTTCAAATTGGATGACCAGCAGCTGCCCTTGAGAACTGCCCAGAAGCGTTGGACTCTTCAGCCAGTCTTTCCTGCCTGTTCAGGAGAATGTGCTTTCTTACCCCGTGCCTCAGCCTTGCCCATGTTTCCTTGCTTACTTCCATGTGTCGCTTTCTCAGTTGTTCGTCTGAACCTGAACCTGGTAGACTGAATGCAGTGTGACTCAGTGCCTTCCCCTAGACTGACCACCCTTTTCTGGTATTTTCCCGCCACTTGTTAATGCTTTCTGAGCACCACTGACTATGTGCCTCTGCCCTAGACATGAGATGGGGAATCACAGAAATGAGGTTTTTGAAAATGGAAAGCATCTCTTTAAAAACACAGTTCTTTTTCTTGTCTGAAACAAGCCCTGGTTTGTCTTCAGAGTGTAGTTTAAAAATGTTTTTTATCAGATTCATTTCCTGAATGCTAATTTTGCTAGCTATTGAGTGCTGAGTGTGTACGTGACATAGTAAGTACTTGCCCCTTTTGTGGTCAGAACCTTAAAGTATAATTTCATGGGCTTGCACTATTTGTACAACAAGGCTGGATAAATTCCCATGATGGTGAGCTGCTGGGGTGCTTTCCAAGGGGCAATAGCTCCTCAGTGCCTCCACCCCCACAGCCAAACAAGAAGAGTTACCAAACAGGCCCTCGGACAAACGCTTGATCACCATCTGCGTAAGTCTCCACTTGCTATGTCCCCTCTGTCGCCACAGAGGACAAATGGAAATGGAGTGACAGGGAGAGAGCCAGGTAGGTGAGTAGCAGCTGTGACATCCAGGAAAAAAAATCTCATTTTTACCTTGCCCTCAAAACCGTATGGATGCCTTGGCTCAGTATATTGGTTACTTAGTATTTCGAGTGTCCACTGGGAAGCCCAGAGGAAGATTTTAGTAACTACGGAGCGTGTGGGAGTTGGGTGTACATGTGCTCATGTGGTGAGAGGATCGTGTGAGATTTACAGATTCGTCGCTCTTCAAAAAGTGGAGACATGCAAACCAATGCCTCCTGATGTGAAAGGAAATATGGGTGATTCTCCGCTCTTGTAAGCCCATACAGTGTTCTCAAACATTTTTATATTGTCTATGTTTTGATACATGTTGAGAGGAAGATTCATTTATTTCGAAGATCAGGAAGAGCAGGAACCAAAAGCCAGAATCTAAACTCCGTACTCTTCGAAAATCCCGGAAACATAGAACATTCATGCTGGATAGAGCCTTCGAGTAACATTGTATACATGAAAAAACTCTGCTGGAGAGAGGGAAAGGGAGTTGCCCAACTAGTTCGTGTCAGAGCCGAGAGGAACCAGGTGGCCTAACAGCGCCACTGCTGGCCGACCGCATCATATTACACATAAGGACCCAGTTTATATTTGGGGGGAGCTGTTTTTGAAGAGGCCTGCTTGCTGTTACTTTTCCCTCCTACCCAGTCAGGCTTAACATGGAATTTCCCTACTTACTTACATTTTGTTAGTGTTCTAAGAACATAGTAGCAACTTTGAAAATGCCAGTTAACTTTGGGACCCATGACAACTCCCAGAGATCGGGATGTTGATGAGATGTTTTCTACTTAAGGTGCAGTTCACATGGGTGTAAGCCTTTCAGATTTAGGGGATGGATTATCCCACACTGATTTTTTTAAATGCCAGTAGACTCATAAATCAGTAAGCAGCCTGAGTAATAAAGGTGTTCAGAAAAACACTTCAATTTTTTATTCCCAAACCGCAGTGTACAAGCTATTAAATTTCTCATGTTACCCATGTTGGAGAGTATCTCATATGCGGTAGGCTATGTTCCTGATTCTACAAAGAAATGACTCTTAAATAAATGTGTTTTTATCTTTGTGTATGTATTGATTTATGATCTGTTTGCAGGGTATTCCTGAAAGTGAAAGAAGAACTACCAAAGCAGAGAGTGCCTGGCTTTTCCGGATATGGTATAACTTTGATCATAAGTATCCTTAACTGAGAAAAAAAATGGCAATATGGACATGGACGCTAGGGTTTAATGGAACAACGGTTTTGACCACTCTCTTCCTGAACTGGAATATAAAACCTGCCTTTGGTCTTCCCTTTCCCCTTCAGTGTAGTAGAGAAGGTTACCAGAGGAAACCCACACAGATGAATCCTCTGAAAACCCATGGAACCAGTAAGGACTGGTTATTGCAGAAGCTTGCTGTGTGCAGGGACTCAGGAGCCCTTATGATAGACTTGTTTTGATATATAGGTTTATTTATTGAGCAAACTTTAATATTTATTGTCCTTTAGCTAATCGAGTGAATGCCGCAAAAGGGATTTGTTGGTGTTTGTCCGTGTGCTTGTTAGAGTAAAAGAGGAAAGACTGCCTTAGGAAAAAACATGAGAATGAGAAATTCAGTGATGCTAGGTACCGCAGTAGTCAGCGATGTCGTTTTTTCTCTGACCTTTCCACAGACTGGGAGATTCTCCCCTCCATTCAGAACGCCAGTACTTCATTGTTTACCAGATTTCCTTCTTGTCCTATCGTAACAGTCTTCTTCATAGCTATACTTTGGGTCGGGCTATATATAATAACCTGTTTAAATCATGCCTTTTAAAAAACATTTTATCACTCACTATTTATTAAAATTAATTTCTTATTTGAAAGTTGAACTAGAAAAAGGGACCATGGAGTTCTTTCTGGCTGAGACTTATCAGTAAGGGAATCAAAACCTGGTTTATGTTCCATTGAAGCAAATTTGGGACAACCATGTAAAATGTTTTTCCCTTGCTTTTGACTTTCTGATCAAAGCCTTCTATGTTTACAAAAAATGCGCTTGACAATTATCATTAGAAGCTACTATTTACTATATTCTGTTTGCTAGATTTTTACATTCACTTTTTGCGAGGACTCAAAATTAATATACGGGAACATGAATACTCGCTTATCTATGGTATTAAGACTCCTATTAGAGGGAGAGAGATCCTGGCTCCTTAAAATTGTTTAATGAGGGCTTCCCTGGTGGCACAGTGGTTGAGAGTCCACCTGCCGATGCGGGGGACACGGGTTCATGCCCCAGTCCGGGAAGATCCCACATGCCGCGGAGCGGCTGGGCCCGTGAGCCATGGCCGCTGAGCCTGCGCGTCCAGAGCCTGTGCTCCGCAATGGGAGAGGCCACAACAGTGAGAGGCCTGCGTACCGCAAAAAAAAAAAAAAAGTTGTTTAATGATTATGTCATTACTTTTGGCTCCATTATCAGCATTTTGGGTATAAGCCACTCCCATATCTCTTGGGATTTTTTTCAATCCCTCTGATTTAATAAAAATTGTTTAGTTTTTCCTTCATAAATGTTTTGTATATTTTCTGCATAATATACAAAATAATTAAATGATCCTAATGTAGAGAAAGAGTAGAATAATATTTTTTTATATTCTTATAGAAGTGACCACCAAGAATTGTTTGACTCAGTACTACTAGACTAAGACTTGGTAATTTTAATACCTAGTGCCCTAGTATAATTAATCATTCATCATTCTAGATTTCAGTTCCTTTGTGCAGTCCGTTTGTTCATTTGTTATAATTGAGATATAACTTAAATACAGTAATGTATACAAATCTTAAGGGTACGGCTTAATGAATTTTGACTTATGTATATACCTGTGTGCCTGCCACCCATATAAAGATATGAAGAACATTTCAAGCACCCCAGAAGGCTCCCTGTTTTCCCTGCAGTCAGTAATGCCTTCCCTGAAGGCCTACCCTATCCCAGCCAAAAGGGTGGCCACTGTTCTGATTTCTTGCAACATGGATTAGTTTTACCTATTTTTGATCTTCATATAAATGGAATTATATACTATGTATTACTTTATGTTTTGCTTCTTTCAGTCAACATTGTTTAACTTATCTATATTGTTGCCTGTACCAGTAATTCATTCTTTATCATTGCTGTGTAGTGTTCCATAAATAGTATGAATATACTACAGGGTTTTGGTTTTTGGAGGTTTTCTCTTTTTTTTGGTTAAGGATATCTCAGAAACTATTGTTGATAAACATTTAGGTTGTTTCCTGCTTTTGATGATTATAAATAAAGCTAAACATTTGTACATCTTTTTTAAAAAAAATAATCTTTTAATTAATTTATTTATTTATGGCTGCATTGGGTCTTCGTTGCTGCGGGAGGGCTTTCTCTAGTTGCGGTGAGCGGGGGCTGCTCTTCATTGTGGTGCGCGGACTTCTCACTGCGGTGGCTTCTCTTGTTGCGGAACATGGGCTCTAGGCACACGGGCTCAGTAGTTGCAGCACGTGGGCTCAGTAGTTGTGGCTTGCGGGCTCTAGAGCATAGGCTCAGTAGTTGTGGCGCATGGGCTTAGTTGCTCCGCAGCGTGTGGGATCTTCCCCGACCAGGGCTTGAACCCATGTCCCCTGCACTGGCAGGCGGATTCTTAACCACTGCGCCACCAGGGAATTCCCTGTTTGTACATCTTTTGATGAACATAGGCACTCATTTCTCTTGGGTATATACCTAGGAATGGAATTTGGAGCAAGTGTATGTTTAGCTTTAATAGATATTGCCAACCTGTTTTCCAGAGTGGTTGTAACCAATTTACACTTCCACCAGCAAGTTAAGTTGTTCCACATCTCCTCCAAAACTTGGTATTGGTCAGCATTTGAAATTTTAGCCATTTCAGTGGGTGTGTGGTGATATCTCATGTGGTTTAATTTGCATTCCTCTGATGAGGTTTCCTTTCATATGTTTATTGGCCATTTGGATATCCTCTTTTATGAAGTGTGTCTGTCGGTTCTTTTGCTCACTATTTAATTGAACTGTCTTATCTTTTTTTATTTACTTGTAATTCTTTCTACATTCCTGAACTGAGTTCTTTGTTAGTTATATGTATTGTGACTACCTTCTCCCAATCTATAGCTCACCTTTTCATTTTTGTAATCCTGTCTTTTGAGGAACAGAAATTCTTCATTTTAATGAAGTTTATTTCATTAATCTTTTCTTTTATGGTTAGTGCTTTTTGTGTCTTAAGAGATCTTTTATATCCCAAGGTCATGAAGATATTTTCCTATGTTTTCTTCTAAACATATGATTGTCTTAACTATCACATTTAAGTTTTCGATCCATTACAAATTGATTTTTGTGTATAGTGTGAGGTGTGGGTCAAGACCTATTTTTTCCCGTACGAGTATTCAGTTGACCCAGCACCGTTTATTGGAAATGCCATCCTTAACCCACTGTATTGCAGTGGAAATTTTGTTGTAAATCACTTGGCCATATAAGTCGGGGGGCTCTTGTTTCCGGACCGTCTTTTCTCTTTGTCTATTTTTACATCAATACCACACTCTCTTAATTATTGTACTTTTTAATAAGTCTTGCTATCCAATAGGAGAAATTCTACAGGTTTGTCATTCTTTAGTATTGCCTTAGCTATTTTAGGTCCATGGCATTTTCATCTAAATTTTAGAAACAACTTGTCATTTTCCATACATACATGCACACTCATGCTCACACACACACAGAAAAAAAGCTGCTGGCAAATTATTGACTTTGTATTAAATCTGTGGATGAATTTGGAGAGAACTGACATTTTAACAATATTGAGTCTTCCAATCCATGAACACTGTATATCCTCCATTCATTTAGATCTTCTTTAACTTCTCTCATTAATGTTTTATAGTTTTTAGTGTCAGGTCTTGCACATCTTTCATTATATTTATCTCTATATATTTGGTATTTTGGGTGCTATTGTAAATGGTATGTATTTCATTTTATTTTATTTTCTACATTTTTGCCCTTAATATATAGGTATACAATTGGATTTTTATATACTGGCCTTGTATCCAGCAATCTTGTTAAGTTTACTTACATTTCTAATAGTTTTTAGATTCTATTTTCTATGCACATAACCAAGTGAATAATAATGTTTTATTTTTTCTTGTCCAATACCTTGTATTTTTTTTTATGTCTTATTATATTGGCTGGACATTCCCAGTACAATGTTAAATGTAAGTGATGATAGCGGGCATTCTTGTCTTATTCCTGACCTAAGGGGGAAATTTTTCAATATTTCACCATTGAGTATGATGTTAGCTGTCAGTTTTTGAGATATCCTTGATCAATGTAAGAAAATTCCTTTCTATTTCTAGTCTGCTAAGAGTTCTTACCATAAATAGGTATTGAATATTATTAGATGCTTTTTCTACGTCAACTGAGACGATCGTGTATTTATTTTTTCTCCTTTAGTGTGTTATCTTGCTGATTTTCATCAATTGTTTGAATATTAAGCCAATTTTACATTACTGGAACAAATCCCACTTGATTATGATATTATTCACTGTGTATGTCACTAGATTTAATTTGCTAGTATTTTGTGTCTGATTTTTGTGTCTTTTCATGAGAGGTATTGGCTCGTGATTTTTTTTTCTTGTAATGTCCTTGTCAAGTTTCTATAGGAAGATTGTGCTAGTTTTATAAAACAGGTAGGGAAGAATTTTTCTCTTTTTCTATTTTTCTGGAGGAGTTTGTGTAAGATTGGTGTTATTTCTTAAGTCTGGGAAGATTTTAAGCAGTGAAGCCTTCTGGGCCTGGAACTTTTTGTATGAAGAGGTTTTTAGTTTCTTTAATAAATACAGGACTATTCAGATTTCCTTTTGTCAGTATTTGGTAAGTTTTAGTTTT
Source organism: Monodon monoceros (assembly GCF_005190385.1). Lineage (NCBI taxonomy): Eukaryota > Metazoa > Chordata > Mammalia > Artiodactyla > Monodontidae > Monodon > Monodon monoceros. Next base: position 113,422,116 of record NW_021703779.1, read on the forward strand.
TAGGGAATTTGTTCTTATAGAGTTAAATACCAAGACTTATTAGCCTCTGTACTAGCCTGTTAAGTACCACTAAACTACGATCTGGTACTTTCTGTACTTAATGCACTAGTAGAATTCATCATTCCAGATTTTCAGTGGTTTTGTGTGGCAAGATGTTTTATGAGCTATGTAAGTGTGTTTATATGAAGTACTTTAATCTTAGAGTTTATAAATATGTGAATTTATGTAAATTTCTTTGGCCTCCTCATTTTTAATTGAGAACAACCTTAAGTTGTAATTTTAGAAAGTAGCGAATATGTATGTGTCTTTCTCCCTTTTTCTGCTTTTTCTCATGATTCCCTCTTTTTTTCTTCTGAGTATCAAATATATTGTTGCACCTGTTTTTATTTTTATTTTTGGAGAATAGATGAATACTGAAATAAGAGTCTGTGACAGAGGACCTCATGATGCATAATTTTTTTAATGTTTTTAGAATTGAGTTTCCTTTGATACTAAAGTTTCAACTCATTGAAGAGGCCAGCTGAATCTACAATAAGTAGTTAAAACCATTTGTATTGCTATATTCTACTACTGGAATATTTAATCTCTTTTTAGGCTCTTACCATTCTTTAGTTTCTTCCGTGTCTCCTTCAGCGCTAAATTGAGAGTGATTTTGTCTTCCTTTTGGCTTTAGTAAAATCAGAAAGGCAATATGATGTAGTGGAAAGGACATAGGATTTGGAATCAAGCCAATCTGGGTTCGAGTATTGGTCCTCCGTTTACTTAATTGTGTGACTTTAGGCAGATCATTGACTTCTATGAGCCTGAGTTTCCATATTTGTAAAACAGAGATAATAATAAAATCTCTCTCCCGTTGCATAATAGGATCATGAAATGGGACAACATTTGCTATCTGAATTGGTAGGTACACTGTGACAGTGATTGTTATCAAACAGATTGTTCTTTTAAATTGGTAAAGAAAGGAACGCAGCTCTTCCTTAACTGGCACAGCTATCTGAAGCCTCTGCTGACGCACAGTGGGCCTCCTCTCACGACAACCCTCCCTGCCTGCTGTGGACCCGTTGCGAGATGCCTAACCAGCCCCCAGGCTTATGAGGTAAGTTGGTTTTATCCAGAACCTAAGTTCTTCATTAAGTTAAATTTAAAACTATCTGTTCTGTGGATGGGTTACTGGTTTTTTGTTTTGTTTTGCTTTGCTTTGCTTGCGTTTAAGGTATAAAATCCACAAGCAGGAATATAAACATATTTTGCTCAGCCAGAAAATGCACTGAAATCTATAAATATAATTCACCGCCTTTGAGCCGTCATTTGAAAAAAGATATAGAATAGCATCTCATCTTACTGTCAGTGATTTTAGTAAATAATTCTATTTCCATGCTGGTTTTCATTTATTTGCAGCATGTGGCCTGAGCTTAGTACTAACTGCGTATATTGTAATCTATAAATCAGGGTCGTCACAGTCATGTGGAGAGGATTACTAAAACATTTTTTGATGCCCCTAAAGTGCAACAGATGCTCTTTTATTTCGGGTATTAGGGAAAGTTTATCTACCTGTGTACCGTATCGCTGGGAGGCATGGATATATCTAGATATAATCTAGATTCCATATTTTTTCCTTAGCTGCCAACATAAGATTAGTGATTCAGCAGGTATTGCCACAAAGAAAGAAATGACAAATGCTAACCAGTTTTTATTTTAAAATATGAACATTTAATTTTTCAAGTTCTTTTTTAAAAACCTTTACTTCTAACCCAACCCTTCAAAAATAATCTGGTGCATCAAATAAAGTGCCCATGTTAACAAAACCCACCAATTTTGACTACTCTGATGCAACACCTTGAGTTGAGAGATGAGGCTGTGGTAAAGCAGTGTAGACGTGCACCCTCCAGTTCCCTGTGACCGCCTCCATGGTGTTTTCGAGCAGATCCCACAGAGAATGGATGGGGAAGAGGAGTCTTAGCAGGGGTGGCACCTGGGTCAGGGAGGAGCACCCTGCAGCGTTGTGTTATGTTGAGTCAGTGCACAGTTCCGACAGACTACTGTGGGCTGGGGGAAACACCCCGTGTTGTCTTGTCCCTCCCTGCCACTTTGCCCAGGCTCCCATATCAAGCACGGCCCCCATTCCCTCTTTACCCTGTTAGCCCATGTGGCTCTGTGCTGAGGGGTCAGCCAGCTTTGTCAGTTAAGTCACTGAGGTCTGGCTCTGGGATTCCAAAGACCCACTCGCCGTCACCAAAAGCCAGAAGAGTTCCACAATGCCTGTGTGTCCTGTGGATAGCAAAATATGGCATTGTTCTATTCGTTTCCTTGGGCTGCCATAACAGAGTACCCCGAACTGAATGGCTTAACAACAGAAATTTACTGTTTCAAGTTCTGGAGGCTAGAAGTGTGAGGTCAAGGTGCCAGTAGGGTTGGGGCCTTCCGAGGGCTCTCTCCGGCTTCTCATGGTTTGCTGGCCATCTTTGGCATTCTTTGGCTTGAAGATACATCACACAGATCTCTGTCTTCATCTGTACCTGGCGTTCTCCCTGTGTGCGCGTATGCGTCTGTGTCTCCAAATTTCCCCTTTTTATAAGGACACCCACCAGTCATACTTGCTCAGGGCCCACACCAAGGACCTAATCTTAATGTGATCACCTGCAAAGACTCTATTTCCAGATAAGGTCACATTCACAGGTACTGGGAGTTAGGATTTCACATCTCTTGGGGGGGGTGCGGGGGGGAGATACCATGTAACCCGTAACAACAATAAAACTTAATTTTTTAATTTTATTTTTTGCTATGTTAACTACTTATTAAGTTATAAAAGTAGCATGCTTGCAGCCAGATATTCAAACAGTATGGAATGTACAAAGTGAAAAATAAAAGTCGCTCTCTTTCTCCCACCTCCATCCCCCAGAGACAGTCTTTATTAAGGGTTTCTTTTGGATACTCCCTGCTATAGTTTATCTACAGAAACTTATATGTGAATATATAGCTCTCTTTATTGTTTTACACAAATGGGATCATAATAAGAGTATTGTCCTGCTACTTGCTTTTTTCACTTAATGATACAGCATGGATATGTTTCTAAGAGTCCATGAGATCCCTTACCTTCTTTCTATTGGTGGCTGCACAGTGGTTTTGCCAAGATTGATTTAATTAGTCTCCTGTGGCTAGACCTTTACATTGTTCCTCCTTTTGTTTTTTTGTTATTACAAACAATGTTTACAGTGAATATCCTTGTGTATATAAATTTACCCAAGAATATAAAGTTATAAAGAATAGATTTTAAAGGTTAAGTTGCTGGGTCAAAAGTCATATGCATTTTAAAATTTGGTAGATATTGCCCCAAACCTGAAACTTAATAAAGTCATTAGAAGGTGCTGAAGAGCCCCTGCTGACGAGTGAAGGTGCCACAGAGCTTTGAGTATTGCTGAATTAAGCGATAGACACGCTTGTTAGACTTAACTGTTATAACTGGATTGGGCAGGAAGGGATTATGGCTGGTTGGTGGAATGGGTTTGTTTGGTTTTTAATTCACATGTCTTTGTCTTTGAGTATTTAGGCAAATTTCTAGCAACAGCAAATTTTTTTTAAGTTTAAAAATTTTTGTCCAATCGTGCCCTCAGTCTATTTGACCATCTTAGACAAATTTAAAGATTTTAAACACGCACAGGATAGGAGAGCTGAGTGTAGGATGTTTCTGTCAGCTCTACTTCCCTCAAGGAGTATTAGTCACAGACTTTTTTTTGCTAGATCAATATGAGTATTTAGAATAATTCTTACTCTACATTTTAAAAAATGACTTTCTGATTTTTAAAAGTAATATGTACTCATTATAATAAAATTTCAGATAGTACAAAAACATAAGAAAATAAAAACCACTAGCAATTCTGTCATGCAGAGCTAAGTATCATCATCTTGTTGAATGCCTTCTAGACGTTCCTGTGCACATGCACACTTTTTAATTTGCCACAGTGGCACTATATATGCTAGACATTTTTCCCTTTTCTGGAACTTTATTTATATTCTTTTTGGCCCCAAAGTTTCCATTAGAACCAACGCCCGTTGAGCTGGGTGACAAGTGTGTAGTGAGGGTTCAGTATTTCTAGGTATTGTTGATATGGCAGTAAAAGCTTCATTTATATAAATCTGTTCAACAATCAATTGAACTTATATTTAGCAAATGCTTTCTCTGTGCCCCCAAACTGTTAGGTGATTGAAGTACAGCGTACAAGGGACTTAGGGTCTAGTGCGGGGGGAGGGGGGTGTGGCGCAGACCACCGCTTGAGCAGTTACGCAAAGGGGTAAGTGCCACTCTAAGGAGAAGACTAAGTACAGGACGCTAGGGGAGAACACAGGAGGACCCCTAAGCTAGCCTTGGATGATCAAGGAAGACTTCTGGGAGAAAGTGACTTTTCAGCCAAAACCTCAGTGATAAGTAGGCGCTAGTTACATGAAGGAGGGGAGAGGGGACAGGACGTAAGAGAAAGCACGAGAGATTTGGGGCAGCTGTCAGCACTTCAGTCTTCGGGCACACAGTGAGGCGGGTGAGGTCAGAGAAACAGAAGGTGATGGGAGATGAAGCTGAGGGGCCCAAGTCGCACAGTGTCTTTTAAGCCAAGGTGAGGACTTTCGACTTTATCCTGAGGGCAGGGAGCGGCCCCTGAAGCTTTTTAAATAGGGCATCCTTGAAAATTCTGCTATTGGAAATGTTTCTTGAATTTCATAACAATTCGCAAAACTTATTTTATTTGAATTTAGAACCAGGAACAGTTGAAAGATGATGACTCCGATCTTATTCTCAATGATGGTGATATTAGTTTGACGTATGGAGATTCTACCGTGAACACTGAATCAGCATCGTCCGGTGCCCCTAGGAGATTTATGGGAAACAGTTCTGAAGATGCCCTGGATCGGGAACTTGCATTCGGGGACCATGAACTGGTCATTCGGGGAACACGCCTGGTTCTTCCTATGGATGACTCTGAACCCCCGTTAAATTTGTTAGATAATACAAGACACGGTCCAGCCTAAGCTTACTCATTACTCACTTAGTGATCTGTAAAATTTGCACATGTGATTGTGAAGAAATTCGTACTACCTAAAAAGTCCCAGTGCATGTCTCTGAATGTTTAAGCTGTATAAATGCTATTTATATGGCATCGAAAGACTATAAATACCCTGTACAAGGCAGATTGTGAACAAACTCTTACGTTTTATTGGCTGCACTATGTAGACCGGATCTGTTTTAGAAAGTTAATTTCAGTGATGTCGTGTGTCCCAGCTTTATGTCCCAGTTCAAGTATACAAGGTGACAGATTTACTCTTTCTTATATTTACTTGGCACTTAACCAGAGTACCGAGTTCTCGTGATATGAATTAATTTTAAGGCAATGAATTTGTGGGAGGGGAGGGAGAGGAAGAGGGGGGGAGTGCTAGCAGGAGAAGTTCCTTTGTCGGGAAACTTGTGTTGATTGCTGCTGCCTCTGTCGTGACCTTTTCCTTTCCTTTTTGTCCGGTGGCCTGTTGTGGTGCAAGAGGCCAGTGGCTCTGGATCTTGCCCCGTTCAGATTGGGGAGTGAAGTGCGGGGGCCCTTTGCCCGCCTTGCCATGAAAAGAACAGATTTGTTGGCTACAGTACACTGCTACTCGGAAAAGAAGGCTGCACATGACTTCCAAGACTTTGTTTCTTTTCTTCCACTCCAAGACCTTGGAAGGAGTCGCGCCATCCAGCCCACTTAGCCAAAGTACAGTTGTATATAGTTCAGAGCACTTGATTTCGATTTGGAGGGGCTGGGGCAGGCGGAGAGGGGGCAGAGGCCAGGAAGGGGAGTAAGGAGCATGGTGGTTTCAGAGAGCTCTCCCCCCAAATATGTAAATACTATATACCAGATAAGTTTAAATAAGAAATTCAATTGCTGCTTACTTTTTGATTATGTACTTTATGTGTATAGCAAGCTTTGTGGTCAGAAGTTTTTATATGAATTTAAATCGCTGCTCTTTAGCAGCCAAACAGGAGCAAAATGTAAAACTTTTGAACTTACTTGTATCTAATTGTCATTCATTAGTCTGTAGTTGATGTTAAAAGTTAATTTATGAATCCATGACCGTTCCACACTACACCACAGCCAGTCATGAGAGAAGTACAGCGCTGCGGAGAGCTTGCTGTGAGGGCGGTTGCTCCTTTGTGTGCACCAGGTGTAGTTGTCTTCATGCTCATGTGACATTTTAATATGAAATACCTAAGCTGCCATGTTTGTTTTGTTTTTTTACAGTTTTCAAGGAAGAGTACATAACATTGCCCATTTCGTATTCAGAGTATGCAAGTGGATCCTATTTTGTAAGCTGCAGATACCTAATGGTGCATTGAATCTTAGCGGGGGGATCCTTTCCGACACTGATACTGACCCGTCAAAGTTTCAGAAGAAAACTAGAAACTTCTGTGGGTTTTTTCCCCCTCAGGTCTGAGTAGCATTGCCTTAAATCGTACCCAATTCAAAAATGGATTTGTTTATGTGATGTTCAAATTGTCCAACGCAAAATATCTTTGCAAACAAAATATGTACTTGTCTTCCCAAAGGTTTCCTTGCTGTGATGCAAACACTCCTTGCGATTTTGAGGGAATTCTACTGTTGGACCCTTGAGTGGCAGCTCTAATTGTTGGCATAGCCATTTGTTATGTAGTGGTAGTGACTTTCCTGCTATGCAGGAACCCCGTGAAGTGTGCATTTTCTACAATGTGTGCCTCTTCATGCAGTCAATAATTTCTTGTTAATGTGTGTTTGAGGGGCTTTGAACTTCAGCGTCATTTACCCACGAAGTCATTCACGTTGTAAAAGGTTATATAAGAAATTCACAACTACCTTTTTTATCCTGTCAAGTTACTGAGCTCACTTTATGAAAATTGCTGTAAATACTTAGCATGACAAATTCAGTAACTCGTCTGTTTCAGCATGCATAAGACCTTTTCTTAGGGAAACTGATAAAGTTTGAGTCAACTAAATCTGCCTTCGTACTTTACCAGAGGGGAACCAAGTCTGCTGCGCTTACATCAGCATCTGGAAGATTCTCCTCTCCTCTAATCTGCGTGCGCATCTCCAAGCAAAGAAGAAAAAACAAACTCTGCTCATACATCTATTGGTTTGAGACACCTGAATGAACTTGGATGAGGTACAGTCTGAGTTCCCATCATGCACAAGTAGAACTGTTCTCGGACTTGTTTTTCTGTTCTTTGTGAACCCTACACGTTTGAATGACTTGAACGTTGCATCTTTTCAAGTTATTTTTTAAGGTTCCTTGGCATTTTATCCTAGTTGTCCGTGTTTGGCAATGTGCTGTTAAAGTAATAGACTTTTAATCTTTTATGTATTTTTTGTTTTCCCTTGGAGTTCTTGGACAGATGTTATAGTGGTTTCTTTTAGGAAAATCTGTCATTAAAAAAATTATAGCCTTGCAAATAACCACTCACAGTGTTTGAGTCACAGTTTATTCTAGTGAGAAGTAAAGAGTGCTGACTTCATTTATTTTTCTACCTATATACCTACTGGGAAAGGGGGAAGACTGATGTTTTAAAAAGCAACAAACAGAAACCTAACGGAACGTAACTTACGGGGTGGCAAATTTTTGGTGCTTATGTGTGAGGCTGGATCTATTTGCTTATGGGACCATTTAAGAAATACGACTCAAAGCAGTCGAATCTGTTACATTGATTTGTAGCCTGTTAGCTCAGTGGTGGATAATGTCATGAAAATGTTAGTTCCATTATATGGGGGGAGTAAATTCTGTATCCAGTTAGGTAGAAAGGCAGTTGCAAGTTGGGTTGAGAGCACGATCACACAAATAGTCCTTTTTCCAAGTTAAAGACAGGTCTTTCTCTTTGTACGTAAGAAGTTTTGTAGGTTGGGGTTTGGTGACAGCAGCTTTGATGCTCGTTTCTTGAACAAATGCATGTTTCCTAATTCACAAATAAAACCCTGCATTAGATTTGAGCAAGTCTATTTGTTTACCTGACTCAGTGCACAGGTGTAAGGAGATGAAAATGTAGATGTCTTGACTTCATCAGAAAGTCCTTGCCAGGAAGTACTGCACACAGATGATGCAGCATTGAGGTATGAGGCTTGAAATAAACTGGGAATGATAAAAATAGTACTCGTTTTTTTGAGCCCCCTTAGATCCAGGCAGTGTATATAGGAGGTGTTCTTTTCATCCACACTTTAATCTAATCTTAATCATGCTTTGTGTTATTCTCCTTTCACAGATGAGGGAACTCAGGTAGAGGGAAGTTGTCACACTGTTAGTAAGTGACAGATCCAGGATTCAAATCCAAAGTCTAGATTTGTTACCTGCTACTCTCCCAGCTCCAGTAGCACGCGATGGGCTAGTCCATCTTGAGTATAACTAGAAGGATGATGAAAGGAGTTGCAGACATCCATCCTGCTGCCCATCCACCACCTGCTTGCCATCAGGCCAGGGTAGGGCATGAAGTCTCAGCTCCGTCCTTCCGTCTGCTGCACTGTTGGCTGCCAGACACAAGTTCCCCTGGTTGGGAAGTTTCTCGAATTCTTAGTGAAGTGCCCTCCTGTATCTCTTTGAGCCCATGGGTGAGGCAACCTGGCTGGTGCCATGCCTTCACACTCTGCCTTCCAACATTTTCACCAAGGGGCCCACCTTTTATGGCAGACCGCGAGGTCCTGAACAATGGCTCTGCACCCGCAGAGTTTGGTGTAGTAGAAAAAAACCAGGGTTTGGAGTTACACAGGCCTGGGTTCAAATCTAAACTCTACTGCTGGCTTATTGTGTAATGTCGACCACTTACATGTTGCTGAGCCTTCAGCACTTTCTTAGTTGTAAAGTTAATTCATTCAAGAAATATTTGCGTACTTGCTTTGTGCCCCACGCGATGGCTATAGCAGCAAATAACAGCAGTTCCTGCTCTCACAGAGCATACTCTACAGGGGATGCCAACAACTGTCTCACGGCATTGTTGGCGATCATTCAGGCAAGAGAGACTGAGTGCCTTCGGGTAGGGGAATATCTACCTCAAATAACCAGTGGATAACGTCAAATACAATCATCACACGATGGAAAAATGCAGGAGGCTCTGAGAGGGCCCTGTAATTCGGTGATAGGGGGATAGGGAAGCTTTTCCTGACGACGGGATATTTAAGGTTAGACCACAGAGTAACCGGAGGGTCAAGCAGATGACAGGCGGCGGGGGCGGGGGGGATGAGGAACATTCCAGGCAGAGTGAACAGTGACAGCCTCCGCCTGTAACTGATCTTCGACACAACATTCATTCAATCAAATAGTTACGGAGTGACAAACATACCCGGTACTGCGCCGTTTACATAGCGAGAGGAATAAAATGGATGCCGGCCACCCTCTTAGTACTCATACGTTAGTGTGCAAGACAGGAAGTACCCAACAATCCTAACGAGGAGCACCTTGAACCCAAGCCCGCCCCTGCAACTTTGTCCCTCCAGCCCTCTCCCACCGCTCCTCTGAGGCAAGTCCACGGCCCTCTTCTGGGTCGCAGCCTTCAGACGTTGGAGAAGAAGAGCTGGTGTGTCTTCCTTGAGTCTTTCCTCCCCCATGCTGACAACCCCATCGCCTCCCTGTCTTTCAGACACGCGCCGGAAGTCCACTGTTCTGGACATCTTTATGAATGCACCTGAGAGCACATTGGCTGTTTGTTTCAGTGGCCTCGTCTCCCTCATCTTGTGGCGTCACCAGAAAGCCTGAGCCGGCACCCTGCCATCACGGAGCTTCCAGTCGGGGAAGGCCAACCATAAATAGACAAATACGCACATCAAGTAATTAGAGACAGGGATGAGTACCAAACAGGAAACGGCGTAGAGGGTACTGGGTGCGAGGCGGTGGCGGCCCGGTGGCTGTGGAAGGGCTCATCGAGGAGGCCTTGCTCAGGAGGTGACACTAAAACCAAGGCTTGAAGGAACTGCCCAGGCAGAGGACAGCGAGGAGCGGTGGGAAGGTCTGCTTTAGGGTAGACGCTCAATGAATGTTTGTTGAAAAGGAGCGAAACGTCCTCCTGCCCTTTACTGAGTTGGATTTAGAAGGCCAGCATGGTGGAGTGGGAAAGACAGAGGCGGGAGGCCAGCCCTGCCTGCCGCTGGGCATGCTGAGGCGGCTGCTTAAGCCTCTCTGAGGCTGTTTCTTCCTTTATAAAATGATGACAGGTCACGGATCCCGCAAACATTTATTGAGCTACTGTCATGTGCCAGCCCTGTGGTAGGTACTGGAGTATGATTCCAGCCCCAAGTAGCTGCCAGGCCTGTTTGGGGGATCAGGTGAAGTGATGTACCTTGAAACGTTTTGACCGGGATTCAGAAGGCTCTTGACATTGAGCTTGAGTATTCTGTCAGGTTTTGCTGGTGAGGTGCTATATGAATAAACTATGGAAAACTCTCTGAAGACCGTGCTTCTACTGTGGGTGACTTTCCTTCAGAATCTCCAGTTCAGCAAGTTGGAGGTTTCCCAAGCGGTTGCCATGGTGAAGGCTGAACTCTGAGAACCGGCTTAGCCGGGACTGTCATTGCTGGAGCCTGAACTCCATGAGACCTGATAGTTTCTAGACAATTCTGTCTGCTGAGTGAAAGAGCCCCTTTCGTTTACCAGGCACCGGTACCACCATTGCAGCCTGGGAGCCCTGCCCCCGGTGTCCTGCTCGTTTTAAACTTGCTGCTGTCCAGTGGGTGTGGGATCCCACTCGGGAGATGCAGCTTAGCTGTGCAAGTTCTTTCTTTTCGCCGTGATGGAAAAACGCATTGAAAGTTCTGTGAGCGCTTCTTGGAAACAAGGCTTAATTTCTCCAGATTTGTTGGAACTGAGCTTGTTCACTGTGTGTTTAAATACTAATCCTACCAAAATTGCTTGAGAAGTATTCAATTCTTGGTTGCCTGGGGAGTCACAAGGCTTTATTGCATGATTTTTTTTCTTTTGTTCGCTTGAATTTCCTATACAGCTGTGTTCCCATGTGGACTAGGCAGAAAGCATGTGAGCTGTTTTTTCATCTGAAAAATCTGGAAGACTTCTGTCAGATAATGGAAGCTGACTGTTTTTCCAATCTGAGAGCTGGTTTAGTGTGAGAAAGCAAGATAATGGCGATAGGACCCCCTGATTGTGCTATAAAATTGTTTTTTTAACACTTTCTTGGGACCAACAATCAAAGCTCCCTTTTCTAAGGGGAACCAAGAAGCTGCTATTTAAACATTCCAGCCAACCAATATTTTACTTCCTAACTTCCAGTCAGCAAACACTGAGCACCTCACAGGGTCTGAGCCCTGGACCAGGCACTAGGAACACAGAGGTGACTTAAATCATGGTTTTGATATAAAGGCAGCCGCAGCCAATTAGGTAAAAGCATTGCAATCATGTAAAAAGCATTAGAAAGGGACCGCTATATGGGATTCAGGGCCCTTACCCATTACTACTTATGGTGGGCAGAATAATGAACCCTAAAGATGTCCACACCCTAATGCCTGGAACCTGTGAATAGTGACATGGCAAAGAGACAGTTGTAGATGGAATTACGGTTGCTAGTCAGCTGACCTGGAGATGGGGAGAGTATCCTGGATTATCCAAGTGGGCCCAGTCCAATCACACGGGCCCACAACATTGGAGAACATTTCCTGGCTGTGTTCAGAAAAAGAGATGGCTAACAGAAGCAGGGGCAGACAGATGCTGCATTCCTGGCTTTGAAGAGAGAGGAAGGCGGTCCCTAGAAGCTGGAAAAGGCAAGGAAGCAAAGTCTTCCCCCAGAACCCCTGGAAGGAAAGCAGCTCGGCCGACACCTTGATTTTAGCCCAGTGAAGTTGTGTCAGACTTCTGACCTACAGAACCGTAAGAGGACAAGTGCAGGTTGTTTTAAGGCACTATGTTTGTGGTAATTTGCTATAGCAGCAGTAGGTAACTAACACATTGCCTTGGAGGGAGAGGGCATTTTGTCTCTTATTTAGTTTTGAATGTCTGCTCTGTGTCAGGCACTGTGCATGGTGCTGCAGGTTCAGAACTGAACAAGATCCAGAGTCCACCGTCCAGTGAGGGAGACTAGCAAGTACGCAGGCAACATGGCACTGGGATGGAGGAAAGTCCGGATGATAAATGCCCAGCTGGGAGAGGGGTCAGGAGGCTGGGGAATGCCCTGCCATTTCTGTGGCTTTAGCCTAGCTTTAACGGACACTTCCATGTTACTCACTGGTGTAAGGGATTTTCCCAGGCCTCCACGCCCCCTATCTGACCAGGGAGTGGCAGTGTGTGGAAGACATGACCATATTTGGGTTCTAGAAGGATCACTCTCATTGTGGCTGCAGTGGGAAGGATGGCTTTTCCGGACAGAGGAGGAGCGAACACAGGGATGGTGGTTCAGGTGAAAGAGGGCGTGGCCTGGACTATAGAAACGTCAGGAGGAATGGAGCGGAGGGAACAAACGCAGGAGACATGTCGTCAATAGACTCAACAGGACTTGGAGACTAAATGCGGTGAATGAGTGAGGGGTGAGGTGGATTACGATGATTCCCAGCTATCTGGGTTGGGCAAATGGGTGTGTGGAATGGTAGTACTGCAGTTTTAGAGAATCCCTTTTTTGACAAAGACGTTCAGAAATGTAGGCAGGAAAGGTGCAAATCTAAATTTGCCTCTGGAAGGTGAGGGGAGATGGAACCCAAGCAGGAAAAGAGGAGTGAGAGAAAGGAGCTCAGGGCTCCGAATGAGAAAGTTGGGAGGGGATGAGAGGATGCAAGCTTGGAAAACACCAGGACTTGCAGTCCATTCTCCCATTATGACCGAAGAACACCTGGAGCTTTCTGCTTGGTGTGGCGTCTGGGGAAAATAATTGCCTTAAGCAAAGTACAATAGATGGAGGAAAAAACAAATGATTTTCCCTCACAAAAAACAGAATGCTTCCGAAGTTCTCCGGGAATGATGGGTGGTATTACTAGGAAACTTTAAAGAGTGCGTCACTCTGGATTTTGGTGTATCCTCCACTGGTCTGGCCAGGAGAATGAAAATATATGTTGTGGGCACTCTAAAATACAGTTCTTAGCATTTTCTGGGAGGGTCAAGGGCCAAAGAATGAATCCTGGATCTGGAAAGGAAGCCTTGGCTAGTTGGCCAGACCATTTCTGGTTCTGGGGAGGTTTACGTGTGAGCAAGGAGACTGCTTCACTTTGTGCTTTTCCCCAAAGACTGTTGCAGGAGTTCTTTAGCAAATCCAGTGTAGCGTCCAAAGCCCTCTGGTATGCTGTCCTCAAGCACTGTGTGCCATTCGCTTGCTGAAACCGTCGGTGCCGGAGCTGCAGTCTTTGTAGACATTTGAGCCAAATAGCAACTGTGGGGACAGAGTTCATCAAAAAATGCAGACAGATTCAAACTTTTTAAAAATTGATTTTCGCCCCAAGAGAAGGAAACCAGCAATTGACAGTATAACTGACAAAAGAGAGCATAGAGGCCTATATTAAGATGAAGGAAACATCTGGTTTTTGTTTTCTTAACTTTTATTAATTCATCTGAGGTGTGAGTCATCAGCTCACCCAGCCAATGTTTCCAAAACGAAGTCTTCGTTGCCTCCGGAGTTGTTGGGAAAAGTCAGTTCAGAACTACCTTGAGAGAAAGATGATCCACAGACAGCTGTCATTAAAAAAAAAAAAAAGTAACGTTGATCCCGATAGGTAGTTCCTAAAATTGCTTTTATGTTAACTCATGATTACATTCCTTCCTCAGCAGGATTTTATTCCCCCATCCAGAGATTGTAGGACTGATGTGCTGATCTAAAAATGTATATTAAACTCAGAACCTCACAAAGTATGCCCTTAACCTATACAGAAAACTTCATTGGCTTACCTCAGTCTTTCCCTGTAGACGGCAGGGTTAGATGTATAGCCCCTGGAGACACTAGGAAGAAAAAGTGTCCTCTCCCTCTCCCCAAGGTTTTCTTCAGCCGACACCAATCCCACCCCAAAAGGGGGCTCAGATGGAGACACCAATGAGAGGAGAAGATTACTTACTGGGATGAGACCCTACCACCATCTGGGTTAGTGATGCTGCATTCTCACCCACTCCTCTTGATGACCAACATTACGTTTTCAAGACAGCTGGTCAGAGTTCACAGTTGGCCTAGAGTTACCGTCCAGGACAAATTTGGCTGGTCTGGTAATAACGTAGCCAGCAACTTTGCTCTCATTACAGTATACTCTATCCAGCTGAACTCTACTCTTTTTGACCCAATGGTAGGGATGTCAGTAGGGGGATTCAAACCTCTACCTTTCATAGGAGACCAATGACTTGATTCTACTAACCATTCATTCATTCAACAAACTTTATCTGAGTGCCTACGCAAAGTATTGGGAATTGAGAGGTGAATAAGACATGGTTCCTGCCCTCAGGGAGCTCACAGTCTAGTAGTAGAGACAGACTTGTAATTAGATGAATTACTATTCTGTGATTCCTGAGGAAGTTCATGTTGAATTGAGCCTTAAAGGATAAGTTAGATATATAAGCCTGGAGCACAGGAGAAAAATCTGGACTTTGGGAGCAGATGAGATCCCCAAGAGAAAATATATAATAGGAAGAGTCCTAGAAAAAAATACAAAACAACAACAAACAAGCAAGCAAAACCAGTGATGTTTAAAGAGACTAGAGAGGTTGGTAGAAAACGAAAGCAGTGTTACAGATATTAAAGGAGAAAGAGTTTTCATTAGGAAAGGATGGCCAGTAGTGTCACATTCTGTAAAGAGATCAAGTCATACAAAGATAGGAGAGCATCCATTGGATCCAGGAATATGGAGACCAGTGGTAACAGTAAGGGAATGACAAAGCAGGTTTAGGGGAGACCTTTTGACTGCTTGCATATGGGAGGTGAGGAAGAGTGGGAGGTTAGGGATGACTGTCAGGTTTCTGGACTGAGTGACTGGTGAGTGGTGGTTCCATTCACCAAGATGTGGAACCCAGGAGGAGCAGAGCAGGGAAACAGGGAAAGGGAAGGAATTCAGGTTTGGACACACTGAGCACGATGTACCTATGGGATACCCAAGTGGAGATGTCCAGTGGGCCTCTGGCTTTATGGGTCTAGAGCTCGAATTTCCTAGTTTGTAAATAAAATAGACTAACATGGCCAATTTTTTTTCTGTAGAAAACTCCATGCCATCTTTTCATTTTGCCCTTAACCAGGACCCATCGCTTAGATATTTTCTAATTTTCGGTATTTCTCTGTGATTTCTCAACTGATTTTATCTGAACCAGGAGCAAGTGTACATGCAGTTTCTGTACCACACATCTGAAGCCACTTCTGAGGAGAAACAGAAGAATTTACAGGTTAATAAAAAGTAACTGCAACAGCTCTTCTGTCTGTATTGAGCCTGTTGCCCATCTCCTTTCCATAACACTGATTTATTCTAGAATCTCCTCTTGTTATTGTTTACCTAAGGAAGAAGTGGAAGTAGCTTCGATGCTACCTCAATTATAACAGCATCTAATGTCAGTGTTTATAGACAATGATCTGATTCGATATGAAATAAAGGGCAAAGCAGCCTCAAATATTTAAATGATATGACTGAATTTGAACAGCAGTGTCTACCCTGGTCACTCAGGACAGGAATTGTAGCACCCATCCCTATGCCATACACACAGGGGGTCCTCAAGTCCTTTTGTGTGAAGGAGGGTCTGTGTCTAGGCATCTCTCTCTCCTTCTACAGATAATCTTATGTTCTTGCCAGTTTCTGGTCATGTAGTTTCCTACTTAAAGGTAGTCTTTATGTTGTGTCCCTTGTAATAAATGAAAACCCCAATCTTCGTAAAGAAAATTGTGTCAGTGGCTGGTCCTTTTCTCGATTCTCCATCAGACTGAATTTACTTATTTATTTATGTATTTAATTTTAAGATTTTTTTTGACGTGGACCATCTTTAAAGTCTTTATTGAATTTGTTACAGTACTGCTTCTGTTTTATGTTTTGGTTTTTTGGCCACGAGGTATGTGGGGTCTTAGCTCCCCGACCAGGGATCGAACCCGCACCCCCTGCATTGGAAGGCGAAGTCTTAACCACTGGACGGCCAGGGAAGTCCCCTGAATTTAGATATGATACTGGCAAGAGCAACAAGGTAAATGATCAATTTGTGATGTGTCTGGTCCAAGAGGGATTATTTTGACAGTCTGTTCTAACCATACAAGCAATGTTTCTAATAATAATAAAAAGTTTTATTAGATGTTGTCACAGATGTAAATGTTTCATAAAGTTATCACTCCAGTTGTAAATCATATACTTGAATTCATACTCAAGTCACCTCATTAAATACCAAGAAAAACTATGTCTTTCATATATCCTGGTCTCAAGTCACTTTAAAAAAGGAGTAAAACCAAAACACCAAACTCAAGCCCCAGCCGTTTATGGCTGAACTTGAAGAGACTGAGAGGCATATGAAATTTTTTTTTATCTCTTTCTTTAATCTTCCTTTTGAGATCATATCCTCCAGATTTGTCATTATCTTCCTAGGTCCATTAGATTCTTCAAAAAATAATAGAACCAGAGAAATGATCCAGACTCTAACAAAAAAAAATCTGATTTATTGAGGAACAATTTATATATGATAAAATTTATCCTTTTAAGTGTGCAGTTCTGTGAGTTTTGAAAAACACATACGATCATGTAACTATCACCACAATCAAGATACAGAACATTTTAATCACTCCAAAAAACCCTCCTGTGTCCCTTTTTTTTTTTTTTTTTTTTGGGGCCCGGGGCCCTCACCGTTGTGGCCTCTCCCGTTGCGGAGCACAGGATCCGGACGTGCAGGCTCAGCGGCCATGGCTCACGGGCCTAGCCGCTCCGCGGCATGTGGGATCTTCCTGGACCGGGGCTCGAACCTGTGTCCCCTTCATCGGCAGGTGGACTCTCAACCACTGCGCCACCAGGGAAGCCCTATGTGTCCCTTTGTAGGTAGTCCCTTCCCCACCTCAGGCTCCTGGCAACCACAAACCTGTTTTCTGTTTATATAGTTTTGCCTTTTCCAGAATGTCATATAAACAGAATCACATAGCAATGCAGCCTTTTGCAGACAGACTCTTCGCTTTTAAAATTAACATTGTTTTTCAGGTAACAAAGATTAATACATGTTCATCGTAGAAAAATGAAAATATTCAAGAAACAAGAAGATATAAAAATGCTTCCCAAAGAGAACTGTTGTTAATGTTTGTATGTGTTTCCTTCCAGTCTTTTTTCTGTATGTGCATTATGAACTCCCACATACAGAAACAAACAAGTACAAGATTGGAATCCTACTGTATACAGGATTTGGGATTTTTATTTTGGATGTTTAAAATAAATATGTTTAAAATAAATATATCCTAGGCATATATCCAGAAAAAATGAAAACTGTAATTCGAAAAGGTATACACACCCCAATGTTCATAGCAGCACTATTCAAAGTAGCCAAGACATGGAAGCAACCTAAATGTCCATCAACAGATGAATGGATAAAGAAGATGTGGTATACAATGTTCATTGCAGCACTATTTACAATAGCCAGGACATGGAAGCGACCTAAGTGTCCATCCACAGATGAATGGATAAAGAAGATGTGGCACATATATACAATGGAATATGACTCAGCCATAAAAAGAAATGAAATTGAGTTATTGGTAGTGAGGTGGATGGACCTAGAGTCTGTCATACAGAGTGAAGTAAGTCAGAGAAAAACAAATACTGTATGCTAACACATATATATGGAAGCTAAGAAAAAAAAAGGTTCTGAAGAACCTAGGGGCAGGACAGGAATAAAGACGCGGACTTAGAGAATGGACTTGAGGACACGGGGAGGGGGAAGGGTAAGCTGGGACAAAGTGAGAGAGTGGCATGGACATATATACACTACCAAACGTAAAATAGACAGCTAGTGGGAAGCAGCCGCATAGCACAGGGAGATCAGCTCGGTGCTTTGTGACCACCTAGGGGGGTGGGATAGGGAGGGTGGGAGGGAGACGCAAGAGGGAGGAGATATGGGGATATATGTATATGTATAGCTGATTCACTTTGTTATAAAGCAGAAATTAACACACCATTGTAAAGCAATTATACTCCAATAAAGATGTTAAAAAAAGATGTGGTATGTATGTATGTGTATATATATATATACACATACACACACACACACACACACTGGAATATTACTCAGCCGTAAAAAAGAATGAACTAATGCCATTTGCAGCAACATGGATGGACCTAGAGGTTATCATACTAAGTAAAGTAAGTGAGACAGAGAAAGACAAATATATCACTCATATGTGGAATCTAATTTTTTTTAATGATATAAATGAACTTATTTACAAAACAGAAACAAGACTCACAGATTTCGAAAACAAACTTATGGTTACCAAAGGGGAAAGGGGGTGGGGGAGGGATAAACTAAGAATTGGGGATTAACAGATACACACCACTATATATAAAATAGATAAACAGGGTCCTACTGTATAGCACAGGGAACTATATTCAATATCCTGTAATAACCTATAATGGAAAGGAATCCGAAAAAGAATATATATGTATAACTGAATCACTTTGCTGTATACCTAAAACATCGTACATCAACTATACTTCAATTAAAACAATACTGTGAGCATTTCCTTAAGGATTAACTCTTTCTTGAGGGTTGGAGGCAAGAGCCCAATCAGCAGGCTCAGGAATGGACAAGAAATAGCAGCAGAATCACCATGACCCAGAGGAAGAAGATCCAGAGCTGCCTTTGCAGGCCCTGTGCCCTCTGTATTTGGTTTCCTGGGCTGCTGAGTTCCATTTGTTTTCATCAAAGCCTATTTTTTGTTGTTGTCACTGGCTTGTTCTCAGACTAAAACAAACATACTCCCAGGATGAGTTCAGTGCCCGTTCCTCTGGGGCCCAACAGCAGAGAACTTTCCACACCATATGACAATTGCTCATTTATTTTGTCCATCTCCCCCAGTAGATGGTGCACCCCTCGGGCCCAGGCACCATTGTCTTATTCGTCTCATTTTCCCCATACCTGTGGCATATTACTCAGCCAAGAGGAGACACTAAGAATGCCATGAATGAACAAATGCACGAACCAAGATGAAACATTCTCTTCATAGGACTGGTTGCTGCCACTCATTTTTTCTTTTTCCCTCTCTTCTGCTTTACACTCAGAAGAGGAAGGGGAAAAAATACCTTTGGGGGCATTATTTTTGGTGGCCATCACAGAAGGTGTGGCTTTTGCTTTCAGATGCCTTGGTATTTCTGATTCACAGCTCCACAGTCTGGCAAGATAGCCAACTGACGCCTTTTCACATTGCCAGGGCGTGCCTCGTGCGTTGTCCTGTGGAACCAGGCCAAAGTGGCATTGTCAAGGAGATGTAAACTGCAGAAAATGGACCTGGCCGGGAGGAAGAAAGAGGCAGTCTGCTCAGAGTGGCGGATGACGGGCACCCAGACCTGTGAGTGATTAGCTCATGCTTTTCGACGGTCAGGTCAGTCCTCGTCCAGGCTGCCCTTCTGGGGATTGGGAGAAAATGGATAGGGTCTGTGTTAAAGAGCTAGGGTAAGGTGAGAAGAGTGAGGGTGAGGGGAGACAGAAGGCAGAGTTAAGACCATTCTCGTTTCCCTCTTTGATCCTAAACATTTGATACTTTTCACGTGGAATAGTAATAATAACAGTTGCCGCTTACTGAGTGCCTCGTATGGGCCAGGGGGCAGGGTTAAGCCCTTCCCACGCATTGCTTTGCTGAATCTTCACAAGCATCCTCTGGTGTAAGCGCTATTATTGTGTCTCTTTTACAGGTAAGCAAGAAATTGAGGCTAGGAGAGGTTCAGTGAATGTCCGAGGTCACAGGGCTGCTTAGTTCCAGTGCCTGGGGGACAGTGACCACTCTATCCGTGGTGGCTGTTACGGATATTATCCCTACTCTTAAATCGGAAGAGATGGTTGGTGCCATGGGCTCAGAGGTCCAAAGGAGGCTCTGAGATGCCGACTCTCGTGGGCCTTCCGGAGCTCACCAGCTCAACGGGCATGAGGCCCCCGACTCCCCTTTCTGCCTCTTTGAGGTTCGGGAAGGTGGCTCCTTGGGTGGTGGGAAAAGTGATGCTGTGCTTGTGTTTGGCTCCTTGTTGGTTCCCACAAATGCCCTTCACATTTTCCATTTTCTGAGTGCTTTTGTGAAACAGCTATGATGTGGTTGACAGTATTTGTAGCCGGAGCCAAGTCAAGCCTTCCTCTAGAGGAAAGCTGGAAGCCTTTAAAGGTCTCGTCAGTGCTCACGTAGCCCACAGACCTCTTCTCGGTGGCGCCCGAGGCTGAGCACAGTGCGCTCATTGATGCCCGCGCTGCTTCTCCGGCCGGAAAACCAGCACCGTATCAGCCTGGCTGGGCCTCACCAGGGCCTTCCTGTCTCCAGGGAGGCCTGTGCTGGAGCCTCCAATCCGCCCGTGATGCTCTTCGTGGTTTAGGGACTGCTCAAGATAATTTCCTTTTCCGTCTTTTCTGCAGTTTTGTTTTTTTTTTTTAACCAGGACCCAGGAGAATCTTTGAAACTTAAAATCACCCACGTGCCAGGAATTCCCACAGCCTCCTTGGGAGGGGTAGATGAGCACCATATGCTGTTTATAGAAAAATAAATGGCTTCCCCCCATGAAGCACATGGGCCTGAATCACTGGCTAACCCCTCTTTTACCTTAGCAGCTGGAACAAGGCCCCTCTGGATGAGGACGCAGATGCAGAGAGCAATTTGCCTTGAAAAAGCCCCAAACAGTTTGTGTGAGAGCCACGTCTCCTAGAGAGGCAGGTGGTAGGCAGGCCAGTAGCCCCCGTGGGGGGCCAGCCGAGGGAGGCAAGAGAAGAAGGCAAACAGGTAGCGCCCTACAATGACCTACCGCCTCCCCAAGCAGACTTTCAGAGGGGTCCCCCGCATCCTCATGACCCCTCGCAACATCGGGAGCCCCAGGGATGGTGGGGGAGGGGAGAAGGGAATCTCTTTTCTTGGACTTCAAACACCGTAAGGCTTGGCTTAGGCAGTAGCTGTTCATTCATTCATTCATCTGTCGAGTGATTATTGAGCAGCTACCAACCGTTTGTCCCCAGTGATGACCCAACCAGGACACTGGGCCAAAACTAAACGTCTGGAAGTGAGACAGGCTGAAACTCGACAGCCCCGGCAGCTAGTTAGCGACTAGCTAACTAGCTAGTTAGTTAGTTAATGTCAGCTGCTACATTTCAGTGGAGTTCCATTCATTCAGCAAACAATTCCTGAGCCTCTACCGCATTCCAGACACTGTGCTAGGCACTTGGGTTATCCGAAGGGAGAACCCCGGCTCCAAGCAAAGGGCATTTCAGATAACAGTAGCTAACATTTACTGAGTGCTTACTATGTGCCAAGAGCTATGCTGAGTGCTCCCCATTCCTTATCTCTTCAAATCCTCATTCCACAGCTGACAGGGAAGTCTACACAGATGCGGAAAACTGAGGCTCAGATTCCACCGACTTGCTCCAGGTCACCTAGCCAGGAAGTGGCAGAGGTAAGCTTGAAACATCCAAGTGAGGCCAGATGCCTGAGGCTGTGTTCCTTGTGCATGGCTGCCTGCTTCCGGGGGCAGTCCGCTGCAGCCCTCAGTCCAAATCGGGCCCACCGCCTGCCTGTTTTTATATTGCCTGAGAGCTAAGAATGGCTTTTACATTTTTAAATGGTTGAGAAAAATCAAAAGCAGACTATTTCATGACATGCGAAAATTATATGAGGTTCAAATCTCGGTGTCCATTCGTACAGTTTTATTGAGACACCGCCACACACATTCATTTATCTATGGTCTAAGACTTTTCCACTCCCAACGGCAGAGTTCAGGAGTTATGACGGAGGCCTTAACAAAGTCAAAAACGCCATCTAGCTCTTTACAGGAAGAGTTTGCCAATCCCCTGGCCTTATAGGTCACTGGCAGAAAAAGAAGCAGCTCTTAGCCCTTGTCTGAACTCAGGTGGCTTCCAGAGCCCTGGCCTCCCACCCCAGCCTCCTAGCAGCTCAGGGAGGCTCAAGCGAGCATGTCCACCATGGCCGCATTTGATTTATTTTCAGCACTTCTTTCAAAGTCTGTGAGGCCTGAAATGTTTAGGGTAGTAATAGAATTTTCCTCAAATGTTTAGATGAAAATGGAGACGGCAGATCTGGGGTTCTTGGTGAGCAAAGCCCTGAGAGCAGTCCTGCTGGTCTTTGCTGAGAGGCGCCAAATTATCTCAGGCTCCCCTGGGAGCAGCCTGCAGGGCCTTATATGGGCATAATCTCCGGGCTTGTCTCCCTCTGCAGTATGGTCAGACCCACTTTTAAGGTGATGTGTGAACATTTCTGGTTTTCCCAGTTGCTTAAGCTGTGGGGAATTTAACTTCTGCTGCCCTTGCAGGAAACATGAATGCTGTCAACTTCTGCACACATCTTATTTGTCCAGGAAAGATGACAACTGCCTTCTTTCTGGCTTTCATCTCCCTTCTCATTTGTCTGTAGACAGAGGGAAGCATTTTTGCAAGCCGTGTAATGGGGGAAATGCCGCTTCGTTATCCTAGCTGTTTCCTGGGATTAGTGTGTTTGAAGAGATGTCGATAAGAAACATTTACGGCACGCCTCTAGGCGATGGTGACGTGTGGGACATTCGAGGTGTATTATGTTACTCAGACCTCACGGCATTCATTCATTCAACAGGTATTTATTAAATGCCAACTAAATGCCAAGTCCTGTTCTAGGCCAGGGCTACAACACTGAATAACATTGCCCCTCGTGGAGCTAACCCTTTAGTGGGAGAGGCAGACAATAAACAAAGAAAGAAATATCACAAATCGTTACAGATTGTGATGAGCGACATAAAGCCAAAGAACGGTGAGCCAAGACAGACTAATGCGGAGACCTACCCGAGACTGTGGGTCCAGGGAAAGCCTCTCAGAAGAGGAGACATTGAGGGTGAGACCCGAAGGATAAGAAGGAGATGTCTGGGAGACTCTCAGTAATTGGACTGGAAGAGTTGGGTTAAAGTTCATGAAGGAACTATGCCAATGACTCAGTTGACTGGAGCTTCACACTGAGGAACCCAGGACTACAGATTGTTGTGTTCTAGAGACCTTAACCTGGAGCCTTAACTTAAGCAAGCCCTGGAAAATATAGCTGTGGTTCAAAGGAGAACACCTGGGCAATATGGAGCTCTTTCCCACGAACCCAGCGCTGTCTAGGCTCTGGAGATCCAGAGATGTATCAGACAGCAAGGAGCTCTTGATCTGGTGGAAGAAATCAGTCATTTAATCGAACAAATGACTCAACAGTGTGGTAAATACCATGGGAGAAATATGTACAAAAGAGCCCTAAGTAGCACAGAAGACGGGGTGCCGAACATATTTGGGAGGGTCAGGGAACAGACAAAGGAGGCTGAATTTTGACTTTTTTCATTGAAGTGTAGTTGATTTACAATATTATGTTAGTTTCAGGTGTACAAAACAGTGCTTCAATATTTTTGTAGATTATCCTCCATTTAAAATTACTATAAAACATTGGCTGTATTCCCTGCGCCGTACAATATATCCTTGTAGCTTATTTATTTTATACATATAAGGAGGCTGAATTTTGAAGGGCAGGAAGGGCCTTCTAGAACAAGGAACCCCATGAGCAAAGGCCCAGAGACATGAAACCACATGGCCCTGGGCCTTTGGGGAATTAGAAGTCACTGTGTCATGTATTTTTGAGTCTGGAGTACAAGATAGAGAGTGGTGGGCCTTGAGGTTGGAGATTCCAGCGGGAGCAGGTCACGGGAGGGCTTTGCGAATAAGTGTTGGGAATTTGGGCTGCACTAAAGGTATGTAAACACAAGAAAGAGATCTCCCCATCAATTTGCCTTGATAATGCCCCTCTTGTTACCTAATCCACTGCTTTAGACTCGATTTTCTAGGAAGCTATGGTATTTCAAAGAAACTGCCTGATCCTTTTCTAGACAAATTTCATGCTTTTGGAAGTAGCTTTTTCCCCCTAAGTAATTTCTACTTTTCTTACAACTTTTCAAAGCATCTACCATATGGTATTTCTCCCAAGTGAGAGATTATTACCCCCTTTATTTGGGGCGGGGGAAAGCTGAAATGAAGTCATCTGGCCACTGGAGTGACAGCTGCAAGGGGCTATGTGCTCTGGGGTGGGGGCAGTGGCAGCCGCCCATGGCTCCCTTCCCTTTTCCCTTGCTTCCCATTATATAAGAGCATTTTTGCAGCGATGAGCTCGGGGCTTGTTCTGAATATTTTAGGTGTCGAGCATCCTGTTTTTCTCTGAGTAATGTGACCCTGTCAATGACCCACTGCATTTCAGAATGACATCATGGGATTAAACTGAGAATGGTTGAAGAGAAGTGATTATAGGCGTCTAGGGATCTCAGCTTGTCCCTTTACCTTTCAGCAAGTTTGGAGATGCTGAACAAGAAGAAATCTGCAAATGAGTGTTCGCTTAGCAGAGGGCAGGGGTCACCAGGTATGGACTGCAGGCCAAATCCAGCCCACAGAGCCAATCGGGCCCAGGCTGCTTTTGCAAATAAAGTTTTATTGGCACTTAGCCATGCTCATTGGTTTGCATATGGTCTGCGGCTGCTTTCGCACCACAAAGGCAGGATTGAGCCTGTGTGACAGAGCCCACAGGGCCCATGAAGCCGAAAATATCCACTATCTGGCCGTTATGGAGAAAGTCTCCCCCTCAAGACAAGAGCATGTGACTTTAGTGGCCTCCCCCATCCCCTGCCCGTCCTCCCCAAACACCTGGCACCACAAAAAAGTAGAGATTGATTTTTAACAAGCATATCAGAGCTTTCATATTTCTTCAATGACATCAGAACTTTTACGTTCATTAACTGAGTGTTGCCCTTCCAAGAGGCTCCCTCGGGACATTGCACACTGCTGCCGATGCTGCTGCCAGCGTGCGTGACCTCACGGGGGCGCTCTTAGAGGAAAGTTATGTGACACCTGAGAAAACCCCTTTCACCTTCTTTATTGGGACCCAAAGCTAGCACAGCCTTGTTGGAATATGTGCCTCGTGGCCATGGATCAAATGTCGACCGGGTGTTTAAAAAATTCCATCTAGCACTCAGATTATCCCAAGAAATTGGCTGCAGGGTCTGAAGGTCATTTCCTAAAAGGTGCTGCACACACGAATTCTTCACAGGCAAGTTTGCCTCACCCAAGGAATTGAGAGTCAAGGTTATATTTTACAAACACTTTGGGGGATTTTGCTGCATGTTTTCTGCACTTGGCCCATTTGATTTCTCAGAAAATGACCCCTCAGCATGTGGCTTTCTCCTCCCTATTTAGGGACTGCTTCTCTACTTCAGAGGCCTTTCCCATCCGCCCCGCATTTCCCCATCTCTTTACGGCTGCTGGCAGTGGATTTTACTGTGGCTTGGTGCATTGGACCCATTCGGCTAAAAACAGCCTGGGCTAAGGGCTGAGGGAGTCCTTTGCCCAGTTCCATGTCTCACAGCCAAGTCTGGATGGGAAAGAGTCCCCCGGGGGCCAGGATGTGGGATGCTGGGAGAGAGTGGAGACAGTGGGCATGGCAGCCTTTGGTGGTCCCTCTTGTCTCCCAGAGTGCTGTGTGCTCTGGGCTGCTGTGCCAGGGCAGGGCTAGAGTTTGGTGGTTTCTGCAGACCATGAAATGCTTTCTCATTTTCCTTTAAACTCATTCTGTGACAGGGATATTGTGTGGCCAGCCCTGAAGCAAAAAGATAACCAGTTCAGCAAGTTGCTTTTTCTGTGGTTGTCCTTTCTTTCTTTTTTTGTTTTTCCAAGAGCCACCGCCTCCCACACAAAATGTCTACATTTCCTTAGCTCACAGTGGCTTTGCTGATTTCTGCGCTGCCAGAGTCTCAGGCGCCGTCCTTTGAGGGGAGTTCCTCAGCTCCGTGTCTGTACTTCTACCTCCCATTAAAGTAAATGCGCTTGCCTGATGGAGTGTGATCGAGTGGATTACTAAGAAGCGAAGAGGTGCACTGCTGGTGGGAATGGAAGCTGGTGCAGCCACTATGGAGAACAGTATGGAGGTTCCTCAGAAAACTAAAAATAGAATTACCGTATGACCCAGCAATCCCACTACTGGGCATATCTCCTGACAAAACTCTAATTCAAAAACATACCTGCACCCCTATGTTCATAGCAGCACTATTCACAATAGCCAAGACATGGAAGCAACCTAAGTGTCCATCAAAAGAGGAATGGATAAAGGACATGTGGCACATATATACAATGGGATACTACTCAGCCATAAAAAAGGAATGAAATAATGCCATTTGCGACAACATGGATGGACCTGGAGGTTATCATACTAAGTGAAGTGAATCAGACAGAGAAAGACGAATACCATATTATATCGCTTATATGTGGAATCTAAAATATGACACAAATGAACTTATCTACAAAACAGAAACACAGTCACAGAGAACAGACTTGTGGTTGCCAAGGGTGAGGGAGGGGTGGGGGAGGGATGGACTGGGAGTTTGGGGTTAGCAGATGCAAACTATTGTATATAGAATGGATAAACAACAAGGTCGTACTGTACAGCACAGGGAACTATATTCAATATCCTGTGATAAACCATAATGGAGAAGAATAGGAAAAAATATATAGGTATAACTGAATCACTTTGCTGTACAGCAGACATTAACACAACACTGTAAATCAACTCTACTTCAATAAAATAAATTAAGAAAAAAAAGAAGCAAGGAGGATGAGGCTGGAGCCACAAGTGTAAATTCCTCCCTGTGCTCCTAGATTCACAGCCTTCACCCTGGCCTCGGGGGGGGGGAAGGCTGGTCATTTCCAGTTGACTCAGTTAACAGACACACCACTGGGGGGTAGTTTGGGTTGGGAGGCTCTTTGGATCTTCTGAGATTTTCTTGTTCCGGGGACCAGAATTTAAACTTGAGCTGTTATCACTAGCCCTGGATGCGGGGTGCGGCCTGATCCTGATGTTCTGGAGTCAGCTCTTTTGTGTCATGGGGCCCAAAGGACAGCTGAGAGCTCAGCCCACTCACCAGGGGTGGCACAAAGAGAGAATGCTGGTCACGCCATATGTGTCTGTACTACAAGTGTCTTCATTAACACGTATGTCCTTGGCACGTATGATTATCTGGCCCCGCTGGACCCCTTTAAGGGTAGGAGTTATGTCTTCTATTATTTGAGCAACACCACACAGGGTCCCCTTGGACCAGAGGGCACATAAGGTGTGGAATTGCCTACAGCAATATGTGAAACAGCAAGCAAATGGGACTTCAGGGAGTTTGGTCTTATATTGGGGGGCTTAGTGTCTATTCTGGAGGTACTTAATAATCAAGCAGCCTTTGAGTGTCAATCCTCTAGGGGTCGAATCCCACAGGACTTCCGTCAATCAGGCAGCATTTGGGGGAACTTGCGCTTTGTTCATAAAAAGTCTGGCATAAAAAGTCTGGTCCTTGGGAGGTGTCCAAACTGGCATGGCTGGCCACCAAAGGGGGAGTGGGGAGGAGGGCTCTTTGCGAGAGAGCTGTGTAGTTTTCAGTTTTTAAAAAAGAAAGAGGGTGGCTTCAGAAATGTTTGTTGGAAAGCTCAGAACCTCGATTTTGATGCTGAGCAAGGGAGAAGTTCTGTTGGAAAGGGCTCATTTAGGTTCGCTTCTTAGTATTCACAGAAGCGAAGAGCTCGATTTAGTAAAGTTGGATGAGTTCCTGAGACCAGAGCTTCTGGAGGTGGAGTGATGCCTTTCTGTTCTTGCTGTTGGACGACTGGGGGTGGAGGATGCGAGGGTAGGGGATGGGGATAGGCAGGGCAGCAATGGAATGCAGGGACTGTTGGCCAGTATGTCTCTTCACTGCCCTCCAGCAAAGCTGAGACTGTTCAAAAGCTCCGTCCTGCCCTAGGTCTAGCCAATGATAAACTGGTTTTCATGAGTGTTCGTGTGACATCTGTGTCCCAGGCCTTACTTGTTACCAATTAACCAGCCTCCATCACCCATCAGAAGTTCTGAGAAGCCACCCCCTGCCAGCCCCTTCCTTTAGGAAGCCATGGCGGGGAGAGACATTGGGGGCTATTTTTTCTTCTTGCCATACCAAAGGTCTGCCCCATTTGGAAATTTAAAAAAAGAACCTTCCCAATTGTCCTTCTCTCATGAGTTCCAGAAGCCATTCATGCTGGGCGAATGTTGGCCACGGTCCTTAGGCATCCACCGATGACCCATCTTAGGCCCCAGCTTGTGAAGGAGGCTTCACAAGCTCCTCACTTAGTTTACAGCTTCCACTTGAGAACTGTCAGCTCTCCTCTGAGAGTTATATTTGATTAATTGATTGATTCATTCATTCATTGGTTCACTCATTCAATTCATCCAACATGTATTCATCCCACATTCATGCTACCACATGCCAAGCTTTAACCTGGGTGCTATGTTATAATGTGGGGCAAAACTGGACAAGGTCCCCGATCCCATGGAGTGTACATTCCTGCTGGGGAAGATAGGCCATGAACAGATAAAAAGTAAACACACAGGCAAGGAAAATATCCAGCAGTGGCAAGTGCAGTGCAGAGAATGCAAGTAGGGTGATGTGATAGTGAGTGGATAACTAGCTCTGATCGGTGGTCAGGGCTAGCACCCATGAGGAGACGACCTTTGACCTGAGATCTGAAAGATGAGCAGCCAGACTTCTAAAGATGCTGGTGAGGAATATTCCAGTATAAGGATAAGCTGGTGCAAAGAGCCTACTATGAGCTCGACACATGGCATCCGGAGGGGAACAAAAGACAAGAGGTCCCTGCCCTCCAGAGCTTCTAGTCTAGATGGAGAGACAGAAAGTCAGCAGTTACAACGCAGTCAGATCGACGCTATGACAGGAAGAGTATGTAGAGAGCTCTGGAAACATCGAGCAAGGACCCCGAGGGCTGAGCGTGAGGGTCAGAGTGGGCTTCCTGGAGGAAGTGGCATTTGAGCTGTGACATGAAAGATGAGAAGTTAGCCAGGTCAACAGGGTGAAGGTGAATAGCGGAGAAGAGGGGAAACACATGTGAAGGGCCCGTGCTCACCATGCACATCTGAGGGACCAAGAGAAGTTCAGAGTTTAAGGAAGGGGAAGGAGTCATGCAGGGGAGACCAGAGAGGTCAACACGGGCATGTCATGGATCGGGGATTTGTATTCTGATGACAATGGAAGAACCATTACACAGTATTGAGTGGGGGAGAGACATAATCCAATTTATGTTTTGAAAAGACTATTGATCTGGCTGCAGTGGGGGAGCAAAGAGGCAGGAAGATCAGTCAGGACATGAGTCCTGCCATCCAGGTGGGAGGGGATACTGGCTTGGATGGGGTGATGGATGGAGACAAAGACATGTCATGAGCTATTTAGAAGGTAAGACCGACAGGCCTTGATGAGGGATTTGTAACTGGAGGTGAGTGAAATAGAAAGAGGAATCGGTGATGTTGCCCAGGTTTTTGGCCAGAGCCACTGGATCTGTGCTGATGCCATTTAAAGAGATGAGTGACACAGAGGAGGAGATTTGGTGAGGGCGCTCTGTTCTGGACGTTTGGGTTTGAGGCGATGTCTAGTAGGCGGACAGAAATACTGAAGCCCAGAGCCCAGAGAAGAGTCCTGGCTAGGAAGAGCTGTCAGGAGATGGATGGGAGTCTTGGCAGCGGAGGCCATGGGAGCGGAGAGGCAAAGCCAAGGGAAATAGCCGGAAGCAGGATGAAGACAGAGAAAAGAAGAAGACCACAGACTGAGCCCTGAAACCCTCACGGCCACGTTGGGAGTTCAAGCAGCGGAGCAGGAGTAGCTGGTGAGATAGGGGGAAACCCCAGGTTATCTTCACGGCAGCTGAGAGAAGAAAATGTTCCAGGGACAGGAGAGCTGTCGATGTGTCTCACCCTGCCGCCGAGCATTGAGGCAGAAACGATGGAATGACTGGGTACAGGAGGTCACTGGTGTTCTTGACCAGACCTATTTCAGTAGAGGCGAGGGGAGGTGGAGCCTGACTGGCGCCAGTGGAGATAAAAAAGAATGGGATGCGAAAAGATGGAGATAGAGCCCCGGAGGAAAGGCAACATTTTGCAGTTGGAGGGCAGCCCAAGATCGAGTTACTCCTCCGCTGGCTGGGAACAACTCAGCTTGAACCCACAGTGGGCTGTGCACGGCGAGTCACTCGCATGAATTCTGTATTTATTTACTCAACATGTAACAGCCTACACTCTCCTGAAGGGAAAAAATAGTGGCCACACTTTACAGAAATTGAGGACTCCTCACTGGTCCTCCACGCTTCGCAGGAACCCCCTTCACAGAAACCCTCATCACCAGCTGACACAGGCTTCCCCTCCCCTGAATGCATCCTGTTCACCCCACTCTCCAAAGGCTTCGTAAAGGGCCCTCCTGTATGCTGAAAAGGCAGCACACTCATGATCAAACTCATTCATTCTTCTCTTTCATTATTTTCTAACTGCCGGTTATTAAGTGCATTGTATGGGCCCTGAGGATAAAGCACTGGAAAAGACAAATTCATGGAGCTTGGATTCTAGTGGAAAAGGCAGACAATAAGGGGGAAGAAGATAACTAAAGAAGCATGATCTTTTCAGACAGTGATGAGTGCATTAAAGAAAACAAAATAGAGTAATGGGATGCAGGGGTGACGGGAAGGGGAGGAGAGAGGTGTGAGAGAGGCTCATTTAACCACGAGAGTCAAAGAAGAGCTCCCAGAAGGGGAGACATTGGAACTCCCTACAGAGCTGCCCTTGTCCCCTTCCTCCCAATAACAATGACATCTGCTTGGGCTGCCATCACAGCCACGACCTCTTCCACTAATAACACCACCGCTACTTCGGTACCCACTCCAGCCTCTCAGTCCCTTGACAGCCTTTCCTCCAATGATCTTGTTCTCCCTCAGCCTCACCTCAGCCACTCAATTCCATGATCATACCCTAGACCTGGCCATTACCAATTTTTCTACCAAAACTTTCAATGTCTCATTGCAAGGCTAGATGGGGGACCAGCATCTCCTATCTGTCCAGCTCACTCCCAACTATCTTTTGACCCCATGAGACTTCCCATCCATTGATCCTACTACATTTTCACCATACCTTACCCCCTTGATGTCTTCTGTCCCCTCCTTACTGAGCCTGCACTCCATATTCAGTCATTGTAATCACTCCCTTGTGTATGCCCCAACTTAATGCCCTTCTCACATCTGCATACTTACTTGGCAAAACCCCAAACCTGGTTAAGTTCACCTCTCTCCCTGCTCTGCACCTGCAGCTGAACTGTGGCTGAAGGAAAATACAAAACCACACTATCTGTTCTCACTTTAAATTCATGATTAATAGCCACAAGTGGATCCTTGGAGTTGCCTGGCAACCAGACTATTTTCCTAGACATTCACTGTCCAACTCGTGTGGAAGACCACGTCACATCTACTCCTCTCTCCTAAAGCCTCTGACACCTCTTCCCCCATTTTCACTCTCAGTAAGTGATCTAGTTTCCTATTTTATTGAGAAAATAAGTGAGCAGAAGATAAAAAGAACTTCCCAAAGCTCCCACAACCAAATATGTTACATTGGAAAAGGTGTGTTTTCTACCTAAGGGCAACTTTTCCAATTCCTCACTAGATCCCCACCCCGCTATCACCTACTCAAGGATGTAGCTATAACAATTCCCCCCTCTCTCTTCTAGGTCAGCCATTTTTTCTGCTCTACCACATCATTCCCTTCAGTGAACAAACATGTCTCTTGACTCACTTCCTTCTCTAGCAACTGCCCCATTTTTCATTTTTCTCTTTCCTTTCACGCTAAAGCTCCTTAAAAGAGTTGTCTATACTCACTGCCTCCAAATTCCCTCCTCCCATTCATATTCCTGTGTGTGTGTGTGTGTCTGTCTATCTGTCTGTCTCTTCCTCATTAATTTATCATACACATATGGAAAAGAGGCAGAAAGATGGTTAGCAAGGAAGGCACAGAATTGTACAGGGCAGTGGAAATGGAAACCATACAAAGTTAAGACCAAAGGAGTCCTCCATTGAACAGTGGATCAGTTCTAGTGTCCAAGAGGAATAGAAAAACATTGTAATAAAAATCTAATCTTGAGAATTCCTTAGAAATGTAATTCCATGAAAGCTACGAGACTTCCTGGATATACAATAAGAATTCCAGTTGTATCAGCAAAAATTTCTAGACGTCATAGATCCAGAAAGGTATAAAGCAATATATTGAGATTCTTCTACTAGATTTTTTTTAAAGACTATGTTTTTACAGCAGCTCTGGGTTCACAGCCAAATTAAGAGGAACATACAGAGATCTCCCATATACCTCCTGCACCCACACATGCATAGCCTCCCTTATTAACATCCCCACCAGAGTGGGACATTTATTACAACTGATAAATGAATACTGACACATCGTTATCAACCACAGTCTATAGTTTACATTATGGTTCATTCTTCGTGTGACACATTCTATGGATTTGGGCAAATGTATGACATGTATCCATCATTATAGTATCATACAGAGTATTTTCGCTGCCCTAAAAATTTTCTGTGTTCTGCCTATTCATCACTCCCTGCCCCAACCCCTGGCAACCACTGATCTTTTCACTGTCTCCATAGTTTTGCTTTTTCTAGAATGTCATAGAGTTGGAATCAGACAGTATGTAGCTTTTTAAAGAATGGTTTCTTTCACTTAATATGCGTTTAAGGTTCTTTCATGTCTTTTCATGGCTTGATAGCTCATTTCTTTTTAAGTGCTGAATAATATTCCATTTTCTGGATGTACCACAGTTTATTTATCCACTCACCTATTGAAAGAATGTCATAGAGTTGGAATCAGACAGTATGTAGCTTTTTAAAGAATGGTTTCTTTCACTTAATATGCGTTTAAGGTTCTTTCATGTCTTTTCACGGCTTGATAGCTCATTTCTTTTTAAGTGCTGAATAATATTCCATTTTCTGGATGTACCACAGTTTATTTATCCACTCACCTATTGAAAGACACCTTGGTTGCTTCCAAGTTTTGCCAATTATGAATAAGGCTGCTATAAATATCCATGTGCAGATTTTTACGTGACATAAGTTTTTAGCTCCCTCGGGTAAATACCAAGGAGTGTGATTGTTGGATCATATGGTAAGAGTGTGTTTAGTTTTGTAAGAAACCACCAAACTGTCTTCCAAAGTGACTGTACAATTTTATACTCCCACCAGCAATGAATGAGCGTCCCTGCTTCTCCAAATCCTTGCCAGAATTTTGTGTTGTCAGTGTTCCACTTCCATTTCTTTTTTTGCCCTTAGAATTTATTTGTTGGAAAGAACTTGTTGTTTATCCTGTAGAATTCCCCACATTCTCTAATTCACTGACTGCATCCCTGTAGTTTCATTTAACATGCTCCTTTGTCTCCTGTGTTTTCTGTACATTGGTAGTCGAATCTAGAGGTTTAACCAGATTTAGTTTGATTTTTTTTTAAAAAGCAAGACCATTTCATTGGTGGTGGCATGTGCCTCCATTAGGAGGTACGGAAGTATGGTAATGCCTCCTGGTGTGATTTTAGCAGCTATTGCTAGTATTGCTAATCTAATGCACAGGTTTACACTGAGGATTGCAATGTGGTGATATTAGAATTCTATCATCCCATCTTCACTTATTAGCTAGAAATACTTCTATAAAGAGAAATGCCCCCTCACATGGTTTTATAGTGGTACCATTTTCCTAGAAAGGCAGGAAGGATGCTTGATTCTTTCTATTTTCCAGTTTTCAAAATAATGAGTTGGATCCCTGGCATCCTCCAACAGTGACCAATGGGTTTGTTTCCCCATCTCACTCCAGTCAAGGCTTCACCCCCACCATTCCACCTAAATGGCTCTTCTCAAGATCATCAGTGACCTTCATGATGCTAAATCCATTGATGTAACTGCAACCTAGGTTAAGTCTGAGCAGCATTTGGTAACACTTCTGTTGAAACATTTTTTCTCTTTCTTTGCAGGACAGTCCACTCTCCTGGTTTTCTTTCTACCTCACTGACCACTCCTCAGTCTCCCTTGTTGAGTCCTCCTCTTCTTTCCAACTTCTCTTTTTTAAAGTGAGATATAATTCACATACCATAAAATTTACCCTTTTATAGTGTACAGTTAAGTGGTTTATAGGAGAGTCAAACAGTTGGCAATCATCACAATGATCTCATTCCAGAACATTTTCATCACCCCAAAAAGTAACCCGTTATCCATTAACAGTCACTCTCCATCCCTACCTCCAGCCCCTGACAACCATAAACCTACCTTCCATCTCCATGGATTTGTCTATTCTTCTCTCTGACTTCTTAACATCGGAGTGCTCCAGGGCTCAGTTCCTCTTTCTCTTTATCTATCCTTACTCCTTGGTGATCTCCTCCAGTTCCATGGCTTTTAACACAATTCATACACTGCTAGCACCAGCATGGACCTCCCCCCTGAATTCTAGACTTGGATATCCAACTTCCTACTTAGCCTGCCCACAGTGGGTGTCTAATAGACATCTCAACCTTAACATGGTCAAAACAAGCTACTGATCTCCTGGAATGTGCCCACCTCTATAGTCTTCAGCTCGGATTAAGACAAGCCCCTCCTTCCAGTTGCTTGAGCACCAAAACCTTGCAGTCATCTTTGAATCCTCTCTTTCACTCACACCCCACATTTACTAAATCAGGAAATCCTGCTGGCTCTAACTTAAAATATATCCAGAATCTGACCGTGTCTCACAACCTCCACTGTGGTTACTCTTGTCTCAACTGCCATCATCTCTCATCTAGTTATTTCAAAAATCTCTCTGCTACCACCCTTGTGCCTTCTATAGCTTTTAACCCAGAAAAGGGTGATTCTTTAAATATTTGAGTCTGGTGACGATGATGGCATTATATAAGAATACCTATTACATATGTAGCACCTACTCCCTGTCAGGGAGTCCCTCATGGCCTTACGTGATCTCGTCCATATTACTCCTCTGACCTCATTTTCTACTTCTCTCCCCATCATTCATACCACTCTACACTGGCCTCCCTGCTGTCTGAACACCGCCCCCCACGCTTCTGTTTCAGGGCTTTGGAGTTGCTATTGCACCTGCCTGAAACATACTTCCCCCAGGTAGCCTTCTGGCTCCTGGCTCACTCCTTCACTTCCTTCAGGTCTTTGCTTACATGTCACAGTCTTAGGTGACCACCCATCAAAAACTGCAACCCCAAACTCAATCCCAGCTCCCCCTATTCTCTTTCCCTGCTACGTTTTCCTCCACAGTAATTATCACCTTCTGACAAGTTACACATTTTACTTATTTATTCTGTTTATTGTTTGTTTCCCTTCAGTAGATTTAAGATCTATTAATGAAGGAACTTTGGTTTCTTTATTCACTGCTGTGTTCCCAGCACCTAGAACAGTGCTGGGCAAATAGGTGCTCAATAAATACTTGTTAAATGACTGAATCCTAATACTAAGTACCACTTAATAGACACAAACTGTATGGCTAGACACCTTACATGCATGGCACTACCTAGTTTTCATAACAACCCTAGGAAGTCGTATTATATCCATATTTAGCAGATGAGGAAGAGTTAAGTGAATTGCTCAAACTCACACATCTGGTAAATGCTAGAACTCCAAACCTAGCTTCCACAGGGTCACAGCATGGCTGCTGTCACCTCCTCTCAAGCTGCCTTGTCTCAAAAGAGTATTATTCTATGGGTATCTTTAGACTCTCAACGAAAACACAGAAAAGGGACCCAAGTAATATTTACATTTTAGAAGATGTCCAAAAGCAGGCTGTGCTTTGTGGGTTTGTTTTTCTTTCATGGTTTCGCATCTTTGGAGCTCCAGACACACAGGGCAAACTTGGTCCTGTTCAAACTCCAGAGATGACAGAACTGACATATGCATCAATGGGAAAGAGCAATGTGATAGGAGTGGGAGGTGAATCATTTTCTGGAGTGAAAATTGTGTACAGCAGAGGCCATTTATCATGTCATATCATCACTGAAATTATCTCCCTGCTGCCTGCTGGTCCATCAGATGCTTTGCTTCGGTGGCTTCTTTCGTGCTATTTAAGCAAATGAAATATGCTCGCTTCTAGCTTGATTTGTTTATGTAATATTTTGTACTGCTCTGGTAAGAGAATGTGTTTTAATAACTTTATGTCCTTTATAGATAGTCACAGATACTTGTGACAATATTTTTGCAGCCATATAATAAAATAAGAATTGCATTCTGGACAGGGTCAGATTGACCAACACTTGCTGGAATAATCCTTTATGTTTGGTGCAACTCTACTAAATTAAATACAGTGAAAGCAAAATCACTTTATCGTGAGTATAAAGATCTGGTGGATTTTCTACATCGGTGGACTTTAGTTTGGGAGGGGCAGGAGGAGTGAGGTTGAAGAGAATGTCCTCAAAAAGGGTCATAATAGGGTTTTTTTTCTACGCTGCTTCATGAAGGCAAGGTTTTTATAAATTTATTTATTTTTATTTTTGGCTGCGTTGGGTCTTCGTTACTGCGTGCGGGCTTCCTTTAGTTGCGGCGAACGGGGGCTACTCTTCGTTGCGGTGCGCGGGCTGCTCACTGCGGTGGCTTCTCTTGTTGCGGAGCACGGCCTCGAGGCACGCAGGCTTCAGTAGTTGTGGCTCACGGGCTCAGTAGCTGTGGCTCGTGGGCTTCAGTAGTTGTGGCTGGCGGGCTCTAGAGAGCAGGCTCAGTAGTTGTGATGCACGGGCTTAGCTGCTCTGCAGCTTGTGAGATCTTCCCGGACCAGGGCTCGAACCCGTGTCGCCTGCATTGGCAGGCAGATTCTTAACCACTGCGCCACCAGGGAAGCCCCAAGGCAAAGTTTTTAACGGGTGGTTCTGTAAATGGACTGGAGAGGCTAGACAGCATTTGAAACTGTTCTCTCTCTCCTGAAAACATAATGCTGGGAGTTGATATTAGCGTCATTTACAGAGGCACCTCGGGGAAGTTGCAACAACCTTACCTTCTATTTCTGGTCCATTTCTAGTTAAAAATGTGTGATGCTTTACCTTCATAGGCATCCCCACCGACTACTTTCAAGAGATTGCAAATGGATAGTAAGGATTGAACATAGGTGTCAACATTTTCCTTTCTTTGAGATTTCACCTTCCTTCCCCTTGGTGCCATTCTTTGCTTCTTCATATCTGGAAAGAGGCACAATGCAGCAGGACTCCTCTGAGCACCGTCTCCACACCGAGGTCATTTAGCAACTGCTTAAACTCTTCCATGATGGCCAGCTCTCCTCCTTTTGCAGAGCCCCTGGCATTAGAAGTTTCCTTCTTGATACAGTAGAACCCAAGTCAGTTTCACCATCACACCTACCACAGGTTTAGCTCTGCCCTTGGGCGTGAACAGATATGCCCTCTTCCAAATGCCAGCCCTTCCAATATTCAAAATGAAAACTCTTCCACATCCCTCCTTAGTTGTTTGTCTCAAGTTCTTCCGTATATGGCAGGGTTACTTCTCATTACCATCCTAACTCTTGGCCTCTGGTTCCACTTAAATTTGTCAACAACTTTTGAAAAATGTTGTATCTGGTCTCTAAATCTAAGTCCAGTTACCAACAAAACAACTCATTGGACTTTTGCTCAACTTTAGATTGTTGTCTTAGTTAGTTAGAAAGATCATTCCAAGGCTTTATTTTCCTAGTTAGGAGTTCTTTCTACACCCCCATTTTGTCTTACATGACAGAATTAAGATCCAAAGAGATTTGAAAATGATGGGCTGGAACCAACAAGATGAAATATAACAGAGACTTTGCATCTGCTAAAGCGGCTTAAATTACTTGCACTTTAAAAATTGCCATGTCACATGGCTGACTCATACAGAACTTGGGGTCAGCTGAAGCCACCAGGTCTTCCTCATGCCCTACTTTAAAACTGTTAGACATTAAAGATCATTTTGTTGGTTTCAACCCATTCTCCTAGCCTGTCTGGATCTTTTTATTATTTTAACTTTTTATTAGGGTATAATTTAAGTGCATAGGTCTTAATTGTACAGCTTGATTGATCTTCACGCAGGTGCACACATGCGCGTGCGCACGCACGTACACACACACATCCCTCTAACCACCATTCAGATCAAGAAACAGAGCATTATCAGCACCAACAGCTCCCTTGTGCCTCTTTCCAGTCAATAACTCCCATCCCAAGGTAGCTACTATCCTGATTTCTAGCATTGTAGATTAGTTTTGCCTGGTTTTGAACTTCATATAAATGGAATCATACAGAATGTACTCAATTGTGAATGGCTGTTTTTGCTCATCCATTATGTCTGTGAGATTCATCTGCACTGTGCATGTAGTAGTAGGTTGTTCTTTTTCGTTGCTAAGTAGTAGTTCATTAAATGAATGTGCCACAACTTGTTAATTCGTTCTCCTGTTGATGGAAAATTGGGTTGTTTCCAATTTCAAGCTAATACAAATAAATGCTGTTATGAACATTCTTGTACATGACTTTTGGCAGATACATGCATTTATACTACGTCTAAAGCTGG
Source organism: Monodon monoceros (assembly GCF_005190385.1). Lineage (NCBI taxonomy): Eukaryota > Metazoa > Chordata > Mammalia > Artiodactyla > Monodontidae > Monodon > Monodon monoceros. The sequence goes on from NW_021703779.1 coordinate 113,460,621, forward strand.
AAGGATACTTACTGGGTCATAAAGGACATATATGTTTAGCTTTAGTATATGCTGTCAAACACTTTTAAAAAGTGAATGTGGCAATTTACCATCTGTGATGGCCAGTTTTATGTGTCCTGGCTAGGGTACAGTCCCCAGTTATTCAATCAAACACTAATCTAGATGTTTCTATAGAAGTATTTTGTAGATGTGATTACAGTGCATAATCAGTTGACTGTGAGTAAAGGGACATTATCCTGGACAATCTGGGTGGGCCTGATTCAATCAGGTGAAAGGTTTTGAGAGCAGAGCTGAGGCTTCTTTGAAGAAGAAATTCTGCCTCTGGACAGCAGCTTTGGCTCATGACTGAGAGTCCCAGACTGCCTTTCCTGTTGGTCTACTCTGTGGATTTCAGACTTGTCTAGCCAGAACCTACAATTGTATAAGCCAATTTCTTGCAATAAACCTCAATATATGTTTCATACTGGTTCTGTTACTCTGAAACCTTAATGATACAGATTTTGTACCAGGAGAGTGCTGCTGTAACACATACCTAAATATGTAGAAGTGAGTTTGGAAGTGGGTAATGAGTGGAGGCTGGAAAATTTTTGAAAAGCATGATAGAGAAATCCTACATTGGCCTGAACAGACTGTTAATAGAAATATGGATGTTAAAGATTCTCCCAGGAAGGGCTCAGGAGGAAGTCAGGAGCATTGGAGAGGAAGCCTGTATCATCTAGAGAATTCATATGTCATCATAAAGAGAATATTGGTAGGATAGTTTATCCTCTTCATTTTTCAAATATAGATAACTCAAAATGTAATTCAAGAAAACGTTCAAGTGATCCACAAGAAGGCAAGAAAAAAGAAACAGAACAAAGAGAAAACAATAATATGGCAGACTTAAATCCTAACATATCAATAATTGTATTAAATTTAGTTTGTCTAGACTTCCCTGGTGGCACAGTGGTTAAGAATCCGCCTGCCAATGCAGGGGACACGGGTTTGAGCCCTGGTCCAGGAAGATCCCACATGTCCCGGAGCAACTAAGCCCGTGCACCACAACTACTGAGCCTGCGCTCCAGAGCCCACACGCCTAGAGCCTGTGCTCCACAGCAAGAGAAGCCACCACAACGAGAAGCCTGTGCACCACAACGAAGAGTAGCCCCCGCTCACCGCAACTAGAGAAAGTCCATGTGCAGCAACAAAGACCCAACAGAGCCAAAAATAAATAAATAAATAAATGTGTATTCATCAAACAACATAGCTTCAAAATACATGAAGCAAAAACTGATAGAGTCGAAAGGAGAAATAGAAAATCCACAATTATAGTTGGAGACTTCAATGACCTACTCTCAGCAACTGATAGAAAAATCAGCAAGGGTATAGAAGAACTCAATATCATTAACCAACAGTATCTAATGGACATTTATAAAACATTCTGCCCAATAACAGCAGAATACACATACTTTTCAAGCGCCCAAGGGACATTAATCAAGATAGACTCTATTTTGGCCATAAAACCAACCTCAATAAATTTAAGAGTTCCAGTCATACAGAGTATGCTCTCCAGCCCCAGTGGAATCAAACTATAAACCAACTAGAAACTAGAAACTAGCACAAAGATAACAGAAAAATCTCCAAGCACTTGGGAACTAAGCAACATAGTTCTAAATAATCCATGGGTCAAAGAAGGAGGCTCAAGGGAAATCAGATAAAACACTGCACAAAATGACAATGAAAGAACAACACATTAAAATTTGTGGGACAGAACTACAGTAGTGCTGAAGGGAAATTTACAGCACTAAATTCATACATTAGAAAAGAGGAAATGGCGCAAATCAATGATATAAGCACCCACTCAAATTGAAATGGAAAGGCAAGAACTTAGGAGAGCTTAAATCAATTTTGAAAAAGAAGAATGAAGTGGGAGAGATCATCCTACCGCCCAATGGTAGCCTTATTATATAGCTCCGGTAATCAGTTCAGTGTGGTATGGGTAGAGGCATAGACACACAGACTGGTGTTTAGCTGGATTGGGGCAGGTGTTGGCAAAAAGGTTTTCTGTTGTGTTAGGCCACCTTTTTTCTGGCCCTTTGGGTAGGGAGAGCAGGCCCCTCAAGGAGCTTTTCTTGTCTGTGCCTGTTGGTGGTTCCAGGTTGCAGACTTTCCCAGCTCCCTGTTCTGGATATATGGGAGGCAAAGGGAAACCCAGAGAACTCACTGCCTTGTCCTTCCTGAAGTCCCGAGGTCCCTAGCCAAGTCCACCTTCTTCTTTCCAGCTTTTAGAGTCTTCATATGTTGGTTTATGTCCAGGTTTTTTTTTAGTTGTTAGAGGGGCTTTTCCATCTTGATTAGACCAGGAAGTCAGATTTCTTTCTGGGTCTTTTTGAAACCTAATTCTGTCATGCAAGGTATTTAACCATCCCTTCCAAGCTGTATGCCCCTCCCAAATTCAATGAATTTGTCCTCTAGTCTTTTTTTTTTTTTTGCGGTACGCGGGCCTCTCACTGCTGTGGCCTCTCCCGCCGCAGAGCACAGGCTCCGGACGCGCAGGCTCAGCGGCCATGGGTCACGGGCCCAGCCGCTGCGCGGCATGTGGGATCCTCCCAGACCGGGGCACGAACCCGTATCCCCTGCATCGGCAGGTGGACTCTCAACCACTGTGCCACCAGGGAAGCCCTCTTCCTAATAGTTTTAATATAGCATTCTCGTTTTGTTAAGCATGATAGATTTTTTAAAACCAAAGCTTCAAGAGACTGCTCTATTAAGTTAGTATGTGGGAGACAGCTATAGCTTAAAAGTCCTCTTAACCGTATCTTCTTTTGTTTTATTTTATTTTATTTTTTAATTTTATTTTAGTTTTTTTGGTACGCGGGCCTCTCACTGTTGTGGCCTCTCCTGTTGCAGAGCACAGGCTCCGGACGCGCAGGCTCAGCGGCCATGGCTCACGGGCCCAGCTGCTCCGTGGCATGTGGGATCCTCCTGGACCGGGGCACGGACCCGCATCCCCTGCATCGGCAGGCAGACTCTCAACCACTGCGCCACCAGGGAAGCCCTGTCCTCTAGTCTTTATTCCAATTATCGATAAGAAATGTTGAACAGAACAAGGGGTTACGGAGTCTGTCCCTGTTTTCTTTCACTTGTTGTGCTTTATTCCCAGTCTATCTCTAGCCTCTTACAGTTTTCTGGCTGACACTCCCAATTCTGCATATTGGATCCAATTTGTCTATTCCATGATTACGCTCTTCCTGTGAGTTTATTCTTGGTCCAGCACAAAATAGCCCTGCCAAGGAACTCCCATTTATGGGTAAAGTATATGAAAAAGCTCTTGCTTACATAAAGATAATCTGATGGTGGTGGCTATCTATATACATTAACGTGTAGGAACACCAGTTGACACAGAGGATTTTTTCTCCCTCCTCACCCTTCTCTTTTCTGACCCCAGTCAGATCTGGAGCACAGAAGCCGTCTAGACTGCCAAGGAATGCTCACATGGGATGCATCTTTTTTTATTGTCTAAGATTTTATGTTCAAGATCTGTCATTTCTGATGAATTACCAAATGCCAGACACAGTGTTAAGAGCTTTGCATACACTGTGTCTAATCCTCACAGTAGTGCTAGGAAGAAGAGACTAGTATTATAACCATTTTTCAGCTGAAACTAAGGCACAGAGAGGATAAGTAACTTTCCCAAAGTCACACAGTCACGGTTTGAACCCAGGTCTCTATAACTAGAGATCCCAAACTCTTCTTCATGCTGTTATTATATTCCCTTCCCCAATGACCTTGCAATAAAGAGATTTTATCCTTGACTGACATAACAACTGACCCAACTGGCTACGCTAATTCACCCTAAGCCATTGCCTCTCATTGCTGCCTTAGCGTGCCTTCCTTTTTCAGCTTAGACCAAACATGGAGCAGGGCTATAGGGAACAGGGAGAATGTCTGGGGAATTTCGATTGGGAGGACAAGGGAGTATGGCGTCACAGGGATAGTAAAAGCCTGGATTATGAGCCACAGTCCCAGGGTGATAGACCTATCAGGGCACTGTAGGGGCAAGTGCAGCCTGTGAATAAGGATGGGAAGAGTACTCGGCAGAGAGTGAGAAGAGCGCATTTTTTCTTAGCATTGTAACATTTTTTTAATTTATGTTTTATTTAGGTATAGTTAGGGTTAGTTATATATAGTTCTATATATAATAACTATTATATATAGTTATATATAATATATAACAATATATTAGTTTCAGGTGTACAACATAGTGATTCAATATTTTTATAGATTATACTCTATTTAAAGTTATTGTAAAATATTGGATCTATTCCCTGTGCTGTACAATATAGCTTTTTTTCATTCAGCAATAATTTATTTATTTATTTATTTATTTATTTTAGCATCTTTATTGGAGTACAATTGCTTTACAATGGTGTGTTAGTTTCTGCTGTATAACAAAGTGAATCAGCTATACGTACACATACATCCCCCTCCCTCTTGCGTCTCTCTCCCACCCTCCCTATCCCACCCCTCTAGGTGGTCACAAAGCACCGAGCTGATCTCCCTGGGCTATGCGGCTGCTTCGTTGATAGCTTATTTATTTTATACATAGGAGTTGGTACCTCTTAATCCCCTACCCCTCTCTTGCCCCTCGCCCCTTCCCTCTCCCCACTGGTCACCAGTAGTTTGTTTTCTAACCTCAGCTGTCAGTAACAAGCTGTTTGACTTTGGGCGAATTACTTGGCCTCTCTGAATCACAATTTTGTCATCTGTCATTGAGATGGCTGGTATATCAAAGGGTACACACAGGTGTCCTGTGGGCTGATAAGACAAACAGATTTGTTTTGTTTGGCTACCTCAGAGTTATAAAAAACATCTGATTTTAAGCACCTTTAAGGGAGGCATGTGCTTTGCAGATCCATGTAGGCTCCACCACACTCTCTGTGCATCCCACCACCCGCCCCAGGCGGCCGCACTCTTAGTTTATCTGCCAGCTCCTGAAGGCATTTTGGATTTTGGCCACTGGTCAGTCTCCTCCATTCAGCTTCCTAAAGAGATATCCAGCCCTCATCTTCTATGCACGTTATGCTCATTGCAAAGTAAACTAAGTCTATCCTAGCAAGTACCGCCTGGTAAAGGGAAACGAATCTTGGACTAGGAATCACAAGGGGTCTGGGCCGGCCTCTGCCCCACACAGCTGAGTGGTTCCAGGTGAGGCAGCCAACTCCTCTGATTTTGTTCACTTGTCTGTGAGATAACATGCCCTGCTATGCTCACAGCACCATCGTGGAAACCAAACAGTATCCATGCTATGAGAAAACATCGAAAACCAGGTGACTGCCTAAATGTGAGGGATTAGTAATTAGTTACTGCTGCTCTGCTCCCAATAGACACCAGCCTAGAAGTGCCTGTTTATTACAGTGGGTGCCATCCTGATGGGCTGCGGCATCCATTCTGATGGGTTGGTACCTGCGCTAGATCAGTTGTGCAATATTTTGAGTATCACCCCAGTGGCTGCCTGGAAGGAGAGATAAGAACACTGTTGTCTAAGTACAAACCTGTTGGCTATACTTTATAATATTTCAGAGCAAGAATTTATGCACACCTAGTCTGACTTTGTTTCTCTTTCTCCTATGTAAGGTCTGAGGCATTTGAGAAGGGCCAGGGTTCAGGAGAACCCTGTGGGGCCTCAAATGTGGTTGGGATGGTCATGGGGGGGACTATGGATCTGTTAATGTTATGTCACCAATTGTTGTAGTGGCCCCCAAAAGATATGTCTACTCTCTAACCTTTAGAACCTATGAGCGCGACCTTATTTGGAAAAAGGATCTTTGCGGATGTAATTAAGGGTTCAGAGATCATCTGGATTCTCTGGGTGGGACCTAAATCTAATGACGTGTCCTAATATAAGACAGATGAGAAGACACAGATACAGGGAGAAGAGGAGAAAGCCATTTGAAGACGGAGGAAGAGACTGGAGTGGTGCAGCCACAAGCCAAGGAAAGTCTGAAGCCAACAGAAGCTGGAAGACGCAAGGAAGGATTCTCCCCTAGAGCCTTTGGCCGTGCCTGACACCTTGAAGTTCAATACTTCTGGCCCCCAGAACAGAATAAATTTCTGTTGTTTTAAGTCACTAAGTTTGTGGTCGTTTTCTATGGCAGCCACAGGAAATGTACACCCCCCATCCCTTCGCGTTCAAAACGTATGTTCACTCAGTCCAGGCCCTGCTTAGAACGCCGAATGGCATTACATTCTTGGTAATTCTTGTACTTTTAAGTTTTAAATTGTATGCTGTGACCTGTTTTCTTTAACCATTCAGTCTGTGATAATGTTTCATTTCACCCCTCAAAAAAGGCTCTGGCGTTATTCGATACTGTTGGTTTTTTTTTAACTATAAGGATACATCATGAAATGTACCAGAAGTGGCACAGGCTTTACAGTCAGACAGACCCAGGTCCCAGTCCCACCTGATCTACCTACTAGCTGAGTGGCCTTTGACAAATCGGTAGCCTCAGTTGCTTCATGTGTGCAGTTGGGTTAACACTACCCCCCTGGCAGGGTCATCATGAGTGTTAAGGGCAATGAGCCCACGGCAGGCGTGCAATAAACAACAGCTCTTGATGCTCAAGAAATGTTATTCTGTGTTGGCTGTTGAACGTCAGTGAAGTTCCCTGTCTTCCTGAGTCCACAATCTTCTTTATTTTCAAAGGTGGTCCTGCTCCAAGGCTCAGCGATGCTGCTTACCACCCTCCTTATTCACGCTGTTTCAGCCATTCTGGCTTCCATGCTGTTCCTCAGACATGCCCAGCACGATCCATTCTCGTGGCCTTTGCACTTGCCATTCCCTCTGTCTAGAACACTCCCAGATGTCTGCATGCCTTGTTCCCTTACTTCATTCAGGTCTCTACCCAAATGTACCATCTTATGCAAGAGGCCTTTCCTCACCACCCTAAACAGACACTTCCCCGTCCCTCTCTATCACCCTAACCTGCTTTATTCTCATTTAAAGGCTTTGTCACCACCTGACATATGTATTGATATTTGTGTACTACATGTCTCCTTCCATTAGAATGTAAGCTCCAAGGAAGCAGAGCAGAGATTTTTGTCTCCTTTGTGAACTGCTGTATCCCTGGTGCCTAGAGCAGTAGATGCTCAACACATATTTGTTGAATGAATGAATGAGTACCTAGTCTAGCTGAGAAGAGAAGTAAATATTCAATTATAATGCAGTGTATTCAGAGCTCTGATCTGTTTGTACAGGGTAGGGGCCCCTAGTCTGGCTGGAGGCTGGAATGGGCGTAAGAATTATTTTAGAAAATTTTCTTGGGGCAAATACCATCTCAGCTGAATCTTGCAGCATGAATAGGAATTTCCACGTCTGGAAGGTGGGAGATCAAACAGTGTTGCAAAGTCCCGTAGACTGGAGATCTCAGAAATTTTGATAGTTCAGTGTGACAGAAAGGAAGGATGGAGGGAAAGAGGGAGGAAGGGAGGGCGAGGGAAGGAAGAGGAGGGAGAGGAGGAAGAAGAAAGGAAGGGAGGGAAGGAAGGAAGAAGAGGAGGGAGACAGGAAGGAGGGAGGGAGGGAGGGGAGGAGGGAAGGGAGGAGGGAGGGGAGGAGGGAGGGGAGGAGGGAGGGAGGAAAGAAGGAAGGAAGGAAGGAAGGAAAGAAGGAAGGAAGGAAGGAAGGAAGGGAGTCTATGCTTTCAAGAAGCTCACAGTTTAGTCCAAGGGATAACCATATAAACAATTAAAATACAGTTTGTTAAAATTGGTGGTAGAGAGATTTTCAGGGTACTGTGGGAACCCATAGGGAGAGGTCCTCCCTCTGTGAAAGAGGCAGGAGCTGTGGAGGGAAAGAAAAGGCTTAGCAGAGAATCATTCACTAGGCAGACAAAGGGGAGCAGCCCCAACTGAAGAAGTACCAAGACTTGCAAAGATGGGCTTCCTTGACGGTCCAGTGGTTAAGACTCTGCGCTTCCACTGCAGGGGAAGCGAACACCAGCGATGTGAGAGGACTGGAATGCCCAGTGCTACAGAGGAGAGTGGGCCTTGGAGGCTCGTGGGCATAGAGACCTTTGGTGCCACAGGAAAGGGTCTGGATGGTATTCTAAGAACATTGGGAGCCACTGGGAAAATTTAAGTGGAGAGAGGTGAGAATGTTACAGATCCACGATTAGCTTCTAATCATTTCTATCTTCTATCTTCTCTAGGAAAAATCTGTTGCAAATAAGATCAAGCCTAGAGCCAGGAGACCAGGTAGAAAGCTGCCGTAAATATCCAGGGATGACATGTTATGGTGGCCTAGACCCTGGCTACTCAAAGTGTGGTCCAAGACCAGCAGTGTGCGCGTCACCTGGGAGCTTGTCACACGACCAGAATCTCAGGCTCCACTCCACACCTGTGGAATCAGAATCTGCATTGTAATAAGATCCCCAGGTGATTGGTGTCCACATTAACATTGGAGAAGCATTGGCCAAGACTGAATGGGGATGGAGAGGAGGGTATAGACATGACAGAGCTATTAAGGTGGAATTGACAGGATCTAGCATCAGATGTAGTGATCCTTTCAAAATTAACTTATTTCTCCAGCTGCTGACATTTCCATACTTTCATCAGCGAGAGCTCCAGTTGACGGCACACTCTCCTGTGCCGGGTTCACAGCGTGGCTGAGGAGCTAGCCTCTCTTTGGATTCAGAGCTAGCTGTAGACAGAAAGCTGGTTTCTTTACAGGAGCCCCAGCAGATGGCCCCTTAGGCAGCTCAAACTCAATAAAATGTAAAATAGACCAGTGTAGGATAATTCCACACTTTTTTTTGTTTTTGCCAAAGCAGATTTAGACTCCAGCTGTTTCAATAATTTCTTTAAATCTCTTCAAAGACAACAGTTGACTTTCATTTAAAAGCGCTGGAGGGGAGGGAGGAATTGAATTACCTTGAGAAGTTTGGAAAAGTAAAACGTGATCTCTTTATTCTAGTTGCAAAGGACAAAAGTTATCATTGCTTTCATTGTGGCTACATATCTTAAACTCAGGAGTTCACAGGTTTCTATAACTGCTGTTTAAAATATGGGGAATGGTGGGTGGGTTGATCTGCAGCATCCTTAAATACCAGAGGATCCAGAGAAGAATCCCTCCCCTTGAATAATAATTCCCATATGGCATTTTTAGAAGGAAACTGACTTCACCAATGCGTCAACATGTTTATTCCTATTAGATTAGGATAACAGTTACTTCAGCTGCTGACCTCTTGTTTCTCTGTCCTCTGAAAACTCCAAGGAAAGCTGTCAATTAACGAAAAAGAATACTCTCCATTAGACCATGGCAGCCATGGTGGAAAAGCATGGGACTCCTTACTAATTTCGACTTAGGAGGAAACTTATTCAGCACATATTTGCTGAATGCCTTCCAAGTTCAAGGCATTGTGCTAAAAGTGTTCTTAGTTGCCATCAGCAGAAACTGACTCTGGTTAACCTAAGGAGAAAAGGAATTCACTGGCAGGAAATCAGGTAGCAAACGGAGTTGACAGGAAGGCCGGTGAAACAGGCTTGGAAACGGTCTGAGACTGAGGGAAGCTCAGGGGTCAGCATTCCAGCCAAGTTCACACCCCAGGAACAGACTGGACACTGCATGCTGGCACTGTCACCACCAACCACTGCCAGTGATCACATGGATGCTGCAGCTGCTGCCATCCGAAGGAATTCGGAACTGTCCCTTGCTTCTTTGCAACACTGGCTCCAGATTCAAAGTCCCGGACAGGAGTCCGAGGTTGACTGAGCCTAGGTCACTGCCTGTGTCTGGGCTGCTAGGGGTCAGGGACTGTGAGTGTCTAGCACAACTCATACAACGGGGGTTCCCTAACACACTCTCTCCCTAAGTGATCTCATCCTGCCCCTTGAATTTAAACACTACAACATACTCATGGCTCCCAAATTTCTCTCTCTAGCTAACATGTCTACTGAGCTTTAGACTCATATGTCTACACACCTTCACGACATCTCCATTTGGACGTCTAATTGGCAACTAAAACTTATCATGGCAGACAAGAAATTCTTGATTCCCTCGTCTCTGCTCCTATAAGCCTGCATCTCCCTCAGACATTCCTGCCTCAATGAACAGCACCACCAACCACTCAAGCCCCAGTCCTAGGAATTTCCCTCCCTTTCTCTCTTTCTCCCATCCTCCACATCTAATCCGTAAGGATGTCCTCTGGTTTCTACCTCCAAAATATATCTCAAATGGGGCCTCTCCTCACCATCTTTGTAGTGCAAGCCATCAGCATCTTTGCCTGTAACAACCATCTGTGCCATTCAGGGCACCAACAGATGGCACACTCAAAAGAGATAACCCCAAAAGACTCTAATGACTATTAACTATAAACCTTTGTATATTATTACTGTATATATTATATATTATTACCATAAACCATTATGTGTAAACCGTTAACTATTGACTATTAACCAAGACGGGGGGCAAGCTTAAGAAAACAACCCAAAGATGGTGAAGTCCCAGTGAAAGCACCAGGAGCTGCAGGAACACAGCCCCAGACAGGACCTGGGTGAGGAAGGAAGGAAATGGGGCAGGGGGCAGTGGTAATGAGTACCCTCATCTCTCTGCTCTCAACTCTGATCTCCTGCCAGTGCCTCTCGTGGCCTAAGCTCAACTCAACCAGAAACCAGGCAGCAAAGGGGCCCTGGAGATGCTGTCTGCAGTTGTCAGCCTTCAGGGTCAGAGAAGGGCAGATAATGAAATGGTGTAAGAGATAACGAGGGTAAGGGGAATAACCAACACACCTTCTGACTGGTCACTTTGCTTCTCCTCTTCCCCATTCCCCAAATCGACTCTCCACAGAGCAGCCAGAGTGATCCTTTATAATGCAAGTCATACCATGGGCCTGTTTAAACCCCTCCCGTGGTTTCTCATCACACATAAAATAAAATCCAAGCTCTTCACCACGGCCTATATGGCCTTACTTGATCTGGCCCTTCCTCTTTGATTCATCTTCCACCACTTTTCCCTTGCTCACGAAGTTCCAGGCATGTGCCAACCCCTGCTCACTGTGTGGCGTCCTAATTACCCAAATTAAAACAGACCTTTGTCCAGTCATTTTCTATCACAAGACCGTCTTTCATTTTCTTCGTGGTGTCAAAGGATTTTGAGACCACCATTCAATGTCTGAGTTCCATTTGAGATGCCTGTGTAATCACCCCTCAATTAAGTAGTTGGATATATGAAGTCTTTTTGTTGTTTCAGGCTTTGGGGCTTTGTGTTTTAATTTTCATTGTATCTTAATTTAATTTTAGTTTGTAAAAATTAATCAATCTTAAGTTTAATGAGTTATATACCTCTGCATAACCAACACCTCAATCAAGCCGTAAAACATTTCCATCACTCCAGAAAGTTCTTCCATGCCCCTCCCCCACCCAATGATCTGATTTCTATCCTGTAGATTTGTTTTGTCTGCTCTTGAACTTCATATAAATGAAATCATGCGGTATATACTCTTATGTCTGGCTTCTTTTGTTCAACATAATCTTTTTTAAAATATTTATTTATTTATTTTTGGCTGCGTTGGGTCTTCATTGCTGCACGTGGGCTTTCTCTAGTTGCAGCGAGAGGGGGCTACTCTTCGTTGCCTTGCGCGGGCTTCTCATTGCGGTGGCTTCTCTCATTGCAGAGCACGGGCTGTAAGCACGCAGGCTTCAGTAGTTGTGGCACATGTGCTCAGTAGCTGTGGCTCACGGGCTCTAGAGCGCAGTCTCAGTAGTTGTGGCGCACGGGCTTAGCTGCTCCGCGGCATGTGGGATCTTCCTGGACCAGGGATCGAACCCATGACCCCTGCATTGGCAGGCGGATTCTTAACCACTGTGCCACCAGGGAAGTCCCCAACATAATATTTTTGAGGTTCATCCGTGTTGTCGCATGTATCAGTAGTTTGTTCCTTTTACTGGTGATTAATATTCCAGTGTATTAATTTACCACAGATTTCCCTTTTTCCTGTTGATGGATGTATGTTTTGGTCCTTCACCCCTAGTTTTTGACTATATGAATAAGGCTGCTGTAAGCATTCTTATATGACTCTTTTTGTGGACCTATGATTATATTTATTTTGGATAAACAACCAGGAGTGAAATTGTTAGGTCATAGGAAAGATGTATATTTAACTTTAAAAGGATCTGGTAAACAGTTTTCCAAAGTGGTTTACCATTTTATATTCCCACTAGCAATGCGTGAGTTTTCCCATTGCTCCACATCTTTGCTAACATTTTATGCTATCAATCTTTTTTATTTTAGCCATTCTAAAGAGTGTGAAATGGCATTTCACTGCAGTTGTAGTGTGCTTTTCCCTGATGACTAATAATGTTGAGAACCTTTTCATGTGTTTATTGGCCCTCCATCTACCTTCTTTTGTAGAGTGTCAAGTCTTTTGCCCATTTTTCTATTGGGTTTTTTGGTCTTTTGTCAGTTATATGTATTGTGAATATTTTCCCCAATCTGTGGCTTGACTGTTCATTCTCTTAAATGGTGTCTTTTGATGAGAAATTTTTAATTTTGATGAAGTTTCATTTATCCTTATTTTTTCTTTTATGTCAGTGCTTTGTATATCTTGTCTAAAAACCTGTTGCCTATCCCCAGGTCATGAAACTATTCTCTTATATATTCTTCTAGAAGCATTATTGTTTTAATTATATCTAGCTGCATTTTGGTACATGAGGCATCTCAAATTAATTTTTAAGTAAACAGTGAGGTAGGGGGTCAAGGTTCATTTTTTTTCCTTAAGAATATCTGGCTGTTTCCAGTACCATTTGTTGAAAAGACTATCCTTTCCCTATTTAATTGCCTTTGCACCTTTGTTGAAAATCAACTATGTGTGTGTGTGTGTGTGTGTGTGTGTATATATATATATATATATATATAGGCTCTCTATTCAGTTCCATTGATCTATTTGTCCATCTTTATGCCAGTACTACACAGTAGATTTAGAGTATGTATGTATGTATTAATTCATGTAGTGTACACCATCCAAAGTTTTTCTTTTTCAAGATTGTTTGGTCTAGGTCCTTTGCATTTTCATATAAATTTTAGAATCAACTTGACAATTTCTACAAGATAGATTTCTTGGGATTATAAATGGGACTGCATTAAATGCATAGATCAATTTGGGGAGAACTGACATCCTAACAATATTGATTCTACCAGTCCATCAACATGATGTATCTCTCCACTTATTTAGGTCTTCTTTAATTTCTTTCAACAATGTGTTTCTTGTTCAGTTTAGAGAGCACAAATGTCTTTTATTAGATTTTTCTCTGGCTGTTTGAAGTTTTTTTGATACTATCATAAGTAATAATGTGTTTTAATTTTTCTTTTCCCAATTTTTCATTGTTATATATAGAAATACAATTAATTTTGTATACTGACCTTTTATATTGTGACCTTACTTAATTTGCTTATTAGCTCTAGTGATTTTTTTTGATTCTTTAGATATTTTTCTATACACAATTATGTTATCTGAATAAAAAGTTTTACTTCTTTCTTTCTAATTTGTATGCTTCTTATTTCTTTTTCTTGACTTATTGCACTGGCTAGGACCGCCAGTATGATGTTGAATAAAGGTGATAAGAGTGGACATCCTTGCCTTGTTACCAGTCTTAGGGAAAAGTACTCAATATTTCACCAGTAAATATGATGATATATAAGTCTCAGAGTGAATACTCTCTCTGCTGTGTGAAAAAAGGGCTCAGTGGATAAGAAAGGCTAGAGATAGAAATTTGTGACTTATAATTATAGATGGTATATAAAGCATGAGTCCTGAGGAATAATGAAATTTAGAGGTTGGGTAATAAATTAAGAATAAATCACTAACAGGATGGGAAAAATGAAAAAGATGCCATCAGAAGGCCAGAAATAATAATAGATACTATTTATTAAGTGCTTACTATTTACCATGAACTATTCTAAACACTTTTAATGTATTATCTTATTTACTCTTTGCATGAATAGAGAAAGACAGGGATCCAGCAAAAAGACACTGAAGGAGAAGCTTGAAGAAATTCAAGATGTGGGTGGTCACAGGAACCAAGAAAAGAGATTGTCCTAAGAAACAATGACTGACTTCTGGATATTGCTGAGACACAAGGTAAAAGACCGAAAAATGTTCCTTTGATTTGCCAACACGGAAGTTGGCTGTGTCGGCAAGGGTGGTTTCAGTAAAGTACAGTCTGGAAGATAGATTGAAATGGGTTGAGGAGTAGATGGGAGCTGAGGAGGAAGAAGCAGTGTTAAGGAGATGATCTTTGGAAAAGTTGGGCTATAAAGGGGGCAGGAAAAAAGAGTATCAGTTGGAGAGGACTGTGGGGTCAATGGAGGAATGTTCATGCCCCCAGGGCTCCTGCAGCACTGGCCTTCTCAGATTTCTTCCAAAGTTGCCTTTGTCCACACTATTCTTTCTACGTACAAAGTTCTGTCTCCACTCTTCTCCACCTGACAAGCTCTTATCCTTTAAGATCCATATCAAATGTCCACTCCTCTGTGAGGACTTCATTAAGTCATGGTAAAGTGAACCACTTTCTCCACCACGTTCCTAGGTACCACGTACACAATTCTATTAGAACATTCAGCACGTAGATTTTAATGTAAACATTTTGTTTGTCATTTGTCTCCCCTATTGAACTATGCCTTCCTCCAGTGCAGAGGGCAGGTCTTACTAATTTTTGCTTATTTCTTTGTTAAAAACCCTCCATTGGATGGAATATTACTCAGCCATAACAAAGAATGAAATAATAACATTTGCAGCAACATGGATGGACCTAGAGGTTATCATTCTAAGTGAAGTCAGAGAAAGACAAATATCATATGATATCATTTATATGTAGAATCTTTAAAAATGATTCAAATGAACTTATTTACAAAACAGAAAGAGACTCACAGACATAGAAAACAAACTTATGGTTACCAAAGGGCAATGGTGGGGGGAGGGATAAATTAGGAATTTGGGTTTACAAATACACACAACTATATATAAAATACATAAACAACAAGGACCTACTGTAAAGCACAGAGAACTATATTCAACATCTTGTAATAACCTATAATGGAAAAGAATCTGAAAAAGAATATATATATGTATATATATATATATATATCTGAATCACTTTGCTGTACACCTGAAACATTGTAAATCAACTATACTTCAGTTAAAAAAATAAAAAATAAAAAATAAAATTTTTTAAATTAAAAAAGAAGATGTGGGGCTTCCCTGGTGGCGCAGTGCTTGAGAATCTGCCTGCCAATGCAGGGGACACGGGTTCGAGCCCTGGTCTGGGAAGATCCCACATACCGCGGAGCAACTAAGCACGTGTGCCACAACTACTGAGCCTGCACTCTAGAGCCCATGAGCCACAACGACTGAGCCTGCGTGCCACAACTAGTGAAGCCCATGCGCCTAGAGCCCGTGCTCTGCAACAAGAGAAGCAACCGCGATGAGAAGCCCTCAACCACAAGGAAGAGTAGCCCCGCAGGCTTCTCTGGTGGTGTAGTGATTAAAAATCTGCCTGCCAATGCAAGGGACACGGGTTCAAGCCCTGGTCCGGGAAGATCCCACATGCGGCGGAGCAACTCAGCCTGTGCGCCACAACTACTGAGCCTGAGCTCTAGAGCCCGCAAGCCACAACTACTGAGCTCACGTGCCACAGCTACTGAAGGCTGCGCGCCTAGAGTCCATGTTCCGCAACGAGAGAAGCCCGCGCACCACAACGAAGAGTAGCCCCCGCTCGCCGCAACTAGAGAAAGCCTGAGCACAGCAATGAAGACCTAACACAGCCCAAAATTTTTTTAATTAATTAATTTTTTTTTAAAAAAAAGAGTATCCCTGCTCGCTGCAACTAGAGAAAGACTGTGCGCAGCAACGAAGACCCAACACAGCCAAAAATGAATAAATAAATAAATTTATTTTTTTTAAAGATGTGGTATTTAAAAGAAAATCCTCCATTGGAAATGAGTGACTGGTTACACAGGCGTGGTCAGCTTGTGAGAATTCACCAAGCTCTACACTTACACTCAACAAAAAGGATTTATTTTAATGCACAAACAATAAGAAAATAAAATACTGTTTCCCCTTCCCATTGTCTTCAGGTTAAAATCCAATTACTGAGCACCTACTGTGTTCCCAGCACTGTGCTAGGTTCTCAGATGATCCCAGCAAGCACCTTTCGGTCCCCCTGTCCCTCCCCAGCTCTTAGTCTATGCTGGCTGGAGCCTGGAGATATCATACTCATGTCCTGCTCTGGGACTGTGGGTTCCAGAATGGTCAAATCCTTGCTTGGCTCTGTAGGATACTTTACAAGGAGTTCAAAACTGCTGGATAAACAAAGAGAATGAATTTACAAATGTTTTGGACTGCATGTTATACTTCTGTTAATATATTCTGGAAAATAGCAAGGTCTTTTGCAATAATATCTTCATATTTCACATTCTGCTTGTGAGCAATTATCTATACATTCCTGTTGGGCCGCATGCCATTAACCAAAGTTCCGAGAAATTGATTTCTGGACCAGTGTGATGGAATGTTCTACCTACTTTTTTTTTTTTTAAACATCTTTATTGGAGTATAATTATTTACAGTGGTGTGTTAGTTTCTGCTGTATAACAACGTGAATCAGCTATACGTATACATACATTCCCATATCCCCTCCCTTTTGTGTCTCCCTCCCACCCTCCTTATCCCACCCCTCTAGGTGGTCACGAAGCACCGAGCTGATCTCCCTGTGCTATGTGGCTGCTTCCCACTAGCTATCTATTTTACATTCGGTCTACCTACTTTTTTAAGGTTCAGCATAAACTTTCATATGTTTCTCCAAAAATGAAGAAGCAACCATCTTATTTCTTCACTTACAGCACTGGAGTGTGTTACTCACACTTAATCTGTGTTTAGCAATCTGAAATGGGACCTTAAGGCTGTTTGAATTCCTGGAGCCTTTCACATTTCCGGACTTCAATTGAGTGAGATGAACACACTACAAGAGTAGCCATCTGTAAACAGGGGAAATCATCCCATATTAAGCAATTAGAATCAGAATATGGCTTGTGTAACAGTCCGGTTTTGAAGTCTAGCCCTGGCTAAATGTCTGACTTCAGCTAAATTGTTTAATTTCCCTGCTCCTTAGGCTCTCCATTTTATAAAATGGAACAAATATTGTAATCTTTAAGATGAGTAGTTTGAAGGAATATGCTAACAATTATAGAGCTGTTTGCTCAGAGAGAGTATGATTACCCATATGAATCCCTTTATTTGAAGGAAAGAGAATAATTCTGTCCTCTGCTTACAAATCTCCTTAGGTGTTCTTAGGCAGACGTCTTTAAGAAAACATAGGGACACCGAGAATTGTACACTTAAAATGGGTGAATTTTACGGTATGTAATTGATCCCTTAACAAAGCTGCTTATGAAAATAGATATAGGTCCACTTCAGCACCATGTCCCCAGTCTAATAGGATTCATGAGAGAAATTTCTCTCAGGTTTCTATGCCAGGAAAAACTGAACTTATCCTGAGCAACACTATGGTTTATCTTATAGACAATATGAACTTGGTCTTGCTTCCTCCTTTCCTTTGTTCACCAGGAAGCCCATGTCTAGCTTTGAGACCCACTTGTAGCATTCCAGCATACTGTTTTAACTTGACTTTTGGTTTTATTTTTTTTTCCTACCTGAATTTTCCCTCGGTAGTGAACTTTATATATTGATTATTGTTTTATCCTGTTGTAATACATGGATTTACATGACCCATTTCACATCCTCTTTGGAAGTAGGCAGTATATAACTGACCAAACTACTACCTTAGTTACTTACTAGCAGAGGAAGGCAGTACAAACATAACAAATATTACTCCATGTTGAAAACACTGTCCCTAACCATTTTAGAGAAAGTGAAGGAGGAATGAACTCAAGCTCCACCTGGCTTACCAGGTTAAATGGTCGTAGTGATCTACAAGAGTGGGTCTGGGGAATTCCCTGGTGGTACAGTGGTTAGGACTCCACGCTTCCACTGCAGGGGGCATGGGTTCAATTCCTGGTTGAGGAACTAAGATCCCACAAGCCATGCAGCGTGGTCAAAAAAAAAAGAAAGAAAGAAAAAAAGAAAAAGTAGGTCTGCATATTCAAATGTTCAGTTGGACATCAGTGAAATTTTTAAAGCCAACACTAGTTTATTCTGCTTTCAGACATTTCACATTTGTTTTAAATTTTTATTGGAGTATAGTTGCTTTACAATGTTGTTAGTTTCTGCTGTACAGCAAAGTGAATCAGCTATACGTATACATATGTCCCCTCTTTTTTGGATTTCCTTCCCATTTAGGTCACCACAGAGCATTGAGCAGAGTTCCCTGTGCTATACAGTAGGTTCTCCAGACATCTCACATTTCTCAACAACCCATACCCATTTTCCCAATGAAAGTTTACAGAGAAAGACTGTCTGGACCAAAAGGGCAAGGAACAGTAGACTGCATTTTTTTTCCTTTTTTTTCTTTTCTTTTTCTTTTCTCAGTGCATTTAGAATAAGAATCCTGTTCCTCATGCTGGGCTGGAGCTGGCCCTTGTGGGTTTCACCAAACTTGCTTCCTTCTAGTCTGCCTTTTGTTCACTAGGCCACACTGGCCACCTTTCTGGAAATGACCAGCTTTTTTCCATCTTGGAGACTTCAGATTTTCTGTTCCCACTGCTTGGAATGTTCTTTCCCCAGCTCTGGGCTTAGCTAGTTCCTTTTCACCCATGGAGCCTCAGCTGAAATAGCACCCCTTGGGAGAGGTCTTCTCTGACCATCCTTTGTTTCTTTGTTTGTTTCTTTTATCATAACCCACAATTAGGTTAATTCTTTTGTTTGCTTATTTGTAGTCTGTCTCCCTCACTAGAAGGAAAACTTCTCAGAGCAAGGCTGTCTTATTCCTATGAAAAATGTTGACCCCCCCCCAGTAGTATCCCCTGCCCCCCCATGGCTCTTACCATGCCTCCCTGTTTATTCCCATTGTAGCTGTCCTTACAACCTGAAATGCTCTTTCTTTCTTTTCTTGTTTATGGTCTGGCTCTCTACTAGACTCTGAGCTCCACGAGGGCACAGAATGGGCCTGTCTTATTCATTTCCATACCCCCTGTACCCAGCACAGGCCTGGACACTGGATGAATGTCAGAGCCTTAGCATTTGTGTTTAGGACAAAACACCATGGTCACCTCTTCCTGAGTAAACACTGACTGCTTTTAACTGTCTAGTCTAGAATTGTGGTGGTGTTGGCTGCTAAGTCCAAAGGCATCTCAGTCTAGGCTGCTATAACAAATTACCACAGGCTGGGTAGCTTATGAACAACAGAAATTTATTTCTCACAATTCTGGGGGCTGGAAGTACAAGATCAGGGTGCTGAGAGATTTGGTGTCTGGTGAGAGCCTTCTTCCTGGTTCACAGATAGCCATCTTCTCTCTGTGTCCTCACATGGTGGAATGAGCAAGAGAGCTCTCTGGAATCTCTTTTATAAGGGCACTAATCCCATTCATGAGGGCTCCACCCCCATGACCTAGCCACCTCCCAAAGGCCCCACCTCCTAATATCATCACATTGGGAATTAGGATTTCCACATATGAATTGTGGGGGGGCATACAAACATTCAGTCTAGCAAAAGAAATAAGAATAAACAAGAAATGATGTTTCCTATGCCGGTTGTGCATCTAAATCATGGAGAACTTAAGCACAACTTCTGAATGGTATCATAGGAATGCAGACGTGCATAATCAAGTGTTTAGGAGACTGGAAAACTATTTGTGTTACTTAGCAGCTGCAATGTTGAGAAACATATTTTATGCCTTGTGTGCACTGTGAAAATACAAACAATCTCTCATTTTTGAGCATTCTCCCAGCTCTTAATTTTTAAAATATTTTTCATATTACAGAAGTAGCCCTGAAGCCAAACCAGATAATACAAGCTACATTAACTAGCTTAGAAAATCCAGAGATTAACAGAGTTAATTGCTACAAGTTGGAGCAAACTGGGAGGGTCCCAAATTTTGAAGGAGATCTTCTTTGAGGTAGAGTACCTGCTGAGAGTTGTGGTGGGGTGGACACAGCTCCCCACCTTGCCCCTCACCGCCACTAACATGACTCTTTTGTCTTCCACCCCTGTATCTGGCTTCTTGCCTTGGTAACTTTTCTTCATGCAGTTAACAGATCTTTTTTATTTTATGGACACAATATCATGTCATACTCAATAAGACTCTAAACTTAAATGCCTAGGAATTTGCAAACACTACACATGGATGAATGGACTTAGTCTATACCCTGCCTAGCAATTGCTGAGATGGTGGGGTTTATATGGAACCTTGCCTTGCTTGTGTCCTTTACCCATCTACTTTTCCTTAAAGTTAGATCTTCAGAGTTCCAAGAGGATTCAGGAAGTGGGCTTGCAGATTAAGTGTACTCTCAGTTGTTTTCAGCTAGGAACCAACATGTCTTTCTTATTTTCTAATATATTGATGCAAAACTCCTTTGGCACTGCTTATAGACTGTTGTACAACTTGGTATAATACTTCTCAGGCACTGAGCCTTTTGAGTTATTGCTTTCTCAAATTCCAACCAAGTCTATGGGAATTCTGTACAAAATTCTGTTAAAATACCTTGTTCGAGAATATCCAGATCATGGTTTTTCAACTCTGTCTTTGATCCTGTTCTATTTGCTAAAGACAAAGAGAATGGAATCTTGGAAACCCTAAAGCTCTTAGGTCCAGCTAGAACAATCCCTACGCACCATCCCCACTAACCATTTACCTGGGGCTACACACATCAGCGTTACAGAGCTTGCCTGTGCTCCTGTAGCAAGCTGTCACCCTGCTTTCCATAAGGTTAAGTGGGTCCCACTCTATTCTGTCATTTTTGGGGCAGAAGAGACAAGAATGATATAGCTATTGTTTTATTGCCATCTAAGGAAGCATTTATTTTATAAATAAGCACCACCTTAGGAATCAGAAAGAATACAAGCTGGCCTTGCAAAAATGTGTCAAGATTTATTCATTCACTCACTCAACAAATATTTATCAAGTTTCTACAGGTGTCACTCACTGTGCTATATGAGGCAGATACTGTAGTGAACAAAATAGATAAGGTCCTTTCTTGGAAGGAGATTACATTCTAATGAGTCTCCTAACAGAAAAGGTCTTCGTGAATATAAATTGAATAAATCTGGTTGAACATTTGTTTGCCTGACCAGCCTAGTTTAGACCCTTATTATCTCTTGTCAGAGCTATTGCACCATCCTTCTAATTAAGTTTCAACCCTCTCCAGGTCAAACTTCACAACACATCCAGGGTTGGATTTTTTAATAATTGCATAATTTAAATGTGTATTATATAATGTATGAAAATTATAAAAACAAACAATTCAGAATCAAATATCACATAATGAAAAACTACAGTCCTCCTACTCACATTTTACCACACCCTAGTTCTGTTCCACAGAAGTAACCACTTAAATACTTTTTGCTGTTTCTTCTAGTAATTATGACCACATTTCTTTAAAGTATGATTTTATTGGTACTTCTAGGTTCACCAGTTTCAGACAACATCTATTGATTTCTTGTTACACTCAAAGAGCACTAAATAGATGAAGATCTAACAATCTTACACTATACAGTTCTGTTGTAATTATATTTTTAAATAAAACAAGTGTTTACACTGTTACAACTATGTTAATATCTTTTATTGTAGAGTCAAATAATATAATATTAGTTTTTTCCTGGCATGTCTAATTACCTACTGTTTTGTTTTCTTTTATTTTATCTATTAATCTACATACCCTAAATGTTCTACAACTTCTCCATAATATTAGATGTTTCATCAAGTACTCTTTTTTTCCCGCCATAAATCACGCTCCGAGGGTCTCCTATCTTCCCGCACCGGTCTAGACTTAAGGCCTGCTTAAGTTTTCATCCTGAAGCTTCCCCACACTACACTCCCAGGCGGGATCCAGTTTCCTGAATCCCATTTCTTCTCCAGTCTTGTTTAATTCCCTCATTTTGCTAGAACATATCTTCCAGTAGTTTCTAAGAAAGATGCGTGATCCTTTGCTTTTCTTGCATTGAATTAATGATTGAATATTATTTTTCCTCACATTTTTTATGGCATCGCTCCATTACTTTCTAGCCTCCAGTGTCGCTCTTGAGCACCCTGATAGTGTTCTGATTCTCCTTGGTATCATATGTGACTGGTTTTCCAGAAGGTTTAAGATATTTCCATAAGTCCCTATAGTTCTGACATTTCAGCCTCCTCTGTGCTGTGCCTGGTGTCTTCAAGTCATGAGCCTCTCTAGTCCATTTGCTTGGATCTCTTTCTTGAGGATGAGAGGTGTAGTTGTCGCTGTGTGATTCAGGGTGAGGGCAAGGGTGGCGGTGGAGGTAGGGTGGGGGTCAAGGATATCTGTCTAAGATGCAGTTCTGATCAGGTAATGCCCCTGCTCAAAAGCCTTCATGTTTCTTTCTTGCCCAGTAAAGCCAACTCCAAACTCTTTAGCATGGCATTCAATGCCCTCCAGGATATGGCCTAACTCTCCTGTCCTGATTTAGGGGGCCACTAAACCCCAGTGTTCACCTCCAGGCCAACTGGGGTCTTGACATCTCCCAAACACAATAGGGGCCTCTCATTTCCATTGTTTCTGCTGTGCATTGGTATCCCACACACAGCTAGAATGCTTCTCTCACTGAACGATACCTGTTAAAACTCCACTACCCTTCAACGCCTCAAATGGTGCCTGCCCAAATTAAGAATTGATCTTATCGTCATCAGAACTTTTAGTACCTCTTTGGGTTCAGTCTTCACTTTGTCTTCCATGTATTATAGTCATTGGTGCACATGACTGTACTGAAAACTCTTTGTGACGATTCTAATGTAAAATTTAGGGGGTTTGGCTCCAAAGTCACCTAGCACACCAAATCGCATAGAGTAGGTACTCTGTCAGTGTTTGTGAAATAAATAAATCTGCGAGTTTTGTAAATGTGGAAGAATACCATCACATTTTAACAGCTTTATGGGAATATAATTCGCATACCAGGCAGTTCTGTATAGTTGAATGGTTTTTAGTATATTCATAGACTTGAGCAGCCATCACCACAGTCAGTTTTAGAACATTCTCATCCCCCCAAAGCAAAGCCCTGTAGCCGTTAGCAGACACTCCCCACCCCCCAAATCCCCAGCCCATGGCAAACACCTACTTCCTGTCTCTAATTCTGGACATTTATTAACCGAAACCATAAATATGTGTGTGTTTTTTTAATAAATTTATTTATTTATTTATTTTTGGCTGTGTTGGGTCTTCGTTTCTGTGCGCAGGCTTTCTCTAGTTGCGGCAAGCAGGGGCTGCTCTTTATCGCGGTGCGGGGGCTTCTCATTGTCATGGCTTCTCTTGTTGTGGAGCACGGGCTCTAGACGTGCAGGCTCAGTAGTTGTAGCTCACGGGCTTAGTTGCTCCGCAGCATGTGGGATCTTCCCAGAGTAGGGCTCGAACCTGTGTCCCCTGCATTGGCAGGCAGATTCTTAACCACTGAGCCACCAGGGAAGCCCAATATGTGGAGTTTTGCAACTGGTTTATTTTACTTAGCATGTTTTCAAGGTTCATATCGTAGCATGTATCAGTTCTTCATTCCTTTTTATTGACAAACAGTATTCCATTGTATAAATATACCACACTTCATCCGTTCATCAGTTGAACGACATTTAGTTTGTTTCCACTTTTTGGCTATTTTGAATAATGTCACTATGAACACAATATATATAGCACGTGTGTATACACAAACACATAGATACATATATGTGTGTGTGTGTACATATGTTTTCATTTTTCTTGGATATATACCTAGGGGTAAAATAGCTAGAACATATGTTAACTCCATGTTTAGCTTTTTGAGGAACTGCCGAACTGTTTTTCAATGTGGCTGCACAGTTTTTCCACCAGTAATATATGAAGGGTCCAGTTTCTTTACATCCTGGAGAATACGAGTCATTGTCTGTCTTTTTAATTATAGCCATCCTAGCAGGTGTGCATTGGTATCTCATTTTGATCTTCATTTCCCTAGTGGCTAATGATGTTGAACATTTTTTCACATGCTTATTGGCCATTTGTATATTTTCCTTGGAGAAGTATCTATTCAAATCCTTTGCCAATTTTAAAAATTACTTCTAATTGTATAAAATACACATAACATAAAATTGACCATCTTCACTATTTTCAAGCGTACGGTTGGGTGACCTTAAGTGCATTCACATTGCTGTACAGCCATCACCACCATCCATCTCCAGAACTCTTTCATCTTGCAAAACTGAAACTCTGTACCCATTAAACAAGGCGTCTCCCTTCCCTCCTCCCCTTAACCCCTGGCAACCATCATTCTACTTCTGTTTCTATGAATCTGACTACTCTAGGTACTTCATATAAGTGGAATCATACCGTATTTTTCTTTTTGTGACTGGCTTCTTTCACTTAGCATATTATCCTCAAGGTTCATCCATGTAGGAGCATGCCTCAGAATTTCATTCCTTTTTAAGGCTGAATAATGTTCCATTGTATGTGTATACTACATTTTATTTATCCATTCATCCATTGAGGGACACTTGGGTGCTTCCACCTTTTGACTGTTATGAGTAACGCTGCTATGAAAGTGTGCATTCAAATATCTCTTCAAGAGCCTGCTTTCAATTATTTGGGGTATATACCCAGAAGTGGAATTGTTGGATCATATAGTAATTCAATGTTTAAGTTTTTGAGGAACTGCCATACTGCTTTCCATAGTGCCTACATCATTTACATTTTCACCAACAGTGTACAGAGTTCCAATTTCTCCACATCCTTCTCCAACATTTATTTTCTTTTATAAAAATAATTTTTCACTTACTTTCTTTCCAGTTTTATTGAGATATAATTGACATATAACATTGTATTAGTTTAAGGTGTACAACATAATGATTTGATATATGTCACATTGCAAAATGATAGCACAATAAGTTTAGTTGACATCCATTAACTCACATAGTTACTATTTTTTTTCCTTGTGATGAGAACTTTTAAGATCTACTCTGTCACTGCGGTTTTGATTTGCATTTCCCTAATAATTAGTGATTTTGAGCATCTTTTCATGTGTTTATTGGCCGTTTGTATGTCTTCTTTGGAGAAATGTCTATTCAAGTCTTTTCTCCATTCTTTAATCGGGTTGTCTTTTTATTATGGAGTTGTATTTTTTATATATTCTGTTACAGGCACCTTCCAAGATATATGATTTGCAAATGTTTTCTCACGTGTGTTGTTTTTTCACTTTCTTGATGGTGCCCTTTTTTTATTGAAGTATAATAGTTGATTTACAATGCTGTGTTAATTCCTACTGTACAGCAAAGTGACAGTTATACATATATATATACATTCTTTTTCTTATATTCTTTTCCATTATGGTTTATCCCAGGAGATTGGATATAGTTCCCTGTGCTATACAGTGGGACTTTGTTGTTTATCCATTCTAAGTAGAATACTTTGCATCTACTAACCCCAAACTCCCAGTCCATCCCTCCGTATCCCCCTCCCCCTTGGCAACTACAAGTCTGTTCTCTACGTCTGTGAGTCTCTTTCTGTTTCATAGATAAGTTCATTTGTGTCATATTTCAGATTACACGTATAATTGATATATGGTATTTGTCTTTCTCTGTACGACTTACTTCACTTAGTATGGTAATCTCTAGTTGCATCCATGTTGCTGCAAATGGCATTATTTCGTTCTTTTTTATGGCTGAGTAGTATTCCATTGTATATATGTATTGATGGTGCCCTTTTGAAGCACAAAATTTGTTAGTTTTGATGCATTCCAATTTATCTATTTTTTCTTTTGTCACTTGTGCCTTTGGTGTCATATCTAAGAAGGTTTCCCCTAACCCAAAGTCAGCAAGATATACTCCTATATTTTCTTCCAAGAGTTTTTTTTTCTCTTCATATTTTGGTTTATTTCCTTTCCATTTTAAATATTTGACTGTTATAAAGGGTACTAGTTTTGTTTCACTAAATTGTTATTGTTGAGCATAAGATTGTTTCTCATTTTAGAGTAAACATTCTCATAGTTAAAATATCGTATTTAATTTTTTTCTTTCTATTTTTAATAGTATTTATTGTTTTCTTTCTAATTTTATAAGCAATACCTATTCATAACAGACAACTAGAAATGCATAAAAGCATAAAGTAAAAAATAACATTCACCCATAACCCCCCCATCAAGATAACCCATTAGCATTTTGATACATTTCCTCCCAGTGTCTCCATATTTTTTTCTTTTTTAAAATTCTTTTCCATTATGGTTTATCACAGGATATTCAATATAGTTCCCTGTGCTATACATTAGGACCTTGTGGTTTATCCGTCAAGAGTTTTATAGTTTAGCTCTTACACTAAGGTCTTTGATCCATTCACAGTTAATATTTGTATATGGTGTGAGGTAGGGACCCGAGTTCATCCTTTCACATGTGGATATCCAGTTCTCCCCACATTTGTTGAAGAGACTATTCTTTCCCCACTGAATGGCCTTGGCACCCTTGTGAAGAACTAATTGATCATCCATGTTAATGGGTTAATTTTTTGACTCTCAATTCCATTCCGTTGTTCTATATGCCTGTCCTTATGCCAGTACCACACTGTTTTGATTGTTGTAGCTTTGTAGTAAGTTTCAATATTGGGAAGTGTGAGTCTTCCAACTTTATTTTTCTTTTTCAGTATTGTCTTGGCTATTCGGGATCACTTGTGATTCCATATGAATTTGAGGATAGGCTTTGCCATTTTTGCAAAACAAAAAAGCTGTTGGAATTTTGATAGGGATTGTATTGAATTAGTGGATCAGTTGGGGAGTATTGCCATCTTAACCATGTTAAATCTTCTGGGGCTTCCCTGGTGGCTCAGTGGTTAAGAATCCGCCTGCCAATGCAGGGGACACGGGTTTGAGCTCTGATCTGGGAAGATCCCACATGCCGCGGAGCAATTACGCCCCTGCACCACAACTACTGAGGCTGCACTCTAGAACCCGTGAGCCACAACTACTGAGCCGGAGTACCACAATTACTGAAGCCTGCGTGCCTAGAGCCCATGTTCTGCAACAAGAGAAGCCACCGCAATGAGAAGCCCATGCACCACAATGAAGAGTAGCCCCTGCTCGCTGCAACTAGAGAAGGCCCATGCACAGCAATGAAGACCCAATGCAGCCTAAAATGAATAAAATAAATTTTTAAAAAATTCTTTTAAAAAAAACTTCTGCTCCATTAATGTGGAATGTCCTAATTTATTTAGATTCTTCTTTAATTTCTTTGCACAATGTTTTGTACTTTTCAGAGTAGAAGTTTTATACCTTTTTTTTTTTTTGCGGTACGCGGGCCTCTCACCGTTGTGGCCTCTCCCATTGCGGAGCACAGGCTCTGGACGCACAGGCTCAGCAGCCATGGCTCACGGGCCTAGCCGCTCCACAGCATGTGGGATCTTCCCGGACCGGGGCACGAACCCATGTCCCCTGCATCGGCAGGTGGACCCTCAACCACTGCGCCACCAGGGGAGCCCTTATACCTCTTTTAAAAAATTTATTCCTAAGTATTTTATTCACTTTGATGCTATTGTAAATGGAATTTTTCTTAATTTTATTTTCAGATTGTTACTGTGACATTTTGAATAAGAGGTAAAAAATCACCATGAGCAACTTCTAAGTTTAAAATCAAACGTTGTTCATATTTTTATGTTGCTGTTTTCAAGGGGTCCCAATGTTTTACAATACTTTACACAGTAATACAGCTTTAAAAAATTATCTCATTAGTATGTTTTGGTAATGTGGAAACAATTGACTTCACTAATGGATTTAATATTATCATAAAAATTCCAAGCCAACCCCATCCTATCTGAGAAAAGTTAATGTGAAACTGCTTACTTTGGTTCTTCCAGAAACTTGTCTGCTAATAAAGTATTTAATATGTTTCTTTCATGAGTGGGTATTTCTATATAGTTTTCTAGAGGACATGGAAAATTCCTGGGTGCCAGTATTAATCTCCTCCTTTCTTTAATGAACTGAGAATCTGATCCAATGAGATTAAACTTTCCTCACAGACCAAGATCAGGACTCTGCTGTTAAAGTTCTGGATGAATTTTGGTTTTTGCACTGGACATAAATTCACAGCAACTCCTCACCTACAGAGGTTAATCTCTCTATCTCTTCTCTACCCTGACCTTAAGACATCACAGCTAGCATGCTCTCCTATCCTTAGATGGCTGGCTCCCCTTGCTCTATGTTTAATTAAATAGTGAACAACTTCATCAAAACATCTAGTATATTGGTCAGAACTCAAGTACACAGTGAATATTAATATATTTCCCTTGAAACAATGTCTTCTTTTGATATTAAAAAAAGGTTTCTGTGCTAATTAGGGGCTTTAAATTATTTATCCAGATTTTGTGTCAACTTTGAAAAAGAAATTTCATAGACTGGAGGCATTAGGGAAGTTGGAAGGAAACTTAGAAAGCCAGGGCAAGGGCCCATGAGCCAAGTTCAGCCTGTAGACATGTTTTATTTGGCCCCTGTGAATATTTTAAAACTATTTAGATTAGTTGCCAACATTGAAAAATCAGGCAGTTTCACATAAAAGTCTGGATTTCTGGCTTTTCTTGAAAAAGTGGGTAAACCTGGCCATGTCAGGCCCACACTGCAGCATGGCACATATGGGGGCAAGCATGCTCCCGGGTGTCAAGGTCCTCCCTGCCTGACCTGTCTGACCCCAGGAGGGCTTTGAGTCTGTGACTCCTGAGCTAATTCAATTCCCTCCTGAGGTGTGGAGACAGGCTTGGAGATTACTGCTCAAAACTAGTCATCAGCCGATTACTTATCAATTCCTCAATTTGTTTTGACTCAAATGCCAAGAGTATTATTCATAAACAGATAAAATTAGGGAAGAGCTAATTCTTCTAAATGTTCAAAGGATTTTCTTGCTTGAATGGCATCTCCATTGGTGTGTTTAGGCTTTTGAAATATAATTAACTGAGAGAGGAGCTAAAAGGAGCCACAGCTAAACAAAGATCAGACACATCTTAAAACAATAAAATGTGCTTGGAATCATTATTTTTTAAACCTGTGTCCCACTTAAACTCTGACCTCCTCTTTACAATTTTCTTTCATTTTTCTCCTCTTCTTCTGAACTCGTAAGCTTTACTTATAGACCCGGGTAACAAGTAAGTTAGTACTTAAGCATTCATTCATTTAATAAATATTTATTTGAGCACTTACGAGATCTAGGCACTTGGGATGGCACAGAGGACAGAGACAAAAGTCCCTTGTGCAGTTTACAATATATTGGTCATGGCTTATATTTCTTGGGAGTCTTCCACAGCAGACTGCACAGTGTTAGACACTTAGTAGTACCTGAATAAATACTAATCAATTCATTAGCCAATTGATGATTGAGTCAAGGACCCTGGACCATCTTCTAGGAGCAGGCTGTCAGTAGGAGAGCCTGGTATGGCAGGGCTTAGGAATGCCCTATTTGCAAGAGATAATGTCCCTGGGATAAAACAAGGGGAATAAAGCAAGCATGAGGAGTTCTTCAGTCTTTTTACCTCTCACATAGGTCATGAGAACTCTGTAATACCTCTATGGAGAAGTGAGCAAACCTGCACATCAGCCCCTCAAACGTGAAAGGAGACGTTGTAACTGAATGTCATCCGTGTCCATCCTCTTGGGTATAAAAGATAGAAACAGGTCTCTTCCGAGAGGAGAAGCAGTGACCAGGTGGGGCTCTAGTGTTTGGCTGTGGACAAGCCTCTTGTCTGGCCCTTGGAGGACTGCGGGTAGCAGTTGGTGTGTGTATTGGTGAGGGGGAGGTTGGCCTCTGGAATCTGCTCGGACTATTGAAATAGTTCAGAAATTAAGACAGAAAACTCCCAGTAGAGATCAGAGAAACCAGAGCTGGTCATATCTGATGATTACTAAATCGTATCTTAGTAAAAACTAGAGGGGTTCCACTGAGAACTCCTGGCTGCGGTCTCAGAGTTCTGAACCTTCCATTCCTTCTATTATTAAAAGTGACAGGGAGAAGGGAATCTTGCCGATCTATGATCCAAAATTCCCCCCAAACAATTATGTAAGTCAATGGTAAATCATGATCCAATATCTCTTTTAAAAATTATATGCAACGGTGAGGAACACATACATGAAAAGAAGTCAATCTGTGCAAGTGTAGTGGAGTCAGAGTGCCTAGGGTTGAATACCGGGCAGCCCTCTTGACTGTGCAAGCCTTGGTAAGTTGCTTAACTTCTCTGAACCTTCAGTTTCCTCATCTATTAAATAGGATAATACAGTACCTCCTCTGTAGGGTTGCTAGGTTGGCATATAAGCCTCAACTGGCCGACCTGCCTTTGGGTCTCATATTTTTATGGAGCTCCTGGACATAAGTAATTAAATTTGTTTTTCTCTTCTTAAAAAGAAAAAGATTCAGTGAGGTTGTACATGTAAAGCTCTTTTTAAAATGTCAGGCACAGAGTGGTCAACAAACATGAACTATTTTTCTTTCTTTATTCCCGCCTTGTTTTAAAAAATCACATAGAACTAAGGCAGTTTATATTTGTACTGAATTCGCAGCAATTAACAATGTGGTATGCGAGCTAAGAGACTGGGGGTTGGAGCAGATAAGAAAAAGTGATGCCTTAAAGCGATGGTAATTTCAGTCAGTCTCTTCTACTTCATGGCTATCTTCATAGTGAGTCTTGCAGAGAAGTGCCTCTTATCCAATTCCCAAATATAGACCTAACTCCACCGAGAATGGCTCTCACTCCTAAATCATTCCAGTCTAGAAAACAAGTCAAGAATTATTTTGCCTCCATTTTTGTTCAATTTTGCCAAACCCATTAATCAATAAACAACGTAAATCATCTAGCTCTTCAGAATTCAACTGCTGTTAACAGTCAGCCAACTCTAAGCTCGATTTAAACTGAGGGTGAGAGAGTGATGTGTATTCTTACTATAAGCATATATGGTAGGAGTCTGCATGTGATGATCTGGACTAAGAAAATAATTATACTGACATGATTTAATCCCAAACAGAACAAATCTCCCAAGCCTAAGCTGGCTTTTCCTCACTGGGTCTCTCTGGCCTCCGTCATCTCCAGTAATTCTAAAAAGGGAATGCTAGGCTATGATACGTGTGACCGCGTTTAAAAAAAAAAAAAGTTTTACAGTTATCAGTGGCTTTCAGTTCTCAAGTAGCAGAAAAATGGTTGACTATTACACCTAAATATTCTGAATACGTATGTGCCTTTGTTTTGAATTGCTTTTTCTCCAATGATATTGTTTGCTATTAAACAGTGAACAACTGAAAAATTAATGGTTGAAAAGTAATGTTTAATTAACTTTTTATCAGACACCAAGTCCACTGCTATATTTAGCAACTGAACTAATAGAGAAAGCTGCCGCAGAATTAGTCAGCAAATCAACCTGTTAAATATCAAAGAGCAGAGGAGGCCTTTTGTCTCAGCGTTGAACCAGAGACTGAAAATGCATCTAATTTTAGCATTTCCAGAGGAGGATAAAAGGATGTGAAACACAATAATCGGGAAAAATGTCATGCACAGCCTAAGTATGTGTTTGTCAGAGGAGAAATGCTGGGAGAATGGCAACAGAAAGTAAGAGGTCTGCCCAGAAGCTAGAATTCATCATCACAAGTAAATTCTTTAAAATAATTTACCATTAAGCCAAGACTCCCATCTACACAAGAGGTCCTACAGACTAATACAGAATATTGATTAGGTGGCGGGTTTTTTTTCTAGAAGCAGTTGCACGTGGTCTACTTTCGCATTTAAGGGCTCCAGGGCATCATCAGTGCAATTGAAGGGAAGGATTAAAGGGATAAAGGAAAAGCTTTCTTTTCAGGGTGAGTTTTTATTTTCTATAGAAGAGCTTCTTTTATTTTGAGGGTGTATATCCAGGTACAGGTGGAGGGAGGAGAAAGTGGGTGAGATGGACACTCCAAGAGATCCCAGCAATCCTAATATATTTTAATGTTTTAATTGTATTATGAAGGCAAAGTTCACATTCTTAATGAACAAAGTGGAAAGAAAAAGAAATGTGAGCTTTGATTACTTATGATAATTTTTTTATTATTATTATTTTTAACATCTTTATTGGAGTATAATTGCTTTACAACGGTGTGTTAGTTTCTGCTTTATAACAAAGCCCAGAGGTAAACCTACACACCTATGGTCACCTTATCTTTGATAAAGGAGGCAAGAATATACAATGGAGAAAAGACAGCCTCTTCAATAAGTGGTGCTGGGAAAACTGGACAGCTGCATGTAAAAGAATGAAATTAGAACACTCCCTAACACCATGCACAAAAATAAACTCAAAATGGATTAAAGACCTAAATGTAAGGCCAGACACTATAAAACTCTTAGAGGAAAACATAGGCAGAACACTGTATGACATAAATCGCAGCAAGATCTTTTTTGACCCACCTCCTAGAGAAATGGAAATAGAAACAAAAATAAACAAGTGGGACCTAATGAAACTTAAAAGCTTTTGCACAGCAAAGGAAAACATAAGACGAAAAGACAACCCTCAGTGTGATAATTTCTTGAAATTTATTTCGGTATCCCAAGACTCTGGACCAGTGCTTGGCACATAGTAGGTCTCAATAAATATTTGTTGAATAAATGAATGAATGGTTTCATGTCAAGATGGTGAAGTGAGCATGTGCATAATTCTCCCCACACTATTTCAAACACATAGGAATGATCTATAAGGTCTTTAAAGATATATTTAAAAGTACATAATAATCAAATGTGAGAAGAAAATCAGCATGGATCTAAACTCCAGTGGTAAGCCACGAGCAGTCGGGGCCAGGACTTCAAGTCCGTGGGGGAATGGGGCCAAACTTGCCCAGTATGTGGTACAGGACTGGAACCAGGATCCCAGTGTGAAGCCAGAGTCTAGGACCATGCTTTTTCCCTGCAAGCAGTGGCTGAAAGACCTCTGCCTACCCACGAGGATTGCGCCAGGATCTCCTGCTTGTCTTAGGCGGTGGCTAAGGCAGAGAACTCTAACTAACATGAGACTTATACCTGGGCTTGTGCCATGTGGGTATGGGCATTAGGACTGCTAAATCTTGCAGGGAAGAAGCCTTGAGCTGAGCTCCTAGTAACTTGAGGCAGCTGAGAAACCACCCCCACAGGGATAGGCATGCTGAAGAAAAGCCCCAAAGAAGATTAGCTCCCAAACAAAACTGTTTAATTTATAGGAAGTTGGACACCATGAAAAGTAGTCAACAGACCCAATATCTGAGGAAACAGAGATAACAGAATGGTCTAAAAAGGACCGTTAAGCAAGCTTGTGTAAAATCTTCAAAGACTATATTGTGTTTGCACAATGTGAAATACCATTATATAGTATGCTAGCTTTTGTGTGAGAAAGAAAGAGAAATATGTATATATGCATCTGCTAATATCTGCAAAATATATTTTGCAGGAAGGATAAACCAGAAATTAAGGAAATTGATTGCCTAAAGTAAGTGGATATGAATGGGATGCAAGGGAAGGCAATGGGACTTCTCTGAGGGTATTTTTGTATATTTTGTCTGCTAATTACATTAATATTTTAGATTTTTTAAAAATAAAATTGAATCAGTATGAGAAAAAAACTAAACTTTAATATAAACAAATAAACTAACCTAACTGTATATCACATTGAAAATATAACTACATAGTAGAATAAAAAGGAATTAGTCCAATAACTTTTAACGCAGTACTCTCATTGTACACCCTCAGTAGGCTACATTATACAGATAAAAAATAGCTGCAAAGCAATCATGAACATTTTTAGTAGGTTTATTATTGGTAAAATATTGCTATAGCAATTCTGAAGCTATTTTGTACATATCATTGGATTGAGCAAATAAGTAAATATACTGTAAATGAGCAAATACATTGGGAGTCAGGATTCTCACTGTGGGTAAAGGGAAGTACAGACTACATTTTGGGGAAAAGAGAGGAAGAACCATGTGGTGTTAGACTGGCATATAGCTATTAGAATGAACTCATGATTTTAAAATATATATCTATCTACTAAAAGGGCTTAGAAGCAATGACATCCCAGTTGTGATGAGCACACAGCACCTTGATCTTGTACTCTAAATACCACATGCCTCGGGTTGAGTTCTCTGCAAACAGACATTGGGATGGAGTTCAAAGTACAAGATACTTACTAGGGATCAATAAATGTATAAAGATGGGGGAGGGGAGGAAGCAGTGTTGAGGAGAGAAAGAAGATTGCAAGCCTGCCAAAGCTTTAGTAAACCCAACAGGGAGTTCTGGAGCTGGTATTTTGCCCCCAAAGAGTGACCCACATCCAGGTGAAAAGCTGGGTCTTTATATCCTTGTCTCACTCAGCCACTGGATGTGGGCTCCTCCAGGAGGGCATACATATAGGTGAAGTGGTTTTGCAGCTGAGGCAGACCCTGAAGGAGCTGACAGCTAGAGGCTACCCACTGACTACACTCCCCACAGCTGGGCAGTAAGTCCTTTCCTACAGGGTGATCTGGACGGCACATCCCCATGACTACCATGCTATTCCTCACTAAAAGGAGCTAGATCTCCTTGGAAAAGGGGCTCATTCCATGTCCAGGGCAAGGAAAGAACAAAGTGAGCCTGGAACATCTTGTTATGTGAGAAAGTGAGGAAATACCCTAAATTTGATAGACTTTTGTAAAAAAAAAAAAAAAAAGGAGCCAGCTAGAAGGGGCCCCCACTAGCCAACTTTGAGATAATGTGAGCATCAAAATGAATAAGGGCAGGAAAGAATTATAACACATTGAATAATAATAAATAAAGAGCCCATGAGTTCATACTGATACTGAAAAGAAGTTCCAAAAACAGTGGGAGGAAAAGGGAAAGCTCTTATTTATAGGAGAATTCCAACTAATCAATGTAGAAGAAATGATAGAAAGTCATTTTATAACCACCACACTAGCAACTGATTCAGGCAAAAATCATCACTGGGGACTTCCCTGGTGGCACAGTGATTAAGAATCCTCCTGCCAACGCAGGGGACAGGGCTTCGAGCCCTGGTCCGGGAAGATCCCACATGCCACAGAGCAACTAAGCCCGTGCGCCATAACTACTGAGCCTGCGCTCTAGAGCCCGTGAGCCACAACTACTGAGCCCGCGCACCTAGAGACCGTGCTCCACAACAAGAGAAGCCACCACAATGAGAAGCCCGCGCACCGCAACGAAGAGTAGCCCCCAGTCGACACAACTAGAGAACGCCTGCGTGCAGCAACGAAGACCCAACGCAGCCAAAAACAAAAAACAAAAAAACACATCACTGGATGCTAAAACTATCAGGTGAAAGCATGTTGAGGACTAGGACATTCACACTGTCTCAAAATATCACTTCACAGATCTTACTAATTACAAGGGGGAAAAGGAACCGTTACAATTGGGAAGTCTGGTGGAAACCACCTGAACCAAGTGGTCAAACCTCCCATTACAATAACGGGACAAGCCGACATCATGTGCCTTCCAATGTGATGCACTAAGGCACTAAGAACACATCACTTATGTTGTATCCCTGCCAAAATGTAAAAAGTCACACAAATCTAAACTGAGGTACATTCTAGAAGAAAAACTGACCTGGGCTTTTCAAATTGTCAATATTGTGAAAGCCAAAAAATAAAACTGGGAAATCATTCTAGAGCAAAGCAGACTAAAGAGACATGACATGTAATGCTGGATTCTTGATTGGATTCGGGATTAAAAACAGCTATAAAGGCTGTTATTGGAACAACTGGGGAAATTTGATTATGGGTGCAAACTCAATGATATTACATCAATGTTAAATTTCCCAAGTGTAATTATTGTACTGTGGTTATGTAGGCATATGCCCTAATTTTTAGAAAATGCATGTTGAAGTATTTAGGGGTGAAGTGTCATGTCACGTGTAACCACAGCTACCAAATAGTACAGGTAGATAGATAGACACATAGATACATAGATACATAGATAGACGCATAGATAGATGGATATAGACATCCACACACAGATAAAGCAAATGTGGAAAGCTATTAACAGTTGGTGAGTCTAAGTGAGGTATATATGGATTTTCATTATACTGTTCTTGCAACTTTTCGAAAGGTTTGAAATATTTCAAATTAAAAGTTGAGAAAAACAAAAAATACAAACAAAATACCCACAAAATTTCCAATGATAAAAAGGGGAAATTAGCATACATAAAATTATAATAATAGATTTTGAAATCAGAGCATGCAATTATAAATCAATTGAATAAAGAATAGAAGAACAATAGAACAAAACAAAAAGATGTTTCTTTGAAAATATCAACAAAATCGAAAGCCTTTAGTTAGAATGTTCAAGGGAAAAAAGTAGAGAAGACTCAAATTATTAAAATCTGAAATGAAGGAAGTTACATTACTACTGAACTTACAGAAATTAAAAGGATTATAAGTGAGTACTATGAACAAATATATGCCAACAAATTAACCTAGATGAAAAAGAAAAATTCCTAGAGAGACACAAACTACTGAAATTGACTCAAAAAAATAGGAAACCTGAAGAGAGCTATAATAAATAAAGAGACTGAATTAGTAATTTTAAAATTTCACACAAAGAAAAGCTCAGGACCAGATGTCTTCACTAGTGAATTTTATCAAATATTCAAAAAAGAATTAATATCAATTCTTCACAAACTCTTCTAAAAAGTGGAAGAGGAGGAAACCCATCCTGACTCATTCTATGAGGTGAGTATTATCCTGTTACCAAAGCCAAATGAAGACGTCACAAGAAAGAAAACTATACACCAGTATCTCTGATGAATATAGATGCAAAAATCCTCAACAAAGTACTAGCAAAACAAAGTCAGCAACATGTAAATATATAAGAAGTATTATACACCTGACCAAGTGGGATTTATCCCAGGAATGCAAGGTTAATTTAACATCGGAAAGGCAATTTATGTAATTCAACATATCAGTAGAATCAATAGAATTGATATAGAATATCTATATCAGCAGAATAAAGGACATGTGATCATCTCAATACACTCAGAAAAAGCATTCTCAAAATCCAACATCCCTTCATGATAAAAACACTCAACAAACTAGCAAGATAAAGGACCTTCCTTTACAAAAAATCCACCACTAACATAATATTTAATGGTGAAAACCTGAAAGCTTTCGCTCTAAGAGCAGGTATAGGACAAGAATGTCCATTCTTATCACTTCTACTCTACCTTGTACTGGAGGTTCTAGCCAGTGTAATCAGGCTAGAAAAAGAAATAAAAGACGCGTCCAGGTTGGAAAGAAAGAAGTAAATCTATCACTACTTACAGATAACATGATCTTGTATGTGAAAGTGTGTACAGAGCCCACAAACAAACCTATTAGAACTAATAAATGTGTTCAAGAAAGTTGCAAGGTAGATGATCAATACGTAAAAATCAATTGTAATTTGATACGCTAACAATGAACAGTCCAATAGTGAACTTAAGAAAACAATTCTGTTTATAACAACATCAAAAGGATAAAACACTCAGGGATAAATTTAACCAAAAAAGTATAAAACCTATACTCTGAAAACTATAAAATACTTTTAAAGTAGGCCCAAGTAAATGGAAAGACATCCCATGTTGATGGATTAGAGGACTTAATTTGTGACGATGACAATACATCCCAAATTGATCTACAAATTCAATGCAATCTCTACCAAAATCCCACCTGGCTTTTTTGCAGAGATTGACAAACATCATTAGTCATCAGGGAAATGCAAATGAAAACCACAGTGAGATACCACTTCACACATACCAGCATGGCTATACTAAAAAAGACAAGCAATAACAAGTGTTGGTGAGAATGTGGAGAAATTGGAACCTTCATATATTACTGGCGAAATTGTAAAATGGTGCAGCCACTTTGGAAAACAGTTTGTCGGTTCCCCAAAAGTTTAAACATAGAGTTACCATTTGACCCAGTATTTCCACTCCTAGGTCTATATCCAAGAGAATTGAAAACATATGTCCACACAAAAACTTGTACGCAAATATTCGTAGCAGTTTTATTCATAATAGCTAAAAAGTGGAAACAACTCAACTGTCCTTCAACTGATGTATGGATAAACAAAATGGAATGGACAAACTAAATATCCATGTAGTGGTCTGTTATTCGGCCCTGTAAAGGCTGAACCTTGAAAACACTGTGCTAAGTGAAAGAAGCCAGACACAAAAGGCCACATGTTGTGTAATTTCATTTATATGAAACATCCAGAATAAGCAAATGCATGGAGAAAGAAAGTAGATGAGTGGCTGCCAGGGGCTGGGAGCGGGACATGGGAAATTGCTAGCGGAGTGACTGCTCACGGGGTTTGTTTTTGGGTCATGAAGAGGTGCTGGCATTGGATAGTGGTGATGGTTGCAACTCTGTGAATATGCTAAAAACCAATGAATTATACACTTTTAAAGGGTGAATATTGATATGTCTCCGTAAGTGCATCAAGTGTGTGTAGAGCGGCATAAAAATAAATAAGTAAATAAAGGGTGAATTTTGTGGTAGGTGAATTAAATCTCAATTAAAAAACCAACAGGTGTTAGTTAAGGCTATAATGGCAGTCATATTGTAGTATATAAATGTATCAAGTCAAGATGTTCTACGAAAACAGCAAAACAAAACTTGGAACTAAAATCATAAACAACAAAAACGTAAGAGTTGCAGGTGGAGGTGGGAGAAGTTGTTTGGGAGAAGGATAGAGATACTCATTCCAGTAGGCTAAATGATCTAAATAGAATGTATAACTTCTAAAATGATGGTGGCAGGGACAGAAGGAGAGGAATAAAGTCATGATGTTGAGTCAAACAGATAAACAAAAATAAGTTGCAGAATGATATATACTAACGGTACCAGTATTGTACATCAAACATAAAATCGCAAAACAAAACCAACTCATAAGAGTGGTTGACTCAGGAGAGAGAAGGGAATAGAACTGAAGGCAGTGGCCAGTATTAAATATTAATCTGTACTATTTAATTATCTTATTTCCCAAAAGAGACTTAAAATATAAAGTGTTAACAGCTGTTAATTCTGAGTGGCAGAAGCATGAGTGTTTAGTCTATTACTCTTTGTACATTTATTTTAAATGTCTGAAAATTTAAAAAAATATATAGGGAAATGTCAAATTAGATTTTCAGCCCACTTTTATTGATTTCATGTGTAATCTTGAGCAAATCACATAACTTTTTTCTAACGTGATTTTTAGACTGTAAAAAAAAAGATTTACCAATTGTACTTGTAAAAATGGGCATTTTGAGGTGGAAAGGTGGGGAAGGAATCTAATATTTGCCGACTGTATGTCTGACATTAGGCTCTGCTCTACATGTGGTATGT
Source organism: Monodon monoceros (assembly GCF_005190385.1). NCBI lineage: Eukaryota > Metazoa > Chordata > Mammalia > Artiodactyla > Monodontidae > Monodon > Monodon monoceros. Next base: position 113,500,051 of record NW_021703779.1, read on the forward strand.
AATTTAATTCCATCTTCATATTAAGCCTGTGATTTAGATAATACCAGTCCCAAATTGCAGATGTGGAAACTGGGATGAGGAAATTAAGGCAAACTAGGTTACGAATATCACTGGGGATATGTGAAGAATTGCCAGGAGTTCATGCGCACATTGAGTTGTAAAGAAATCAACGTCTAGACCTTCAGCTCCCTAACATGGATCTGCAGAGAGCAGTGAATCTCCCGCAGGCGGGTTCTGCATTCCCACCTCCTCTTTCCCTAACAAAGGGACCAGCCAAAATAAAGGGTGTTGATGTGGAAAAACGAATGACCCTAATTACTGCTTAACGGGAACTTTTGCAGCAAAGGTGGATTCTAATGCTTTGTTTTCAACAAAATTGCTGAAGGATCTAATGGAGTTGTCAGTTAATAAAGCATTAAAATTAATTTTTGATGATAGATCACGATGGGATCTTGGGTATGCACCTCAGAAGAAATACAAAGAATTGTGTGACAATGCTGTGAGAAAAAAATTTCATTTCCTTCTGTTTCTGGGACCAAAGCTTCTTGGTGTTTACGTTCTTAAATAGTAAAAAAAAGAATCAAAATAAAATCGATACTGAACCCTATCTCATTCTAGCAATAAGTAATATTTATCCACAAATGCGTGAACTAATTGAGAAACACCTTATCCATCTCTAAGATACATTTCCAAAACATTTTTACACTGTACATTTAAATTATTTTTCAAATTTTATAAAAGAGTTAATTTTTTTGATCAATTGTTTATTAAGGATAACTCTATTCAGATAACTTTTTTAAAACACATAGAGCCTTATGGTGATAGGAAATATTAAAATTTCAATTGAATTGCTCTGGCAATTCTGGTGGGAATGTAAATTGGTGCAGCCACTATGGAAGACAGTATGTACGTTTTCAAAAAATTAAAAATAGAACTACCATATGATCCAGCAATTCCATTTCTGAGTATTTATCCAAACCAAAAACACTAACTTGAAAAGACAAATGTGGGACTTCCCTGGTGGCCCAGTGGGTAAGACTCCACGCTCCCAATGCAGGGGGCCCGGGTTCGAACCATGGTTGGGGAACTAGATCCCACATGCATGCTGCAACTAAGAGTTTGCACGCTGCAATGAAGATCCCGTCTGCCACAACTAGGATCCAGCACAGCCAAAATAATAAATAAATAAATATTTTTTAAAAGAAAAGATAAATGCACCCCCAGGTTCACTGCAGCATTATTTACAATAGCCAAAATAGGGAAACAACCTAACTGTCCATCAATGGATGAATGGATAAAGAAAATATGGTTTATGTATACAATGGAATATTATTCAGCCATAAGAAAGAATGGAATCTTGCCATTTGAAAAACATGGATGGACCCTGAGGGCATTACACTAAATGAAATAAGTCAGACAGAGAAAGACAAATACTGTATGATCTCTCTTATATATGGAATCTAAGAAAAAAAACACACAAAAAACAAGCTCATACATAGCACTGATTAGTGGTTGCCAGGGGCAGGGGGATCGAAAAGTAAAAATAAATTAAGTTTAATTCATGTTTTTATTTTTGTTGCAGAGAATTATATAGAGAGAGCGATCAGAAGCCAACTTACAAACATAAAATATGTTACATTAGGACAAAATTCTGTGGGAGAAGTGGAATGGAGATATGAGTTTAAGGAAATAAAAAGGAATGATGGTGGGTATGAAACGGCTATTGTATTCAGATTCAATTGGACAGACTCAAAAAGTGATGTAACCATTTTATTTTAGAATGTCAGTATTTACTTTACACCCCCAATAACTTCCCTTGTAACTATTTAAACATGGGATGAAAAACGTTTAGATATCAACTTCCAATACGTGAGTGGGTAAATAGGTTTTCAAAATTATTTTAGGGAGCATGTGAGCAAAAAATGTTTTACTTTAAAAATGTTTTGTTTTTAACCTTATTTTCTTTTTACTATAGTCACCAGAAGAAAGTCTGAAGACACCTGAGTTTATAATTTGCCCTAGATCTTACAGGCAACAGGTGGCCAAGCTCACTAGCTACAGAGCAGTGATTACAGCACTTACTTCAAAGAGCTGGAAACTTTATAGGTGAGATAAGCTGTCTTGAGTATATTAAATGCAATCAGAGCAAAAGACATTTATGAAAAATGCTATGAGAAAAGGGAGAGGTTATTTTCAGCTGGGGTATCAGAGAGGAGTCTGAACAGGTTCTGGCATCAGAGAGATGGGTCTTTGTAAAATGGGTACAATTTGGATCAGGGGAGACGTGGGTGAGAGAAGGTATGAAGGATTAACTCATCCATCCATTCATCCAAGAACCATTAACTAGAAACATATCAACCAAATATAATAAATGAGCCTCAAAAATATCCTGATTGGAATAAACAAACTGTAAAAAACGTTTGGGAGACACCTGGGAAATTCTGAATCCTGACTGGGTATTTGTTGATATAAAGGGATTTTAGTTAATTGCTTTGAGGTGTGACAATGATATTGCACTTATGTTAAAAAAAAAAAAGAAAATCTCTATCTTTTAGCAACATATACTGAAGTATTTCTGGATGGAATATGATGTGCTGCATTTGCTTTAAAATAGTACAGTGGGGCTTCCCTGGTGGTGCAGTAGTTAAGAATCCACCTGCCAATGCAGGGGACACGGATTCGAGCCCTGGTCCAGGAAGATCCCACATGCCACGGAGCAACTAAGCCCGTGCGCCACAACTACTGAGCCCACATGCCACAACTACTGAAGCCCGCACACCTAGAGCTCGTGCTCCGCAACAAGAGAAGCCACCGCAATGAGAAGCCCGTGCACCGCAACGAAGAGCAGACCCCGCTCGCCGTAGAGAAAAGCCCGCACGCAACGAAGACCCAGCACAGCCAAAAATAATTAATTAATTAATTAAATTGTAAAAATTCCTTAAAAAAATAAAATAGAGTGTGTGTGCACGTTGGAGGAAATGGATAGGGAAATGTAAATGAAATAAATAAAACTGGTGTTGATAATTGTTGAAGATGGATGTTGGGTACATGTTAGTTCATTATACTATTTTCTCTGTTTTGTATACGTTTATATTTTATAATGAAATATTTTAAAACAAATATTAATTGAATGCCTACCATATTCCAAGTGACTAGAGGTATAAACAGGAAAGACACGTTGCCTGCCCTCAAGAAGCCTATGATCTGGTGGGGGAAAAATATCCCCAAAATCAACAGGTCTGTAAATGATCACCTGCTGTACTCACAGTATAAACCAATTGCCTTGGGAGCAACTAATTCTGACTGACTTGGTCAGGGTTTACTCTGAAGATAAGGTAAGGCTTGACTGTTTCACGAGTAGAATTTACAGGACTTGGAGACCTATTATACATAGAAGAAGTAGAAGGAAATGGAAGTTTACCTTGGGCACCAGGGCGGGGGTGGCACACCATTAACGAAGACAGGGAATACAGGAAGAGAAATGGGTCAGGGTAGGGGTAGGCATCAGGGGTATACGTTTGAAATGTAGAGATGTCCAGGAAGACGCTGAAACTGTGTTCTAGGCAGAAGTAACAAAGGTTTCCAAGGGGGATGTACAGGGTGCGTTTCAAGACCCTCCTAGACCTCAGGCAGATGGCCCATAGGGTCTGAGAGGGAAGAGGTGGGAGGTAAGCCTGGCCAAAGCAGTAATGTGCTCACTGGGAGTTAAGCTGTACTCCACCATTGCCACGATGTGTGCAACTGTCAGTAAGCTTGAGGCCCCTTGTGGAGGAAGACAGTTGAACTCTGTGGGTTACAGGGATAGAGAAGTCATGAAGATGACATATTCAGCATCACTTTGTGAAAAGAATCATTTACCAGAAAGAAGCAGCCACTTTGGATGACCACAGTAAAAGTGATTAACTCTCTTCTTTCATCGTTTTGGAAGTGTAGTATACTGATTTGGATTGTGGGCTCTGGATCCATGCTGCTTGGTTTTAAATCCCGGCTCCAAAGTTTCTTAACCTCTTTGAGCCTCAGTTTTCTCACCTGTACAGTGTGGATAATAGTGTCTAACGCAAAGAGTAAATAAAATGAGGAACAAATAAAATGACGCATATAAACTGTCAGGTATGTAATACAGTTTCAATAACTTAGAATCATTGGTCAGAATGCACTTTTTGAAGAGAAGGCAAAGGACTCGACTACTTCATATGCCGATAAATGCTTCATATTTCCTTCCCAGGGTGCTTTAAATTCTGTCGAAATCTAAGACCCTTCTCCTCAGGCCTATTTCATTACTCAAACAGAAATGAAAAAGATCAGATCTGAGATCATACCATCTGATTTCAGTCTGTTTAACTTCTTTTTGCTTCTTGATGCTGAGAACATGACCAGAATGTGGCACACAAGTTCACAAGTTGGGCCGCCTCTTTCTTTTCATCTGTTTTGCTTATTCTGCAACACAATCTCCCACATATTTTAAGTGGAACATTGTGTTTCCATGACCCACAAAAGTTGAGTTCAAATCCAAGGAGATGAAGTGTTCAGAGGCAGACAGGGCGGGCCTAGGGTGTAGACCAAGCGTGGGCAACGTGGAAGATCTGGGCCTTGCACCTAGTAGGAGCACATCAGGAATATCTAAAGAATGGGGGAAGGGAGGAAAGAAGGTGGGGGGCGGAGAGGAGGGGGGAAGGAAAGATGGAGAAAGGAAGTGGGGAGGAAGAAAAGGATCTTGTGAGGAATGAACCACAACTAACACTGATGAGTGCCAAAGGATGGCCAGAAGGTTCCCTGGGAGAAGGCCCTTCATAGAGCCCTCCATCTTGGATGTCTCTTGGCTGTTTGGGGGCTGGGCGCTGGGCTGCTACTCTATTCCGGGAGTTGCCTGCAGCGGAGCTAATTGTTCAGAACCTTCTTGGGATCAGGGTCGGGCAGATCGACTTCTTTTCCTAGCAAGCATGAAGCCACAGCCTCTCCTGCCAACCAGAAAGACCAAACATCAGTGCTTCTGAGGGCTCGTTATGAGAAAAGGGAAGGGCCACGCGCCTGGTGCCACGGGAGAGAAGGGAACCTTCCCAGGGCTTAGGCTTTCTCATAAGGGAGGCCAGCGCCCAGTTTGTGCACCCCTGGGGAAAATAGGAGTCATCAGACTGGATTTGCTTGATCTATACTTACGGCTGGCCGCCCTCCACCCAGCCCTCTGATCAGCATCTTAACAGTGGAGAATTCCTTTAAGCAGATGGAGGGCCCGTCTTCTTCGTGGACCCCAGCTGTCATTTCCTCTGGGCTAGGCAGGCTTCTCTCATCAGCAATCCCTCCCTACTGATTATCCCGCCACATGCTGTCATCTCTCAAATGAAAAAGAGAGAAAGGAATCTGCTCTTGTCCCTAATTGTCCCTCCCGTTCCACTCCACTTCTGTTCCCCTTTACAGTGAAACATCTCAAAACAATTGTCTATACTATGCTGTCTCTACTTCAACTCCAATTTCCTCTCCGAACCTGTTCCATCAAATCCTTCCACTTCCCTACACAGGCACCACCCTAATCGAACCACCATCCGCTTTGATAGGGACTATTGGGAAAGCATCTTAACTAGTTTTCCTGTTTCGATCCTCAGTCTCCTCTGAATCTTTCTCCACATGGTAGTCAAGGTAGTCTTTTAAACACATGAAAGGATGCTCAACATCACTGATCATTAGAAAAATGCAAATCAAAACTACAATGTGATATCATCTCACACCGGTCAGAATGGTCATAATCAAAAAATCTAGAAACAATAAATGCTGGAGAGGGTGTGGAGAAAAGAAAACCCTCTTGCACTGTTGGTGGGAATGTGAATTGGCACAGCCACTATGGAGAACAGTATGGAGGTTCCTTAAAAAACTACAAATAGAACTACCATATGACCCAGCAATCCCACTACTGGGCATATACCCTGAGAAAACCATAATTCAAAAAGAGTCATGGACCAAAATGTTCATTGCAGCTCTATTTACAATAGCCAGGACTTGGAAGGAACCTAAGTGTCCACCGACAGATGAATGGCTAAAGAAGATGTGGCACATATATACAATGGAATATTGCTCAGCCATAAAAAGAAACGAAATTGAGTTATTTGTAGTGAGATGGATGGACCTAGAGTCTGTCATACAGAGTGGAGTAAGTCAGAAAGAGAGAGACAAATACCGTATGCTAACACAGATATATGGAATTTAAGAAAAAAAAAGGTCATGAAGAACCTAGGGGCAAGATGGGAATAAAGACGCAGACCTACTAGAGAATGGACTTGAGGATATGGGGAGGGGGAAGGGTAAGCTGTGACAAAGTGAGATAGTGGCATGGACATATATACACTACCAAATGTAAAATAGATAGCTAGTGGGAAGCAGTCGCATAGCACAGGGAGATCAGCTCGGTGCTTTGTGACCAGCTAGAAGGATGGGATAGGGAGGATGGGAGGGAGGGAGATGCAAGAGGGAAGAGATATTGGGGATATATGTATATGTATAACTGATTCACCTTGTTATAAAGCAGAAACTAACACACCATTGTAAAGCAATTATACTCCAATCAAAATGTTAAAAATAAATAAATAAAAGTACAAATAGGACCTAGAATACCACTCGACAATGAAAGAGAGCAAACTATGGATACAACTTGGATGACTCTCAAGGGAATTAAGCTGAGTGAAAAAACCAATCCCCAGAGGTTACAAACTGTATGGCTCATTTACATAACATTCTTGACAGGACAACATTGTAGAAATGGAGGACAGATGAATGACTGCCAATGGCAGGAGACTGGGGGGACTGGGGAGGGGGTTGAGGCTAAAGGAGCAACAGGACGGATTCTTGTAATGATGGAACTATTTTGTATCCTGACTGTGGTGGTGGATATATGAGTCTACACGTGATAAAGTTGGATAGAATTAAATACACACACGAGCACAAGTAAAACCAGGGAAATAATAAGATTTGTAGATTGTACTAATGTCGGTATTCTGGTTATGATCTTGTACTATAGTTTTGCATCGGGGGAAACTGGGTAAGGGGTACATAGGACTTCTCTGTATTATTCTTACAAACGTATGTGAATCTACAATTATCCCAAAAGAAAAAATAAATAGGAAAGAAATATAAATCAGGTCATGTCATGCCCCAGGGGTGAAGCCATTCATTCACTAGCTTCCCATTGCTTTTGGAATAAAACCGTCTGACTATTGACTAGGATGCAGTCCATGATCTGGTCTGTGTCAGCCTGTCCAGGCTTATGCTACCCTCCCCAGCTCTCCTGGTGCCAATCACAACCACCACCTCTTAGTCCTAAAGCAGCAAGATTTGCCCCCTCCTGGCTTTCATATGTCTGCTCCCTCTTTTTGCAAGGCTTTTCCCTGGCTCTTCCTATGGTTGCTTCTTTCATAACTTTCAGGGCTCAGCTTAAGTGCCACCTCCTCCTTTCCTAACCACACAATTTGCACCCTCTCCTTTTGCTGCACAGGCCTAATCCCAAATTTGATTATTTTCTCACTTTTTAATCGTCTGTCTCCCCACTAGATTGCAAGCTCCCAGGGCAGGGTGGCGGGTGTTCTGCTTGACTCTGCCATGTATCCTCAGCGCCTGGCACTGTGCCTGGCACACGGTGAGGGCTCAGTAAACCGAAGGTTGAGTGAATGAATGAGTAGCCACGTGCCGCTTTGCCATCAGTGCTTTTTCGAATGATGCAAAGCCCTCTGTATGGTAGCTTTGGGCTCATGATGGGGCTCCTTTCGCTCCCCCCCGGCCGATTACTAAGGGAAAGGGTCGCCAGTGGGTCCTTCGGCGTCCCTCAGAACCACGGGGCTCCTGCAGTCTGGGCCGAATCCGGGTGCGCTCCGGACACGGGCCGCTTTGCAGGGGGTGTGCTGGCTAGCGTAGGCCACCGGTGAGGCCACCTTCGCTCGACTCTCTTTGTTGCTCCCACCTCCCCAGCGCCGGCCGCGGCTGCCTGCAGTGACTCGTGACTCCCCGCCGGCCTCGAGGGCTGCGGCGCGAGGGCGGGGGGACCCCGGGCGCCCCCAGTCCGTCCTCCCCTCGGCCTCCGGGGCGGGAGCCGGCCCTCCAGGAAAGCGCTCGCCCCTGTCTCCTCGCAGCCACCTTCCCCGCGCGGCCGCGCCTTGCAGTCAGCGGGCCGCCCCCCGAGACGGAGGCACGTGGCCGCACGGGGTGCCTGGCGCCCTCGCCCGGCCCCCGGCCCGGCCGGCTCCCGCGCGCGCGCGCGC